>NC_060267.1:137012571-137369122 GCF_021613505.1 Equus quagga
AGCCCCAGTCCTCTCCAAGATCTCCGGCAATCCCTTGCCCCACAGGGTGGGCAACGGCAGCTGGGGGTCGCCTCACCCTCTGGGATTCTCTCCAGCTGGGGGTCGCCTCGCCCTCTGGGATTCTCTCCGGGACTTTCCCGGAGATGTGAATGCTGGGCATGGCCCCTCTGCTAATGGCAGACAGAGAGTTCTGTCTGCTGCCCGGGCGGAACTCCAGAGCTTCCCCCCCGGGCCGCGGAGCCGGCCTCTGGAGCTTCACCCAGCCCCAGTCCTCTCTGAGATCTCCGGCAATCCCTTGCCCCAGGGGGCGGGCAACGGCAGCTGGGGGTCACCGTGCCCTCTGGGATTCTCTCCGGGACTTTCCCGGAGTTGTGAATGCTGGGAGTGGCCCCTCCGCTAATGGCAGACAGAGGGTTCTGTCTGCTGCCCAGGCGGAACTCTGGAGCTTCCCTCCCGGGGCGCAGAGCCGGCCTCTGGAGCTTCACCCAGCCCCAGTCCTCTCCGAGATCTCCGGCAATCCCTTGCCCCGCCGTGCAGGCAGTGGCAGCCGGGGGGCCACCACGCCCTCTGTGATTCTCTCTGGGACCCTCTGGGCACCGTGGACACCAGGCGGGATCTCCCCGCCAATGGTGGGGCGAGACTCTCCCCGCGGGCTCAAGTGTGTAACTCTAGAGTTTCCCTCTGCATTTAAGAGTAATTGCAGGGGGTTTAGGTAGGGTTCTGGTCACCTGTTTCCACCGTCGCTCCTCTGGTGTGTGCTCGCTCCTGCCCTAGGTGTGTGTTGATCCTCTGGGGGCGTCCGTTGGAAGAAAGCCGCTTGCAGGTACTAGGCTGTTCGGTCGGGGTTGGAGAGTTTTCACCTATCTTCACCTCCTCCCAGAGGGAAGTCCATCCGCCTTCCGATGTATAGTCACGTGGGTCTCTCAGACGTCCTGAGATGCTATCTGGATATCCTTTGGTAAGCGATGAGTGTCCAAATAATTGTAGACTTGAAGGGGGAGAGACAAAGAGGACTACTCACGGTGCCATCTTGGATCTTCTTCCCAATCCTCCTCTTTTTGCTGAGGAAGACTGGCCCTGAGCTAACATCCACACCCATCTTCCTCTATTTTATATGTGGGACACCTACCACAGCATGGCTTGCCAATCGGTGCCATGTCTGCACCCAGGATCCGAACCCGTGAGCCCTGGCCGCTGAAGTGGAACCTGTGCACTTAACTGCTGCGGCACTGGGCCGGCCCTTGATTAAACTTTTAATTTTGAGAGAATTATGAATTCACGTATAAGAAATAAAACAAAGAAAAAAAAATAAAAACCTAATACAGAAGGATCCCTTGTACCCTTTGCCCAGTTTTCCCGCAGTGGTAACATCTTGTAAAACTATAGTACAATATCACAACCAGGATATTGACATTGATATAGTCAAAATAGAGAACATTTCCATCATGCCAAGGATCCCTGTTGTAGCCTTTTATAGCCACATCCACTTCCCTTTCTCCCCTCCAGTCCTTAATTATCCCGGCAAACAGTAATCTCTACTCCATTTCTATAATTTTGAAATTTCAAGAATGTTATATAAATGGAATCCTACAGTATGTAAACTTTTCAGATTGGCTTTTTAAACTCAGCATAATTTTCTAGAGATTCATTTAGATTACCACATGTATGAATAGTTCATTTCTTTTTAGTAGTCCACAGTGTGTGGATGTTTTACCACAATATGTTTAACTTTTCATCCATTGAGAGACATCTGGGTTGTTTCCACTTTTTGGCTATTATGAATAAAGATGCTATAAACATTCATGCACAGAGATTTTTCTGAGAAAATAAGTCTTTGTTTCTCTGGGATAAATGCCCAGGAGTACAATTGCTGAGTCATATGGTAGTTGCCTGTTTAGTTTTTTTTTTTTTTAAAGATTTTACTTTTCCTTTTTCTCCCCAAAGTCCCCTGATACACAGTTGTATATTTTCTTTTTTGGTTGTGGATCCTTCTAGTTGTGGCATGTGGGATGCCGCCTCAGCATAGCTTGATGAGTGGTGCCATGTCTGTGCCCGGGATCACCGGTGAAGCCCTGGGTTGCCGAAGCGGAGCTCGAGAACTTAACCACTCGGCCACGGGGCCAGTCCCTGCCTGTTTAGTTTTTAAAGAAACTACCAAACTGTTTTTTAGAGTGGCTATGCCATTTTACATTCTCACCAGCAATGTATCAATGATCCAGTTTCTCTATATCCTCATCAACATTTGGTGTTGTCACTATTTTTAATTTTAGCCATTCTGAAAGGTGTGTGTGTAATGATATCTTGTTTTAACTTGTATTTCCCTAATAGCCATAGATGTTGAACTTTTTTTCATGTGCTTATTTGCTATCTGTATATCCTGTCTGTTAAAATGTCTGTTCATGTCTTTTGCCTGTTTTCTAATTGGATTATTATTATTATCTTTAAAAACTTTTTTTCTGCTCTTTCTCCCCAAATCCCCCCAGTACACAGTTGCATATTTTAGTTGTGGGTCCTTCCAGTTGTGGCATGTGGGACAGCGCCTGAGCATGGCCCAATGAGCGGTGCCATGTCTACGCCCATGGTCGGAAGCGGTGAAACCCTGGGCCGCCTGAAGCAGAGCACGCGAACTCAACCATTTGGTCACGGGGCCAGCCCCTTGATTATTTCTTTTATTTTTTTTTACTTTTTTTAGCTTTTTTTTTTTTCTGATGAAGATTAGCCCTGAGCTAATTGCTGCCAATCCTCCTCTTTTTGCTGAGGAAGACTGGCCCTGGGCTAACATCCATGCCCATCTTCTTCTGCTTTATGTATGGGACGCCTACCACAGCACGGCATGGCAAGCGGTGCCATATCCGCACCCAGGATATGAACCAACGAACCACCAGCCGCTGGAGAAGCAGAACGTGTGAACTTAACCGCTTCGCCACCAGGCCAGCCCCACCTGGATTATTTTTTTATTGTTAAGTTTTAAGAGTTCTTTAGATACTAACGCTTTGTCAGATATGTGGTTTGCAAATATTTTCTCCCGTCTATAGTTGTCTTTTCATCCTCTTAACAGAATATTTTGCACAAACACTTTTAGTTTTGATTAAGTCCAGCTTATTAATTTTTCTTTTATAGATTGTGCTTTGGGTGTTTGAACCATTGGGTGTAAGCACTCTTTACCTAGCCCAAGATCCCAAAGATTTTTTCCTAAAAGTTTTACTTTATTTATTGTTTTATGTTTTACATTTAAGTATGTGACACCATTTTGAGTTAATTTTTGTGTAATGTATGAGAATTAGGTCAGCGTTGTTTTTTTTTCTTTTGCCTATGGATGTCCAGTTGTACCAGTACCATTTGTTGAAAAGACTTATCTTTCTGGGGCCAGCCCTGTGGCCAAGTGGTTAGGTTCATGCGTTCCACTTTGGCAGCCCAGGGTTTTGCTGGTTCAGATCCTAGGCATGGACAGGGCACTGCTTGTCGGGCCACGCTGAGGCAGCGTCCCACATGCCACAACTAGAAGGATCTACAACTATGTACTGGGGGGATTTGGGGAGAAAAAGCAGAAAAAAAGGAAAAAAGATGGGCAACGATTGTTCGCTCAGGTGCCAATGTTTAAAAAAAAAAGACATCTTTCTTCCACTAAATTGTGTTTGCACTTTCATTAAAAATCAGTTTGGCATATTTGTGTGGGTCTATTTCTGGGTTCTCTGTTTTTTTTTTCCATTTATCTATATGTCTATCGCTCTACTAATACTGCACAGTCTTGATTAGGATAGCCATATACTAAATCTTGAAATTGAGTAGACTGATCCCTCCCACTTTATTTTTAAAATTTTTTTCCAGCTGTTCTAATTTCTTTGTATTTCCATATAAATTTTAGGATAATTTAGAAAATTGAGAAAAATCTTGCCGATATTTTGATAGGAATTATGTTAAACCTGTAGGTCACTTAAGGCAGAATTGACCCTATGTTGAGTCTTCCAATCTATGGATATGGTATGTATCTCCATTTATTTAGAACTTTAATTTCTTTCATCAGCGTTGTGTAGTTTTCAGCATTAAGCCCTGTCTGTGTTTTCTTGTATTTATACCTAAGTGCTTCTCTCTTTTTTTGACCTTGTAAAATGGTGTTGTGAATAGTATTGTAATTTTAATTTTGTTGTCTACATGTTCATTGCTAGTTTATAGAAATACAGTTGGTTTTTGTATGTTAAATTTGTATTATTGAGTCTTTCCTGGACTCCCTTATTAGTTCTAGGATGTTTTTTTTTTATAGATTGCTTGGGATTTCCTACATAGACAATCATCTTTTGCAAATGGGGGCAGTTTTATTTCTCCATTCCTGATCTGTTTGCCTTTTATTTCCTTATTTCACTGGCTGGAACTGCCAGTACTATGTTGAATAAGAGGGGTGAGAGTGGAATTTGCCTTGTTCCCAGTCTTACAGGGAAGTATTCACTATTTCACTATTAAATATAATGTTAAATGTAGGGTTTTTTGTAGATACTCTTTTTTTTTTTTTAAAGATTGGCACCTGAGGGACCAGCCCTGTGGCCTCGTGGTTAAGTTCAAGGACTCTGCTTTGGTGGCCCAGGGTTTTTCCCGATCGGATCCTGGGCACGGACATGGTACCGCTCGTCAGGCCATGCTGAGGTGGCATCCCACATGCCACAACTAGAAGGACCCACAACTAAAAATATACAACTATGTACTGGGGGGCTTTGGGGAGAAGAAGGAAAAATAAAATCTTTACAGATTGGCACCTGAGCTAACAACTGTTGCTAGTCTTGTTTTTTTTTTTCTCCTCTCTGCTGCTTCTCCCCAAATCCCCCTAGTACACAGCTGTATATTTTTAGTTGTGGGTCCTTCCAGCTGTGGCACATGAGACGCTGCCTCAGCGTGGCCTGACGAGCGGTGCCATGTCCGTGTCCAGGATCCAAACGGGCGAAACCCTGGGTCGCCGAAGCAGAGCACGCAAAATTAACCACTCGGCACGGGGCTGGCCCCTGTAGATCCTCTTTATCAAGATGAGGAAGTTACCGTCTAGTCTTTTCTGACAGTTTTATCATGAATGGATATTGACTTTTGTCAGATACTTTTTCTTCATTGATTGACATGATCATATGAATTTTCTTCTTTAACTTGTTAATATGGTAGATTACATCAATTGATTTTTTAATATTGAACTAAGCTTGTATTGCTGCAATAAACCCCCCAACTTGGTCATGGTATATAATACATTTTATATATTGCTGAATTCTATTTACTTATATTTTGTTAAGGATTTTTGCATCTATAGTCCTGAGAGATATTAGTCTGTCTGTTTTTTTGTTTTCCTGTACTGTCTTTGGTTTTGATATCAGGATAATACTAGCTTCATAAAATAAATTGGGAAGTGTTCCCTTCTCTTCTGTTTTCAGAGGGGGATTGTGTAGAATTGATATTAGGGGCCAGCCTGGTGGCGCAGCAGTTAAGTGTGCACGTTCTGCTTTGGTGGCCCAGGGTTCGCCGGTTTGGATCCCAAGTGTGGACATGGCACTGCTTGGCAAAAGCCATGCTGTGGTAGGCGTCCCACATAGAGGAAGACGGGCACAGATGTTAGCTCAGGGCCAGTCTTCCTCAGCAAAAAGAGGAGGATTGGCAGCAGTTAGCTCAGGGCTAATCTTCCTCAAAAAAAAAAAATTTATTAATTCTTCTTTAAGCATTTGGTGGAATTTTACAGTGAAACTAGCTATGCTTGGAGATTTTTGGGGGGGAGTTTTAAAATTATGCATTCTATTTTCTTAATATTCCCAGGGCTATTCAGATTACTTATTTCATATTGGGCAGACTCTGGTAGTTTGTGTTTTTGTTTTTTTATCTAGGTTGTCTGATTTGTGTGTGTAGAGTGTTTGTAGTATTTCCTTATTATCCTTTTGATGTCTGCAGGGTCTGTGGTAATATCTTCTGTTTTATTCCTGGTGTTAGTAATTTATGACTTCTTTCTTTTTTTTCTTTGTCAGCCTCACTAGAGGCTTATCAACTTTATTGATCTTTTCAAAAAAAAACAGCTCTTTGTTGGGGCTGGCCCCATGGCTGAGTGGTTACGTTCGCGTGCTCAGTTTGAATTCTGGGTGCGGACATGGCACTGCTCTTCAAGCCACGCTGAGGCAGCATCCCACATGCCACAACTAGAAGAAGGACCCACAACGAAGAATATACAACTATGTACTGGGGGGCTTTGGGGAGAAAAAGGAAAAAATGAAAAAAATCTTAAAAAAAAAAAAATAAAAACATACAACTATGTACCGGGGGTCTTTGGGGAGAAAAAGAAAAAATAAAGTCTCTTAAAAAACCCAGAAAACAAAAAACAGCTTTTTGTTTCATTGATTTTCTCTATTGTTTTCCTGTTTGCAATTTCATTGGTTTTTGCTTGGTAATTTTATTATTTCGTTCCTTTTGCTTGCTTTGGGTTTAGTTTTTTCTTTTTTAAAGATTTTATTTTTCCTTTTTCTCCCCAAAGTCCCCCAGTACATAGTTGTGTATTTCTAGTTGTGGGTCCTTCTAGTTGTGGCATGTGGGATGCTGCCACCTCAGCATGGCCTGATGAGCAGTGCCATGTCCACGCCCAGGATCCGAACTCGTGAAACCCTGGGCCACCGAAGTGGAGCACACGAACTTAACCACTTGGCCACGGGGCTGGCCCCCTTTGGGTTTAGTTTTCATTCTTATTTTCTTTTTATGTTTTAGGTTTTTGGGGTGAGAGCTTAGATTATTGATGAGGCCTTTCCTCTTTTCTAATGTATGCAGTTAGTGCTATAAAGTTTCTTCTCAGCACTGCTTTAGCTGTGTCTCACAAACTTCAACATATTATATTTTCATTTTCAGTCAGTTCAGAGTGTTTTCTAACTTCATTTTTGACCCATGGATTATTTAGAAGAATGTGGTTTAGTTTCCAAGTGTTGGAGATTATTGATTTTTAATTTGATTTTAATGTGATCAGAGGACATACTCTGTATGATTTAAATTCTTTTAAATTTCTTGAGGTTTGTTTTGTGTCCCTGAATATGGTCTGTCTTGGTCTGTTTTCCATGAGCACTTGAGAAGAATGTGTATTCTTTGTCATTTGGTAGAGTGTTCTGTAAATACTGATTAGATCCTGTTGGTTGATGGTGGTGTTGAGTTCTTCTCCATCATTACTGATTTTGTTTACTTCCACCAATTGTTGTTAGAGGGATTTGAAATCTCCACATAGAATTGTGGGTTTGTCTGTCTGTCCTTTCAGTTCTATCAGTTGTGCTTCACATAGTTTGCAGCTTTTCTGCTTCATGCATATGCATTAGGATTGTTGTATCTTCTTGGTGGATTGGCCCTTTTATCATTATATAATGTCTTTCATATTATCATTATAGTATATCCCATATTTTTGCTTACTGTGTTTTTTCTTCTGTCCTGATGTTTCAGACTTCCTTCTTTTATTGTTTTCTTTCTGTTTAGAGAACTTCTTTTACCCATTCTTTTGGGATAGGTCTGCTGGTGACAAATTCTTAGTTTTTGATTTTTTTTAAAGATTTTATTTTTCCTTTTTCTCTCCTAAGCCCCCTGGTACATAGTTGTGTATTTTTAGTTGTGGGTCCTTCTGGTTGTGGTATGTGGGACGCTGCCTCAGCATGGCCTGATAAGCGGTGCCATGTCTACACCCAGGATTCGAATCAGCGAAACCCTGGGTGACCAAAGCAGAGTGTGTGAGCTTAACCACTCAGCCATGGGGCCAGCCCCCAAATTCTGTTAGTTTTCCTTCATCTGAGAATACCTGATTTCCTCTTTATTCCTGAAAAATATTTTCACTGGACCTAGGATTCTGGGTTGACAGTTCTTTTCTTTCAGCACCTGAAACATACAGTGCCACTTCCTTCTACCATCCCTGGTTTCTGCTCTCATTCTTTTCTTTTCTTTTATTTATTTATTTTTTTGAGGAAGATTAGCCCTGAGCTAACTACTGCCTGTCCTCGTCTTTTTGCTGAGGAAGACTGGCCCTGACCTAACATCTGTGCCCATCTTCTTCTACTTTATATGTGGGACACCTACCACAGCATGGCTTTTGCCAAGCGGTGCCATGTCCGCACCCAGGATCCGAACCAGTGAACCCCGGGCCGCCGAGAAGAGGAACATGCGAACTTAACCGCTGTGCCACTGGGCCAGCCCCTCTGCTGTCATTCTAATTGTTTTTTTCCTTTAGGTAAAATGATATTTTTATCTGGTTGCTCTTAAGATTTTTTTCTTTGCCTTTAGTTTTCAGAAGTTCATTTTGATGTGCCTTGGCATGAATTTATTTGGGTTTATTCTGTTTAATGTTCATTCAGCTTCTTGAATCTATATGTTTATGTTTTTCCAAATTTGTCAAGTTTTCAGCAGTTTTTTCTTTGAGTACCTTTTCAGTCACTCCCTTTTTTCTCTTCTCCTTCTGGGACTCTGAGGACACAAATATTAGATTTTTTGTTACAGTCCAAGAGGTCCATGAAGTTCTGTTCAGTTCATTTCAGTCTGTTTTCTTCTGTTGTTCAGATTGGGTATTTCCATTGTTCTATATTCTAGTTCACTGGTTTTCTTTCTCTGCTCCATCTGTTTTGCTGTTGAACAAGCCATCCACTGGGCTTTTTATTTCAGTTGTATTTTTCAATTCTAAAATTTCCATTTGATTGTTTCTTATGTCTTCTAAGATATATAAGAGACTTACTGTACCTAACAATGAGAAGATTCTGTTAATATGTCAATCCCATGCTCAATCTTCTGTGGCTCTCTGGGTCACTGTGAGTTAGCTCAAGTGTCCTCTAGGCACCTGGGCTTCCATGCTGTTTCTCGGACACAGCAGGTTCACATGTGCCTGGATCATTTGGGGAAGTTATATATAAAAAAGCCACTGATACTCTTGAAATTGTCTTTTTTTTTAAGATTTTACTTTTCCTTTTTCTCCCAAATTCCCCCAGTACATAGTTGTGTATTTTTAGTTGTGGGTCCTTCTAGTTGTGGCATGTGGGACGCTGCCCCAGCATGGCTTGATGAGTGGTGCCACGTCCGCGCCCAGGATTCGAACCAACGAAACACTGGGCTGCCGCAGCGGAGCGCGTGAACTTAACCACTCGGCCACAGGGCTGGCCCCTGAAATTGTCTTAAATTTATTATTTTTAGAAAAATTGACATCTTTCCGATTGAGAACTTTTCCCAACCAGAATTATGACTCTCTTTTTATTCACCTCTTCTTTTATGTCCTTTGGAGGTGTTTTGGAGTTTTATTTATGCAAGCCTATTGCTTGATGCACATATATTTTATTGCTGTTTTGAATAGGATTCTTTTACATTATTTTTCAACTCATTATTCCTAGTATGTAAGAAAATTATTGGACTTATATATTTTCTAAGTGTTTCTCCTTGGAACTGTTAAACCTGAATTCTCTTTCCAGCTCTTTGGCTGATGCCCCTGTGTGTTCTGATTCCTCTTGGCTCTCTACTTGCTGTAGATTCTACATGGGACTGTCTTTCTCTCAGATCTTTTCTGAGATTACCCCTGTCTGCCCTCAGGCTCTTGTCTCTTAGGCCCTAGAGCCCTGAGGCTGGGATGGGAGCCTCTCCTTGGCTCTTCCCTAGTTCTGCATAGGACCTCTATCAAGGCACTTAGAGCTTTGAATGCAATTTCCTGTTCACCTTTTCTTAACCAAGCTTCATGATCACTTAGGGCTTGGAATGGAGTTGGTGCTTAGTGGATAATTTTGTTTTTTAAAGATTTTATTTTTTTCCTTTTTCTCCCCAAAGCCCCCCGGTACATAGTTGTATATTCTTCGTTGTGGGTCCTTCTAGTTGTGGCATGTGGGATGCTGCCTCAGCGTGGTTTGATGAGCAGTGTCATGGCCGCGCCCAGGACTCGAACCAACGAAACACTGGGCCGCCTGCAGCGAAGCAGGCGAACTTAACCACTCGGCCACAGGGCCAGCCCCTAGTGGATATTTTTTGATGGAATAAGTGAATGATTAAAGTATTTGTCTCCTCCTTTCTAGAGTTTCCAACTAGCTTTATTCGGAATGCTCTTGTATTTTGGAGATTTACTCAACTTACTTTTGAACTCTTCTGTTGATTTTTTTCTAGTCATTGTGTGTGTGTTTTGTGATATTTTTACCTAGCAGCTTCCACCAATATTGCATGTTCCAAATACTTACCGATGTGATGGTGAATTCTTTGATTGCTCTAATGCATAATGACCACTTCCACACTCACTTTGTAGTCTTCTGTAACCTCCTGAGTCTCTTGACTTTGATGTTGCTTTTGCTGACTTGATGATTCTCTCCTTCCTCTCAGATTCAGGCTTCCTCAGGGGATACCAAGTACACTGGTCCCTTGGACTGTGCAAAGAAGGTGTACCAGGAGTCTGGGATTCGAGGCATCTATAAGGGGACTGTGCTCACCCTCATGCGAGGTAATATTTGAGATCACCTCCACCTGAGGTCAGCTTGGTTGGGGGTGGTGCTCACCTGAGGTGGATCTGCTACAGAGGATCTTACCTGGATTGCCAGATTAGCCTTGGCACCATATGTGCACAGCTCTGACAAGGCGGGCAGTGTGTGTCCTGGTTTTAAGTAGTCTCATTTCTAGCTAGCATGCACACAAATGAGGGGAACCTTCCATCCTTCTGGAAGGCTTGCATTCAGGGGTGGAAATCATGACAGTGGCACTTGGAGTAGAGTGGCAAGTAGATAGAAATCATCGCTGAAGGGATGAGTGGGAAGAAAGAATGAGTTAGGAATAGTGGGGTTCTCCCTGGTTTTGAGAGGCATGTCCCACTGGGGTGGCAGTAGGAGAGGCAGAGACAGCCCCACTCTTGCCCTGAAATTGCAGCTTGAAGGAAGGCCAGATGCTAGCCATGGTTCTGTTTGGAGTGGGCAAGTCAGTAGGGACCTCAGAGGGGACTTTGAAGATGAATCATGTCATCTGCTCACTTACACCAATGCTGGACTCAGAGTAGCATCTGATTGCTGCAAAGTGATTATTGCAAATAGGAAGTGCTGCTGAGGAACTTCTTAGGAAACCTTCAAGGGTCCAGTGCCAAGCTTGGCTCTTCTAAGTTCAAGAAATCTGTGAATGGGGACAGCCTGGTAGCATAGTGGTTAAGTTCATGCACTCCACTTTGGTGGCCTGGGGTTCAAGGGTTCGGATCCTCTATGCAAACCTACATACTGCTCATCAAGCCATGCTGTGGTGGCGTCTCACATACAAAATAGAGGAAGATTGGCACAGATGTTACCTCAGGGACGATCTTCCTCAAGCAAAAAGGGGAGGATTGGCAATGGATGTTAGCTCAGGGCCAATCTTCCTCATAAAAAAAAACAAAAACAAAGAAATCTGTGAGGATTTTAGATGATTTAATTCACTTCTTTCTTGCCACTAACAGATGTTCCAGCCAGTGGGATGTATTTCATGACATATGAGTGGCTGAAAAATATCTTCACTCCAGAGGGAAAGAGGTGAGGAGAACAGAAGAATTTAGAAGCTACTTTGGGGGCCTGGCCCTATGGCTGAGTGGTTAAGTTTGCATGCTCCACTTCGGCAGCCTGGGGTTTCACCGGTTCTGATCCTGGGCACGGACATGGCACCCATGCTGAGGCAGTGTTGCACGTTGCACAACCAGAAGGACTTACAACTAGAATATACAACTTTGTACTTGGGGCCTTTGAGGAGAAGAAAAAGAAAAAAAAAGAAGATTAGCAACAGATGTTAGGTCAGGTGCCAATCTTTAAAAAAAAAGAAGCCACTTTGCCCTGTCATGGGTAGGTTGCCCTTTCCTGTGAGTGAGTCTGAAGGCAGAACTGGGACTTGCTTCTGTCTCCATGTCTGCTGTCCTTTCATTGCTGCTGAGGCTCAGCTAATACCTCTTACTCTGTGCCTCACCCAATGGAGCAGGTATTTGAAATAAGCGCATGAAACTTCCTCCAAGGAGTGGCAGCTGCCATGTCTCAGGAGCCCTGGCCTTGGACCTGCTCCTCCCTCCAGCCAGTTTGTTTCTCTCTCTAACTTCCCTGTCTGCCATAAGAGGGGTGGTCTGATCGTCACTCTCACAGCCTTTGTCTTACTAGAGCTGTGGTTGGTATTCGGCAGTGTCAATGAGCTTAGCGTGCCTCGGATCCTGGTGGCTGGGGGCATCGCAGGGATCTTCAACTGGGCTGTGGCAATCCCCCCAGATGTGCTCAAGTCTCGCTTCCAGACTGGTGAGTAGAGCATAGTGAGGTAGATGGGGGTGGAGTGGGTTCCAGAACTGGCTGCCCCTGGGGAGCAGAGCTCTTAAGGCCCTAGGGATACTCACTCTCCACTGCAGCACCTGAATCTCCCTGACCAACGTCTCCCTTGCAGTCCTTTCTATTCTAGGAACCCTAGATTCATTTTCGTGTTGCCCAAAAGAAAATAAATGAGATAAGTCAAATCTGTTGTTGTTCCCCATCATGAGCAGAAGGATGGTTTCCTTCTTCATTCCTCTTCTCCACTCCCTCAGCACCAGTAATCCAGGCATTTGTGTCTGTTTGTCCCAAGGTGAACTGTGTTGTCTGTGGACTGGTCTCAGATGCCCTGCAAGGTGTCTTTTCCCTGGTGCTGTGACCCTGTAGGAAGACTTGACTACAAGACTTTCCCCGTGGGGCTGGCCCAGTGGTGCAGCAGTTAAGTGCACACGTTCTGCTTCGGCGGCCTGGGGTTCGCCAGTTCAGATCCCGGGTGCGGACATGGCACCGCTTAGCATGCCATGCTGTGGTAGGGGTCCCACATATAAAGTAGAGGAAGATGGGCATGGATGTTAGCTCAGGGCCAGTCTTCCTCAGTGAAAAGAGGAGGATTGGCAGCAGTTAGTTCAGGGCTAATCTTTCTCAAAAAAAAAAAAAGACTGTCCCCATGTGGGTCACCATGGTCAGGTCAGGAAACTTCCTGAAGATTTAACCGTTGAGTTCTGCCCACAGCACCTCCTGGGAAATATCCTAACGGTTTCAAAGATGTGCTGAGGGAGCTGATCCGGGACGAAGGAGTCACATCCTTGTACAAGGGTTTCAATGCAGTGATGATCCGAGCCTTCCCAGCCAACGCGGTGAGTGGCTGGCAGGGGCTGTGCTTTCCCTTTGGGGCTCAGAGCAGGGTGCAGGTGGGCTGACTTTTGCTTGCTCCTGGGATTGGATTGGGGATTCACTTTTCCCAAAACCCCACCCTCATCCAGAGCCTCCTTATTTGCTCCCCTTCCTCAAGCTGTCAGGAGGATTTGCCTTTGGGATTCTCTGAGTTGAAGGGCTTTGATTTTCTGACCTGGCCATCAGAAGTGGGCAGTTGTGGAACATGCATTTTCTTCCCCTTTTGGGAATGAGAAAGCACAGCTTGATTCCCTGACCTGGGGTGGGAGTGAGGTTAGGGAGGGGTTCTGGTCCTGACAGGGCCTGCCAAGCATGGTGCTGGGGTCTCTGTGAATTATCACAACTCCTGCTGGCTTTTCTCTTCCTTTCAATCCCTTCTCAGGCTTGTTTCCTTGGCTTTGAAGTTGCCATGAAGTTCCTTAATTGGGCCACCCCTAACTTGTGAGGCTGAAGGCTGCTCAAGGTTTCTGAATGCTGGAAGCTGTCACCGAGGAGGAGCACTGGGCAGAACTAGGCCATCCTGAAGGGGGAGGGGAGGGGGATTGTGGGATCAGAGCTCTGTGTGTGGACTTGTTGAGACCGTTGCCTTAATGACGTCTTCTACCTGGTAGAGCTTGGTGTGCAATTTTGAAACTTGAATTCAGTCTTGTCAATTTAAGGGATCTCAAGAGGATTTGGAGATGGAGTAAGTAGCTTCTAGACCAGGTACAATCTGTGGCCAGAGTGCTGTCTACTGATTGACTACTGGACCTACTACACGCAAAGTACTCCTCATCGAAGAAGGACTCTCAGCCTCTCACTGGAGGCGCTATGCATGTTTTCAGCCAGCTGACCGGGAGCTGGGGTCTTCTTCAATCCCTAGCCAGGAAGACCCACCAGATTTCCAGGGTACTATCTAATCTGGGCCTGCACATGAGGACGTGGACTTGAGGCCCACATCTGTCTATCCAAGTGGACTAAGCAAATGTGCCTGGGGCAGATACCCTGTTATAGTCGGGTTGATTTTTCTTTATGCATGCAAGTAATCAAAATTGAAACTAGAGTAGCTTAATTTCACAGGAGTAGATGGAGAACTTTCCCTCCTACGTAGCGAGGAGAGTTTTGAATCGACTGTGCCAGCCTGTTGGGATAAGTCAGAAAGCCCAGGGTGTAGGAAGGCTCTTTTTGCACACTCTTTATTCTCATGAGAGTCCCCTATTTTGATAGGAAACAATAAATATTGTCTCTCATTTTTTCATTGTGTGAAATTTTTGTCTTTTGATTCTGAGTTATTTCAGCAGGCAGCCTGTGGACTTGGTGGAGGCTGTCAGCACTCCAGTATCTTTCCCTTGTTGCTTCAGGCAGGGGCTCCAGCAGGAGAAAGAGGAGGAAGTTTTGGTCAATGCAGCCCTTCCCTCACTGCCCCAGCTGCTTGAAGGAGGATGGGGTGGGCCGGGGTGACTCGATTGATAACTGTTCCTGCAGCCCTCAGTGCAAGCCTGGCATGTAGGCTGCCCCAAGGCCCAGCCTGCAGCCAGTCCCTTCGTTCTTTCACCTCTGCCCTCAGCCACATGGGTGTCTGAGCTAACACATGGACAGTTAATTGTTCCAAAAGGCCAAAAGCAATCCTGAGTTTTCATATGGGCTTTGGGGTCACTGTGTGATCTGATGTCACCAGCCTAGCTTTACTAATCAGGCTGATGATGATGCCCAGGTGCAGCCAGAGGAAGTGAGAGAGTTGGAGTGGAGAGTCACAAGCTAGTTTGTCCTTGTCTGGTGGAGGGCGAGGCTACCAAAGCTGGGCTTCTCTGGCATTGTCCCATCTGGCAGTCGCAGTACAGTCCCCCTGGCACTTCCTGCCTCTCTGCAGCTGCACAGAGACCCTTGGACTTTGGCTTGAGAACCATCATCCTGTGTAAATGGGTGAGAGGGGGAGGGACCCATCTGGGAGTGGGTGTGGCCAAACTGCCAGGAAGCTGAAGATTTAGGGGTTTGAGGAAGGAGGCTTTATTCATGGGAAGATATTTCTGGATGACCAGATAAGAATTATGGTCACGTAAAAAAAATAACATTTTTTAGAGATGAGAATTGTGTGCTCTCTTAATTCAGTGTTACGCCTGCTCCCCTCTCATGCTGCGGGATATCTTTGTTAAGTCTCTCACTGATTTGGAGAAGGCCACATGTGTGTCTCTTGAAGCTCGTCTCGGCACACCCAGTCCTTGAGACAGTACTAAAACCTGGCCTTTACCTGGAGGTCCATTTGTATTCCAGCCAAATTCTAGCCATTCCCATGGCTCAGGATCACTTTTACAGTCTGTGCTTCTGGTTATCTCTCCTTTGAAACAGCTTCCATTTTAAAATGGAATGTTTTAGTTCCCTGACGTTATTGATGGTAGATTCTTTTACTCCTTTGGGTGTTCAATAGATGTTAAGTCAAATAGGGAAGCCCCTGGAGGCGTATTTGTGTAGGGAGCAGAACAGATGGTGAGTAACTCCCTCCTGGCTGGCACGTCCTTTTTATGATGCACTTTGAAATACCACCTGTTCCTGATATATCTCTTCTCTCCCTGATGGGTGTAAGGGTGGAGGAGAGATTGGGGTCCTCCCCAGCAATTTCTCTGTCACAGACAGCTTTAAGTAGAAGCCAGACAGTGTGTTAAAACAACCAGTTGGTGATAACAGCCTCACCCAGGCACAGAGTATAACTGGGTCAAAGGTGAAGGACAGAAGGCAGGTTGTTGCAACAGCAGCGTATTAGAAGAAATAGTACTCCTAGTTCTGCTGTAAGGTCATACCATCTCAACCCACAGTTCTTTCTTCACAGTTCTTTTGAGGCTGGAACCCCCTATGCCCTTTCTAACCTTTTCATGGGTTCATTCTCATCTCTTTATCACCATGTAACTCAGTGTTTAATGGGTGGGGATTTTACCCTCACTTTCAGATGTAGAAACCAAGGCTCAGACAGGGCAAACTGATCTACCAAAATCATTGGCAAGTTGGTAATAGAGTGGTGTCTGAAAGAAAGGCTTGTGATGCTGTCAGAGGCTGTCCTGGGGCTGCTTGACTCAAGCTCCAAGAAGCCTGTCTGTACCACAGGATTGAAGCCCAGGAAACTGGCCTGTGAGTTAGGCCAGGAGTGGCATACACAGTCCCAACAGGCCCTGGGAAGGCCCCAGGGCCAGGTGCTCCCTGAGGGCTCCCTTTTCTGCTTTCTCTGGTAGGCATGCAGGCCTGTGGCTCTCCAGCCAGGCTCTCCCTTGCTTCCCAGGCTCTATCCTTGCGCTAAAGTATCTCAGAGGCAGACCCTGAGTCTACTGCAGAGACTGACACGTTCTCGGGACACAATGTCCTGGGGAAAGGGGTAGCTTTCAGGTGCAGAAACAGGTGGCCTGGGAATTAACTCCCTGGAGTATGGATGCTTGTTAAAATAGACCAGACTCCTTGGACCAAAAGCAGTAGCCTCATGGGGGAGGCATTCTGGAAGCTGAAGAATAGCTTGAGTGAGGGCAGAGAAATCATAGCCCACTTCTCCAATCCCTCCTGCCCACTAGAGGCTCAAGAATACTTCTCAGGCACAACAGCAACTGATGGTGGTAGATACTAAATGAGCTGGGGGGACTGGACCATGAGGCCTGGCATACAGAGGTGGTTAGGTGACCAACAGGTCTCAGGAGATAAGTGGGGGACTGGAGTGGCTTAGAGAAACAGTCTCTTTGGGCAGAGGAGAGAGAGGTGTTCCTACTGGGGCTGAGTCCCTCCAGTAGGCAGAGGGCATCAGAGGGCAGAAGGTGTGTAAAACTGAGGGGTCTGGGCCAAGAGCTGGCCTCCAGAGGAGTATGGGGAAGTTGGGCATCTCCTTTCTTCAAGGAAAGAGAGGAAAAAAACCTTTTAAATAATAAACCTGTTAAGAGTACATGAAATCCACTGTTTCATTGGAAACAGTAGTTGGTACCCTACCCATGTTCATTTTCATCAGATCCACTGCTGTTTGGCTAAACATGTGCCCCATGTGTGTTACCCTGCATCCATAGTTGTAAACATCTCTGAGAATTGGCCCCATTGTGTCCATGTCTGCCTGTGGTTGGTGATGCGGCAGTCTGTGCAAGATGTTAACTGCCTGCTGGGTAGTCAGTAGGACTGGGTTGGAGTTGAGCGCCCATGAGTGCTCTGGGACCTCTTCTTCTCTATCACAGCCTCTATATTTCTCTTGCTTTTGAGGGTCTCTGCTCTTAGCCTTTTCCATCCACCATCACTTGCTATTGGCAGCTGTTTCCTAGGTACTGGCTCCCTGTGGTTTTGGTTGCCACAGGAATCTTCAGCTGTGCAGCTGGATAGACTTGAGTGAAGGCAGTCCTAGGAGGGTAATGGTAGAAGTTGCAGGACTCCAACCCCTGGTATTCTCTGTTGCTCTGGGCCCTCTTCTTTGGCCAGCTCAACTTGGCATTCATGAAGGCCTTTGGGACTCCACCTGCTACTGAAGGGTTTCCCAGAAGGGATAAAGATGGATCTTTGCTCTGGGGACCAGGTACTAAGGGAGGGTAGCCAAGTTTGACCTGGGGCTGGCTGTCCATCCTTACTCTGTGGCTGGTCTGTGGATACAGGTGAGGAACAGCTATGGGGTTCCTGCTTTCTGTGGCCCTCATTCCCTCCAGGTCCAAAGACGCCTTTGAATGCCATGGTTGTTGGATGGATGGATGGCTAAGCTATGGGGCATCTGAGAACAAGCCAGGCAGACCAGCCTGCTTCTGGCAGAGGCTGATGGGGGTTCCTTGGAGCAACTAGGAGAACCCACCCACACCCAGCTCTGTCATCAGCCCTGGAGTAGCCTCCCTCTACCCTATGTTGTAATTGAGGTTGGAGTCCTAACTGTACAGGTTGCCTGTTCTTTAAAACATATAAAACCTGACAGATGGGCAAACTCGGGAGTGGAGTTTTGAATTCGCCTTTCCAAAGGGTTGGTTGTTGGATTGTTTGAAGAGGGGCAGATCCCCAGTTGTGGTGGTGCAGTGGGAATCACACCCAGGATTCCTGGGTATAGGCTGAGTCCTGGAAAACTTGGAAGGGTCACTATACTCAAAAGCAGAGAAGACAGGCTGGCCCGGTGCTGCAGCGGTTAAGTTTGCACGGTCCGCTTCTTGGGGCCTGGCGTTCGCCGGTTCAGATCCGGGGTGCAGACATGGCATTGCTTGGCAAAAGCCATGCTGTGGTAGGCGTCCCACATATAAAGTAGAGGAAGATGGGCATGGATGTTAGCTCAGGGCCAGTCTTCCTCAGCAAAAAGAGGAGGATTGGCAGTAGTTAGCTCAGGGCTAATCTTCCTCAAAAAAAAAAAAAAACAAACAAACAAACAAAAACAGAGAAGAGTTGAGGAACCCTGCCCCTCTAGCCCTTCACTGTCTGTCCTTAGTGAAGTCTTCATATTCTGAGATCAGAAGCACAGCTTTGAAGCAACAGATCCTAGTTCTGCAACTGTGAGGTTAGGAGACCAATTTCATTGGTTCTGCTTGCTGTGTGGAAATTTAACATTCATTCATTCAGTAAATCTTCTCTAAGAGTGTGCAATAAGGATCCAGCAGGGAACAAGTTGGACGCTACTCCACCCCTCACAAAGTTGATGGTCCAAGGTTCCTCCCAGGGGTCAAGGAACTTGTCCAGGGAGACACTGCTGTTTGGAATCACAGGCCTGTCTGGCCTAGAGCCTAGGTGGCTTCAGCACCAGCAGGGATCCAGGTGCTTTTGCTTCTGTGAGCTGAGTTCCCAGCAGCACTGAACTCCTGGGTGTGTGCCAACCCAGTATGAGAGGGCCTAGTGAGGATTTTAATTAATACTGAGTAATTACCAGATGGAGCTTAACTATCCCAAATGCCTTTCAGGTTCCCAAGCCTACAGCTAGTCACTTTCTGACTGGGCCTGGCAAGGTGAGGGAGGACTCTGCCTATACCCACTGGGCCTTTAGTCAGCACCTAGGCTGTGACATGCACATCCCAGGAAGTTCTCTACCTTTTTCCATTCCCTTCCAATCTGGTGTGGGTGAGGGGGGCAACCTGGGAAATAGCCTGGCCTTTCCAGTTTGCCTGTGCTCCCTCCCCAGGGGCAAAAGAATAGTGTCTTGTGGTCTGCTCAACACCATCACGCAGTGCTGGCCCTGGGCCCAGGGTGAATGTGGGGAGAAAAGAGGTGTGCAGACCTGGTCTTGGGAATCTTGGTGGGAATGCTTAAGAGGAGGCATAGGTACACAGGTCCTTCCTGTTCTGGACCTTAGTCCCTTTTCTGAAGGCACATATTTCGCCTAGGAAGCTCTGCTAGGCTTATTTCTCTGTCTGTGGCTCCCAAATTACTTTCTCATTGAAACTCCTACTACCCACAATGCCTTCCCGGTTTGACGTCTGTCAGACCTCCTGCCAGACTTCTGAGGATCCAATGGTCATTCCACCATTCCACCCAGCAGCTGATGTGGTCCTGACTCTACCAGGCCTTTGCTCTTGCTGTCCTCTATGTTCAGATGGCTTTCCTCCAGATCCTCCTGTGGTCAGATCCTGCCCAGGCCTCAGAGTCAGCTTGAATGTCACCCCCTAAAGTGGGCCCTCTTGCTCTCCTCCACAACCAGAACCACACTGCGGTGGTATTGTGTGTTCTTGTGTCTGGCTCTCGGCTGTGTTACTGGCGCCTAGTAAATGCTGGCAAACAGGAAGCTCTTAGTGTTGAAAGAATAAATGAAAAGTCTTCATGACTAGTGAGAAGCACTAACGACCCTGCTTAGCAGGTAGATCACTCGTTACTTCATTCCTAAGAATCCCTTCGGCGTCTCAACCCGGGACTGCTAGGGCCGGCGAGCGCCCCAGCGGCGCACGCGCACTGAGACCGGCGCTCGGCGGGGGCGCGCACGCTCGCGGCCGCGTGCGTCACAACCCGGGCTCTTGCCCCGCCCGTCCCGCTTGCCCGCTCGTCGGTCCCGGCGGCGGTGGCGGCTGCCCAGTGACAGCGGCCGCGGCACCAGGCCGGCCGTAGTAGCGTAGGGTCGTGCGGCCCAGAAACGCACACCCGGCCAAAGGGCGGCGCGGCGCGAGGAAGGACCGACCAGGGTCGCGTGTGAGGAGACCTCGCGGGCGCCGGGGGAGAGGCCGGCGTGAGGGAGGGCGGAGGCAGTGGCCGCCGGCGGCCGGGACCCGCCTCTCCGCGCGGCCGCCGCCAGCATGAGCCACATCCAGATCCCGCCGGGGCTCACGGAGCTGCTGCAGGGCTACACCGTGGAGGTGCTGAGGCAGCAGCCGTCCGACCTCGTCGACTTCGCGGTGGACTACTTCACCCGCCTGCGCGAGGCCCGCTCCCCAGCGTCCATCCCGCCCGCCGCCCCTCCTTCCGGCTCCCAGGATCTAGAGCCCGGCTCTGGCCTTGTCGCCGACGCGAACGGGGACAGCGAGTCGGAGGACGACGAGGACTTGGACGGTAGGCGGCGGGCTGGGCCGAGGTTCGCGGGGGGTTGGGGGGCGGGACGGAGGGAGCGGTGCAGGGGGTCTTTGGAAGTCTAGAGGAGGCGGGGTGGCGGTGAGCAGGCGTCGCGGCGGCTGCCGAGCCGACGACTCTGGGCCGGGACATTGGAGCTCTCGAGCGGAGTTTGTCTGGGCTCCCCGAGCCGCCGGCGTGAGCGGCTCCGCGGTCCGCCGAGCCCTCGAGCGTGCGGAGTGAGTTGTCAGATTCCGTGTGGACGGAAACGTGCGCGCTTTCGGCCCGCGTGCTGGCGGGGCCCGAGAGGCGCGCAGCCCCGTCGGCTTCGCCGGAGGAGCCCTCGCCTCGGCTTGGGACCCTTCGCCCCGTTTCGTTCCGAAGACAGGAACATTCACATCCACTCACTCGTATTTAGTAACCAGGGCGGTAACTTTGTTTGGAAGTAATTCATTTCGTGAACGGTTACTCTGTAAAACTTTCAGCGTAGGCAAACAGAGAAAAAGTGAAATGAATCTGTATTCAACAGTTTAAATATCTGTCACAAATGTTTCATCTATACTTCTTTTTCTTTGTTGAAGTATTTAAAGCAAATCCTAGTAGTCACTTCACCCCTGCATGCTTGAGTATGCATTTGTTAAAATATAGACCTTGGGAATATATATGTAAATTTGGCTAAAACGATTGGATCAGATTTGGTGAGGGCAAACAACTGTCTTGTTTAGCATATGAGGTGCAGGAAAGAAGACAACGAACACTTTATACATCTGATTTAAGCAAGGTTGTCAAAAACCAATTCCATTTTCCTTCGTTGCTTCATAGACTTTCTCAATTTAAAACAGAATTATCCTGCTTTTGAACGGCCAAAATTTAACAAAACCATAAAAACTTTTGAGAGACAAAGTTAGAGACTTAGTCTTATTAGATCATACTGGGAAAAACCTAGTTCTGAGTTGAATCCACTCAGGTCACACTAGCAAGGAGTTAATTGTTGGTCATTGCTGTTGGAGGTTGTAAGCTTCAGTGTTCTGGACAACTTCCCTAAATTTATTCATGCTAGGAGTAGAAATTGCTCTTTCATGTTTCCCTTGACATATTGCAAGTTAAATTATGGGTTTTTCATCTTAAACATGGAAATCAGAAATTGTTATTTTCCAAATCTCTGCTACAGATTTGCTTTATTGTCTAAGACAAATTGTCAAAACTCGTTTGATTTCAGGTTTACTTATTTTTAAAATGGGGACAGTGACAACAATCCCCCAGGGATAAATATGTTTTTGAAAGCTTTATTTCAGGAACGACTCCTACATTTGTTTCACTGTGATATTTGTAAATCACAAAGCTGTAACCTGTTTTGCAACAATTTTTATTTACACAAAACAGTATCTTAGAAATTAGTCCCAAATAAGTAAAACAGAGTTTACAAGTTTGTGTTGTCTTCTTTCTTTGTCATCTTTTTCAAAGTTGAGTTGACTTTTATCTTTGTAACTCTGTGCTTTATTTTATTGGTATTTAAATATTTTTTGTTTGTATCTCTTAAGTGGCTGTGCTACGTATAATTATAGAAATTAACACAAGGTGAACTTCTATTTACAGATAATAGACTAAAAATACATTGCACACAATAAGATACCACTTCACCCATGAGGACAGCTATTATGGAAAAAACAAAATAGCGAGTGTTGGTGAGGATGTAGAGAGGTTGGAATCCTTGCTTATTGCTGATGGAAATGTAAAATGGTTTGACTGCTGTGGAAAAAAGTTTGGCGATTCCTCAAAAAGTTAAACATAGAATTACGATATGATCTAGCAATTCCACTCCTATGTATATACCCAAAGGAATTGAAAGCAGGGAGTCGAACAGACGCTTGTATGCCAGTATTCATTGCAGCATTATTCACAATAGTCAAAAGGTAGAAACAATCCAAATATTCCATCAACAAATGAATGGATAAATGAACTGTAGTATATACATACAATGGAATACTGTTAATCCTTTAAAAGGAATGAAATTCTGATAGATGCTACAACATGGATGAACATTGAAAACATTATGCTAGTGCAATATGCTAGATACAAAAGGACAAAATACTGTGTGATTCCACTTATATGAGTTTCCTAGAATAGGTAAATTCATAGAGGTAGAAAGTGGACTAGAGGGGCCGGCCCGGTGGCGCAGTGGTTAAGTTCGCAGGTTCCGCTTCTCAGCAGCCCGGCGTTCGCCGGTTCGGATCCCGGGTGCAGATGTGGCACTGCTTGGCACACCATGCTGTGGTAGGCATCCCACATATAAATTAGAGGAAGATGGGCACGGATGTTAGCTCAGGGCCAGGCTTCCTCGGCAAAAAGAGGAGGACTGGCAGTAGTTAACTCAGGGCTAGTCTTCCTCAAAAAAAAAAGAAGAAAGAAAAAAAGAAAGTAGACTAGAGGTTGCCAGTGGCTGGGGGGAGCAAGTAATGGGGAGTTATTGTTTAATGGGTGCAGAGTTTCTGTTTGGGATGATGAAAAAGTTCTGAAATTGGATAGGAGTGATGGTTGCACAACACTGTGAATGTACTTAATGCTGTGAATCGTATATTTAAATGGTTAAAATGGTAAATTTTATGTTATATTTATTTTACCACAATTTAAAGAAAGACAAGAAAAGAAATACGTTGCATATCCAGTGATTAGGAACGTTAGGATAACAAGCACACAGAACCTAAAATTAGAAATAGGGTATGTAGTGTTAGAACTGTATATAGCAAGGAGACTTTGCTTAGTAAGGTCCTGTATGGCTAACCATCAGTTCAGTTTATAAAATTGTGTGTTATTGGAAACACTCAAAAAACTTAGCTGTGGGGCTGGCCCTGTGGCCGAGTGGTTAAGTTCACGCGCTCCACTGCAGGCGGCCCACTGTTTCGTTTGTTCGAATCCTGGGCGCGGATGTGGCACTGCTCATCAAACCACGCTGAAGCAGCGTCCCACATGCCGCAACTAGAAGGACTCACAACGAAGAATATACAACTATGTACCGGGGGGCTTTGGGGAGAAAAAGGAAAAAATAAAATCTTTAAAAAAAAAAACTTATTAGCTGTTGTTGGTTGTTTTAATAACAGTTGGGATATCAAACAGCACACCACGTATGAAGTACTGTAATTAATAACTCTTGGGAAAGTCTGAAGAGTTCAGACTTAATAAATCACTCTAACCACGTCGTCGTAAGAACAATAAATTGTCATTCACACTTGATTCACTTCTGTAATTACCATAAAACGTTTATGCTTGTGGGTCTTCTAACTTTTTTTTTTTTGGTAACAGCTTTAAGGAGATATAATTCATGTCATTCACCCATTTAAAGTGTATAATTCAGTGATTTTAGTATATTCACAGATATGTGCAATCATCGCCACAGTCCATTTTAGAACATTTTCATCACCCCAAAGAGAAACCCCATACCCTTAGCCGTCCACTTAGCTGTCATCTGCCAACACCCCCATTCCCTTCAGCCCTAGACAACCACTAATCTACTTTGTCTGCATAGATTTACCTGTCCTGGACATTTCATATAAATAGAATCATACAATATATAGTCTTTTGCTCCTGTTTCTTTCACCTAGCACAATGTTTTCAAAGTTCGTCAGTGTTGTAGTATTCTTTTTTTGTGTGTGTGAGGAAGCTTCACCCTGGGCTAACATCTGTTGCCAATCTTCCTCTTTTTTTACTTGAGGAAGATTAGCCCTGAGCTAACATCTGTGCCAGTCTTCCTCTATTTTGTATGTGGGATGCCTCCACAGCATGGCTGATGAGTGGAGTATGTTTGTGCCCGGGATCCAAACTGGTGAACCCAGGCTGCCAAAGCAGAGCACACGGAACTTTAACCACTCCGTCATGGGGTGGCCCCAGTACTTCATTCTTTTTTGTTGCTGAATACTATCCCATTGTATGGATATACCACATTTTGTTTATCCATTCTTCAGTTAATGGATGTTTAGGTTGTTTCTACTTTTTGACTTATTATGAATAATGATGCTATGAACATTCATGTGGATGTATGTTTTCATTTGTGTTTGGTGTATACCTAGGAGTAGAATAGTTGGGCTATATAATAACTCAGTGTTTAACCTTTTGAGGAACTGCCAGACTGTTTTCCAAAAGTGGCTGCACCATTACATTCTAACCTGCAGTGTATTGAGGGTTCTAATTCCTCCACATCCTCATCAACATTTATTATCTTTTTTACTAAAGCCAAACCAGTGGGTGAGAATTAGTACCTCATTGTACTTTTGCTTTGTAGCTCTCTAATGATGTTGAGCATCTTTTCATGTGTTTGTGTTGGTCATTTGTGTATCTTCTTATGTCTATTCAAGTCCTTTGTCCATTTTTTAATTGGGTTGTCTTTTTATTATTGTCTTTTAGGAGTTTTTAATATATTCTAAACAAGTCCTTTATCAGATAGATGATTTACAAATATTTTCTCTCATTCAGTGAGTTTTCTTTTCACTTTTTTGATATTGTCTTTTGAAGCATAATAATTTTTAATTTTGATGAAGTCCAATGTATCATTTTCTTTTGCTGTTTGTGCATTAGGTGTCATATTTAAGAAATCATTGCCAAATCCAAAGTCCTGAAGAGTAACCTCTGTATTTTCTTCTAAGAGGTTTATAGTTTTAGCTCTTACATTTAGGTCATTGGTACATTTTGAGTTATTTTATATGTATATAGATATATCTATAGATCTATATAAGATGTGAGGTACTTCATCTTTTGGTTGTGGCTATCCACTTGTTCCAGCACCACTTATTGAATAGACTATTCTTGGGGCCAGCCCCATGGCCACCTGGTTGGGTTTGCACACTCTGCTTCAGCGGCCCAGGGTTTCACCCGTTCAGATCCTGGGCGCGGACATGGTACTGCTCATTAGGCCATGTTGAGGTGGTGTCTCACATGCCACAACTAGAAGGAGCCACAACTAGAATATACAACTATGTACTGGGGGGACTTGGGGTGAAAAAGCAGGGGATAAAAAAAGAAAGAAAAGAAAAGACTATTCTTTCCCCATTTAATTGTCTTGGTACTCCTGTTGAAAATCAATTGACTGTAAATGTGAGTCTGTTCCTAACTCTCAATTCCTTTTGTTTTGGTGAGGAAGATTCACCGTGAGCCAACATCCATTGCCTCCATCCATCTTCCTTTTTGCTTGAGGAAGATTGTTCCTGAGCTAACAGCTGTGCCCGTCTTCCTCTATTTTGTATGTGGGATGCTGCCACAGCATGGCTTGATAAGCGGTGTGTAGGTCTTCGCCTGGGATCCGAACCCACAAGCCCTGGGCCGCTGAAGTGGAATGTGTGAACTTAACCACTATGCTACTGGGCCAGCCTCCTAACTCTCAATTCTGTTTGATTGACCTATATATCTGTGTCTATGCCACTGTCGTTTTTTTTTTGAGGAAGATTAGCTCTGAGCTAATTGCTGCCAATACTCCTCTTTTTTTGCTGAGGAAGACTGGCCCTGAGCTAACATCCGTGCCCATCTTCCTCTACTTTTTATGTGGGATGCCTGCCACAGCATGACTTGCCAAGTGGTGCCATGTCCACACCTGGCATCCAAACCGGCGAACTCAGGGCTGCTGAAGCGAAACGTGCGCACTTAACCGCTGTGCCACTGGGCCGGCCCCTATGCCAGTGTCTTGATTACTGTAGATCTGTAGTAGTTTTGGAATCAGGAAATGTGAGTTCTTCAACTTTGTTCTTTTTCAAAATTGTTTTGTCTATTTTGGGTCCCCTGAATTTCCATATAAATTTTAGAATTAGCTTGTCAGTTTCTGCAAAGAAGCCAACTGGGATTTTGCTAGGGATTGCATTTAATTTGTAGATTAATTTGAAGAGTATTGCCATCTTAACAATATTGTCTTCTGATCTATGAATATGGAATGTCTTTCCATTTATATAGATCTTCATTAATTTCTAAATTGAAAATCAACAATGTTTTACAGTTTTCAGAGTATAGGTTTTGCACTTCTTTTGTTAAATTTATTTCCAAGTAATGTATTCCTTTTGATACTATTGTAAACAGAATTGTTTTCTTAATTTCATTTTCAGATTGCTCATTGCAAATGTGTAGAAATATAGTTAAATTTTTTTATATTGCTCTTGTATCTTGCAACTTTGCTGAATTTCTTTCTTTCTTTTTCTTTCTTTCTTTCTGCCTGCCTGCCTGCCTTCCTTCCTTCCTTCCTCCCTCCCTCCCTCCCTGAGCTAACATCTGTCGCCAATCCTCCCTCTTTATGCTGAGGAAGACTGGCCGTGAGCTAGCAACTGTACCCAATTCCTCTACTTTATATGTGGGATGCCTGCCAGAGCGTGGCTTAATAAATGGTGCACAGGTCCACACCTGGGATCCGAACCCGCAAACCCCGGGCTGCCAAAGCAGAACGTGCAAACTTAACCGCTGTGCCACCAGGCCGGCCCCATGAATTTATTTATTAGTTCTAGTAATTTTTTAGTGGATTCTTTAGGATTTTTCCTCAGTATACTACAAAGCATAGAAGTTTGTCCAAACTGCATCAGCAGGACCTTTTTGGGAATTGGTTAATAATAGTGTTCCTGCGGTTCATGTATCTGGATCTCTCAGCAGGATTTTGACACTGTTGAATACCCCCTTTTGAAATGCTCTCCCTCCTTGGCATCTGTGTCTTCCTTCCTCTGGCTCTCCATCCACTGCTTGGCCTCCTCTCTGCCCATTACTTGCTGGTTGATGATTCCCAGAATTAATTTGTTACCTTTTCTCCCTCAGTGAGCAACTCTCTTCCTGAGCATTTTTTACTGCTCTGAACCTTCAAAATCAAAACTACAGTTCAGAACTTTCTCTGCTGAGACACACCTATTTATGCTCATCTTGCCAGCTGGTCATCTCTCATTCATCTCAAGAACTCATAATGCCTAAAACCAATGTCATTAGCTTACCTGTCATACTGCTCTGTTTTCTCTAATTCCTTAAGCAGGAAGCCTAGGATTCAATCAGTCTCTTTCTTTCTCTCATTTTAATCTCTGGCCTTTTTTTTTTGGTGGGGAAGATTGTCACTGAGATAACATCTGTTGCTCCAATCTTCCTCTTTGCTTGAGGAAGATTGTTGCTGAGCTAATGTCTGTGCCAATCATCCTCTATTTTGCATGTGGTACATCGCCACAGCATGGCTTGATGAGCAGTGTTGTAGGTCCACACTTGGGATCTGAACCCAGTAAACCCTGGCTACTGAAGCAGAGTGTGCGAACTTAACCACTACTCCACTGGGCCGGCACCTCCTATCTTTTTCTTCCTCACTGTCCCTGCCTTGAGTTTGGCTTTTATTGCTTCTTAGCTAGATGTGGATGAGCATCTGTTGGTCTCCCACTCATCTCTCCTCCGCCTCATTCATTCTCTACACCTTTCTTTCTTTTTTTGTGGTAAAATATACATAATATAAAATTTGCTATTTTAACCTTTTTTTTTCAATAAAGATTTTATTTTTTTCCTTTTTCTCCCAAAGCCCCTGGGTACATAGTTGTGTACTGTTAGTTGTGGGTCCTTTTCATTGTGGCATGTGGGACGCCACGCCAGCATGGCTCGATGAGCAGTGCCATGTCCGCGCCCCGGATTCCAACCTATGAAACCCAGGGCCGCCAAAGCAGAGCTCTCGGACTTAACCACTTGGCCACTGGGCCAGCCCCTTAACCATTTTTAAATATACAACTCAGTAGCATTAAGTACATTTACAATGTTGTGCAATCACCTTTATTTTTCAGTTAAGTAAACTTTTTTTGAAGTAATATACATGCAAAAATGTGTGCAAATTGTAAATGTGCAACTTGATTGTTTGTGAAGTGGACACCTTGTGTATCCCATCAACTAGATCAGGAAATTTCAACTGGAGAAGACCAGTTTCTTCACATCACAGGCATACATTTTACACAATTGTAACCATAAATACAGTTCTGCAATAAGGGCGGCTAGCATTTATTAAGCCTTTATTCTGTACTGATCTCAGTGTTCAACAGTTTATTTGCATTATCTCATTGTATCCTCCCAGTCCTTTAAGGTATGAATTGTAATTATCTCCATTTTACAGATAAGGAAATTGAGGACTAGAGATTATCCAGGATCATATAATAAGCAGGATTTGACTCTAGGCTGGAGTTAATGCTATCATATTTTTCATATTATTTCTTTTTTTTTTTTTCCCAAAGATTGGCACCTGGGCTAACAACTGTTGCTAATCTTTTTTTTTTTTTCCTGCTTTATCTCCCCAAACCCCCCCTGTACAAAGTTGTATATCTTAGTTGCACGTCCCTCTAGTTGTGGGATGTGGGACGCCGCCTCAATGTGGCCTGACGAGCGGTGCCATGTCGGCGCCCAGGATCTGAACCCTGGGCCGCCGCAGCGGAGCGCGAGAACTTAACCACTCAGCCACGGAGCCGACCGCACTCTTCATATTATTTCATGCTTGAATTGCCTTTCATTTTTTTCTTGCCTTGTTCTTTATGTTTCACAAGAAAAGCCTGTAAGCATTTAAAAATTTCTCTACATAGTTATCATAATGAATTTTTTATTGTAGTATAATATAAATAAAATTTACTATTTTACCAGTTTAAAGTATACAGTTCAGGGGCATTAAGTACATTCATTATTTTGTGCATCCATCACCACTATTTTGTTCTTTTTTTTCAAGATTGTTTTGGGCTTTTGGGACTCCTTGCAATTCCATATGAATTTTTGGGTTAGCTTTTCCATTTCTACAACAAAGCCTGTTTTCTTGAATTTCATCTTCAGATTGTTGATTGTGACTATATACAACTACAACTGATTTTTGTGTGTTGATCTTTTACCCAGCAACCTTGCTGAATTTGTTTATTAGCTCTAATAGTTTTTTTTTTGTAGATTCTTTATGATTTGCTATGTATGAGCTCATGTAATCTGCGAATAGTTTTATTTGTTCCTTTTCAATTTGAATGCCTTTTATTTTTCTCACCTAATTGCTTTGGCTAGGATTTCCCATACTATGCTGAATAGAGCTGACTAAAGCAGGCATCCTGGTCTTGAGGGAAAGTTTTCAATCTTTTACCATTGAGTATGATGTTAGTTGTAGGTTTTTGTAAACGCTCCTTACCATGTTGAGGAAATTCCCTTTAATTCCTAGTTTGTTGAGTGTTTTTATCATGAAAGGGTGTTGGATTTTGTCAAATGCTTTTTTTGCATCAATTGAGATGATCATGTGACTTTTTTCCCTTCATTCTTTTAATGTGGTTCATTACATTGGTTGATTTTTTTTTTTTTATGTTGAACCACTCTTGCATTCCTGGGGTAAATTCCACTTGGTTGTAGTGTAAGGTATAATCTTTTTTTTTTTTTTTTTGAGGAAGGTTAGCCTTGAGCTAACATCTGCTGCCAATCCTCCTCTTTTTGCTGAGGAAGACTGGCTCTGAGCTAACATCCATGCCCATCTTTCTCTACTTTATATGTGGGACGCCTACCACACATGGCTTGCCAAGTGGTGCCATGTCTGCACCCGCAATCCAAACAGGTGAACCCTGGGCCGCCGAAGCGAAACGTGCGCACTTAACCACTTCGCCACTGGGCCGGCCCCAGGTATAATCCTTTTAATATGCTGCTGGATTTATTTGCTGGTATTTTGTTGTTATAATGGTTTTTTTTAACTGCATATTGTAAATCAAGTGAATATATTATACTCTACTTGATTATTCTCCATTTAGGTTGCCTTCAAATATTTGCTGGTATGAACTTTTTTATGCATACAGCTTTTTTTTAACAACTGATAATTTATTAAAATAATTAAGCATCTTCAATGATGATTTCAGCTTCTATTTCTGGCTCAATACTGATGGAAGTAACAATCTCAGAAGGACCGTGTAAGTCAGTGTGTTGCTTGTGGATCCTCATCTGAAAAAGATCTTGAGTCTTGGTACCTTCACAAGAAGTTTTTCTCTAGTCTTTGTGGGGATCTGAACTGGTCCTTTCACTTTGAGGTTCTTTTCCTTTACTACTCTGATCAAGTCAGCATATGCCTTCTCCAGTGATTTTACCTTGTAGCTGGTTAGGGTAATTCTTGTTTACTGAATTGCCACCTCTGGTTCCATGGGCGATTTTCCTGTATCTTTAAAAGCTATGGCTGCAGTGCAGCTTCCTGACTGATTTGTTCCTTGGGAATGAGCAAACAGTAAGTCAGAACCAGGACCCTGCTGACCAGACTTGAACTCCACTGCAGCTGTGACTGCATCTTCCTTGAAGAATGAATAAAGCTTTTTTTCATTTTTGTCTGTGTCTTACTTCAGATGCTAATCGCAAATCCAGGCTTCCTGGGTACTCAGGACACTTCTGACACTAACTAACTGGAGTTAGCGCATAGCCCAGGTTAAGGGCTCAGTCCCACAAGACTGCCTCCTACTTCAGATGCTTATCTAAATTCCAGGCCTCCTGTACTTCTCACTGGCCAGCTATGAATTGGGAGTTTCCACAGCTTCCTCCTCGAGTTTGATAATTTGCTAGAATGGCTCACAAAACTAAGGAAAGTACTTTACATACTATTACCGGTTTCTTATAAATGATACAAATCAGCAATAGCCAAATGGAAGAGATGCGTAGGGTAGGGTCTATGGGAAGGGGCACAGAGCTTCCATGCTGTCCTCAAGCATTCCACCCTCCCAGCATCTCAATGTGTTCACCAACCTGGAAGCTCTCAGAATGCCTTCATTCAGGGTTTTTATGGAGGTTGCATTATGTAGTCGTGATTGATTAAATCGTTGGTTATTGGTGATGAACTCAATCCTCAGCCCTTCTCCTCTCTCTGGAGGTCAAGCAGTGAGGCTGAAAGTTCCAACTCTCTAATTATATGGTTGGTTCCTTTGGTAACCAGCCCCCATCCTTCAAGTGTCACCTCATTAACATAAACTCAGGTCTGTTTGAAAGGAGCTTATCATGAGTAACAAAAGACACTCCTCTCAGCCCTATCCCTCAGGAAATTCCAAGGGTTTTAGGAGCTCTGTGCCAGGAACCTGGCTGAAGACCAAATATATATTTCTTATTATCTTATTATATCAGAATCTCACACTGGGAAATTAAAAAAATTAATCTTCCTTCCTTCCTCCCTCCCTTCCTTTCTTCCTTTCCTCCCTCCTTTCTTTCCCTTTCTTTTCTTAATTAATAGGAAGACAGAAGTGAAGCTACTGCATGAATTTGATGGGCTTGCAGAATTTCCAGGCGGAGATAACCAGCAGGCCATGGGAACCACAGGCCTGGAGCTGGGGCACAGGTCAAGGCTGGGAAGAGGTGTGGGGAGCCATCAGTGTGGTGTGGGAGTGGATGAGGTTATCCAGGTTGAAGGGAATAAAACTGTGACATGATCCTGGGGACCTCTGACATTTTGGGCTTAAAAAGTATGGGAAAACGGGGTCCGGCCTGGTGGTGTAGTAGTTAAGTTCACATGCCCACTTCAGCAGCCTGGGGTTGGCAGGTTCGGATCCTGGGTGCAGACCTAGCACTGCTTGTCAAGCCATGCTATGGTGGCATCCCACATAAAAAATGAGCAAGATTGGCAACAGATGTTAGCTCAGGGCCAGTGTTCCTCACAAAAGAAAAAGGAGTATAGGAAAATGTCACAATTTAATAAGACTTATGTTGTGATGGGGATGAGAGTAGTCTTTGACTCTTCTTTTCCCCTCATCCTTCACATCCATCCTTTTGCAAGTTTTGTTATGAAATACTGCCTTCAATTATTTAACTCCCCGTACTAGCTTTGAGTCCCTGTGTTTGACCAGTCTATGTTTTCTGTTTTTTTCTTTCTTTTTTTGTAATTGAGAAATAATTTACATAAAATACACCTTTTTAAAGTGTACAATTCAGTGGTTTTTGGTATTTACACAGTTGTGTAACCATCACCACTGTTTAATTCCAGAACATTTTCACTACCCCAAAAAGAAGCCCTGTACCCATTAGTGTCACTCCTTATCCTTTCCTCTCTCTAGCCCCTGGCAACCAGCAGTCTATTTTCTATCCGTATGAATTTGCTTATTCTGGACATTTCATATACATGGAATCATACAATATATGGTCTTCTGCTCCTGGCTTCTTTTACTTAGCATAACGTTTTCAAGGTTCATCTGTGTTGTAGCATATGTCAGTACTTCATTCTCTTTTACAGCTGAATACTAGTCCATTATATGGATATATCACGTTTTGTATATCCATTCATCAAGTGATCTATTTTGGGTAGTTTCTACTTTTTGACTATTATGAATAATGTTACTATGAACATTTGTGTACAAAATTTTGCGTGAACATGTTTTTTCCCTAGTTTTATTGAGGTATAATCGACACATAACATTGTATTAGTTTAAGGTATATGACATAATGATTTGATATATGTACATATTGTGAAATGATTACCACAGTAAGTTTAGTTAACATCCATCACCTCACATAGTTAAAATATTTTGTCTTGTGATGAGAACTTTTTTTTGTTTTTTTTAAAGATTAACACCTGAGCTAACATCTGTTGCCAATCTTTTTTTTTTCTTTCTTCTTCTCCTCAAAGCCCCCCAGTACATAGTTGTATATTCTAGTTGTAGGTCCTTCTGGTTGTGCTATGTGGGATGCTGCCTCAGCGTGGCTTAATGAACGGTACCTTGTCTGTGCCCGTGATTTGAACTGGTGAAACCCTGGGCTGCAGAAGCAGAGCCCATGGCCTTAACCACTTGGCTGGCCCTGTAATGAGAACTTTTAAGACTTACTCTCTTAACAACTTTCAGGTATACAATACCGTATTGTTAACTATAGTCACTGTTGGGGGGAAAGACAAATCCTCTACCCTCTGGGTCCTTCTGGCTGGGCTACGAATTAAATTGACAAGACAGAATAACGGGAGAAACTCAAATAAAGCTGTATAACATGTATACATGGGAGGGACTCAGGAAAACTGAGCAACTCACCAAAATGGCCCAGGTGCCAGCTTAAATATCATCTTCAGCTAAAGACAAAGGAAGGTGTTTGGGGTAGTGGTTTGAGACTTCAAAGGAGAAGAAGGCAATTCACATAGAAATGGAAAAGCAAATGTTTGGTAAACAGAACTTTGATAAGAGTGGGCTTAGCAAGGATCTTCCCAGTCTACTCTTCCCAGAGTTATCTATGGTGATAGCCTGTCCTGGGGTCAGGTCTTTTATCTTAAATTATTTTAGGTAGTTGGGGGAAGGTCAAAGTTTCTTTCAGAGTCTTTTGTTCTTAAAAATAATCAAGTTGGCTGGCCCTGTGGCCTGGCCAAGTGGTTAAGTTCCTGCACTCCACTTCGGTGGCCCCGGATTTCACCGGTTCGAATCCTGGGTGTGAACATGGCACTGCTCATCAAGCCATACTGAGGCGGCATCCCACATGCCACAACTAGAAGGACCCACAACTAAAAATACGCAACTATGTCCTGGGGGGCTTTGGAGAGAAAAAAGAAAAAATAAAATCTTAAAAAAAAGCCAAACACATTTTGAGGTGGCCAATTCTGAACCCCCACATCACTATGAGGTACATTACATCCCTAAAATTACGTCACACAAAATTTTGTTTTCAATGCACTTGAGTACTCAGTGTTTTCAGTACTCTTGAATATATATCTAGGAGTAGAATTGCTGATAACTCTGTGTTTAACTTTTTGAGAATCTGCTAGACTGTTTTCCAAAATGGCTGCACAACTTTACATTCCTGTCTGGAATATGGGTGGGTTGCAATTTCTCTGCCTCCTCTCTTATTCTTGTTATTGTCTTTTAAAAAAGTATAATTTATGGAGTGAAATTCACACAACATGAAATTCACCATTTTATTTTATTTTATTTTTTTTGAGGAAGATTAGCCCTGAGCTAACATCTGCTACCAATCCTCCTCTTTTGTTTTGCTGAGGAATACTGGCCCTGAGCTAACATCTGTCCCAATCTTCTACTTTATATGTGGGACACCTGCCACAGCATGGCTTACGAAGCAGTGCCATGTCTGCACCCAGGATCCGAACCCTTGAACCCCAGGCTGCTGAAGCAGAACGTGAGAACTTAAGTGCTGTACCACCAGGCCGGCCCTAACGTTCACCATTTTAAAGTGAGCAATTCAGGGGCTGGCCCCATGGCCGAGTGGTTAAGTTGGCACACTCTGCTTCGGCTGCCTGGGGTTTCGCCAGTTGGAATCCTGGGCACGGACATGGCACTGCTCATCAAGCCAAGCTGAGGCAGCATCCCACATACCACAACTAGAAGGACCCACAACTAAAAATACACAACTATGTACTGGGGGGCTTTGGGGAGAAAAAGGAAAAATAAAATCTTAAAAAAAAAAGTGAACAAGTCAGTGGCATTTAATATATTGACAGTGTTGTACAACTGTGTCTATCTAGTTCTAAAACATTTCCATCACTCCAAAGTAAAACCCCTCACCCATTAAGCAGTTTCTTCCCCTTTCCTCCCCCTACCCTCCCCCACCCCTGACAACCACCAGTCTGTATTCTCTCTCTATGGATTTCCCTATTCTGGATATTTTATATAAATGGAATCATACAATATATGATGTTTTGTGTCTGGCTTCTTTCACTTAGCATGATGTTTCCAAGGGTCATCTACATAGTAGCTTGTATCAGTCCTTCATTCTCTTTTATTGCTGAATATTATTCCATTGTATGTATATACCACAATTTGTTTATCTGTTAATCAGTTGGTGGATATTTGGGCCGTCTCAGCATTTTGGCTATTGTGAACAGTGCTACCATTAGCATACTTGTGCATTTACTTGTTTGAGTACCTTGTTTTCAATTCTTTTGGGTGTATAGCTATGAGTGGAATTCTGGAGTCATATGGCAGTTCTATGTTTAACTTTTTGAGGAGATGCCAAACTGTTTTCTACAGTGGCTCAGCCATTTTACCCTCTTGCCAATGTACTTGGATCTCACTTTCTCCATGTCCTTGTCCACACTTGTCATTTTGATTATAGCCATCCTGGTGGGTGTGAAGTGGTATCTTATTGCGGTTTTGATTTCCGTTTTCCTAATGACTAATAATGTTGACATCTTTTCATGTGCTTGTTGTCCATTTGTATATCTTCTTTGGAAAATGTCTATTATTCAGGTCCTATGTCAATTTTTTAATTGGGTTATTTGTCTTTTTGTTGTTGAGTTGTAAGAGTTCTTCATATATTTTGGATATGAGTTCCTTACCCAATATGTGATTTAAAAATATTTTCTTCCATTTTCTGAGTTGTCTTTTTACATTCTTGAAGCATACAAGTTTTAAATTTTGAGAAAGTTCAGTGTATCTATTTTTTTCTTTTGTTGCTGTGCTTTGGGTGTATAGGGAGGAAGACTTTTCCTCTACCTAATGTGGGTTCGTCTGGCTGGAGAACGAATTAAATTCACATGAGACAGAATAGCAAGAGAAAATTAAACAAAGCTTTATAACATGTATACATGGGAGGGGTCAGGCAAACTGAGCAACTCGCCAAAATGGCCGAAACCACCACTTAAATATCTAAAGACAAAGGAGGATGTTGGGGGTGGAGGGGGAGTCGATCATGGGAGATTACCACACGAGTACAGTAAACAAAATGCAGATTTAAGTCCTTGCCTTTGGCATTGATTAAGAGTTTCTAGAGAGAAGGTCTTCTTCCCTTCCTGGTTCAGAGATGGAGATAACTTTACAGATGGAGAGTTCCTTTACAATGTAAATATCTCTTACAAAGGGTAAGTAAATTCTACTTTTCAGTTGCTTTTCTGTCTGCAAAGTAACTAGCCTCAAATAATTGTCATGCCAAAGAGACATATCTTGGGGTAGCCAATTCCAGTCCCCACAGGTGTCATATCCAGTCTGCTTGTTCTCTGTCCCTCTCCTAACTCTTCTCTTTTGCTTGGACAACCACAGAATTTTCTTATCTTAGACACTTTGCCCTCTCCAGTCCATTCTCTGCCCAGCAGCCAGAGAGACTTTTTAAAAATGGAGATCAGATCACATCACTCTTCTGTTTAAATTTCCTCATTGCAAGTGAAATGAAATCAGCATGTCTTCTGAGGTCTACACAGTCCTGCAAGGTTTGGTCCCTGTTTTTCTCTCTACCTTCTCCTTTAGCCCTACCCTTCCTTGCCTGCTAAACTTGTTGCTACACTTGCCAGGCTGTTTCTCTACCTCAGTAGTCTGTGATTGTTGTTGGCCCTTGCAGAATCTTTCTCTCCTGGCTGTGACCAGCTAGCTCCTCTTCTTCCTTTAGGCCTCAGCTTCAGAGACGCTTTTGCAGATTGCTCTAACTAGAGTGGGTCCCTTTGTTGTTGGGGTTCCCAGTAGCACCCCAGATGGTTACATTAGAGTTCTAGTGTCTACAATTCTCATTTGTTTTTTGTTTTTTCTCTTTCAGTAGAACAGAATCTCCATGAGGATGAGGAGCTGTCTGTCTTGTTCTTTGTTTTGTCTCCAGTGCTTAGCATACAGCCTGGCCCATAGTGGATACTTAAAAAGCTCTTGTTGAGTAAATGAGTGAGTAAATGACCAGAGAGCTGATTTTGGAGACCGATATCACAGAGTACACTTTGGGAACACACAGATGGGAGTTAAGGAAGGGACTGGTTGGTCAGTCTTGTTGAAAGCAATGGAGAGGTCAAGTTGTGTAAGGTCAGTGTTGAAGCGATTGGGTCTAGCCGTAATTCTCAGGGATAGAGGCCCCAGTGGGGTTGTGGTAGAAGAGGTCAGGTGCCAGTGGGTCAGGGAGTTTGTGTGTGTGTGTAGAGGGGAGATGGTAGCTGCAGAAGATTCCGACAAAGAATGGGGAGTACATTTTGAAGAAGTGAAGAAAGGACCTGGTGGTAGCTTGAAAGAGAGGTGGGTGTGAGGGAAGGTTTTGGTTTTGTTTTGTTAAGGTAGAGTCACCTTTAACATATTCATGTGTAGCGGAAAAGGAGCCAGTGGAGAGAAGATAGTGTCACAGACTAGTTACCCTGAGGCACTCATGGGTGGGTTTTGGATATTTTAATTGTTTTTCCAAATTGTTCTTTTTCCTTTTGTTATGTTAAGGAGATACAATCACCAACTAGCTTGAACCAGATCAAGCCTGCTAGGAGAGCTAATGCCTATGACCTTTGCCTTATTTTTAATGCTAAGACCTCTCCAGGATGAGCTTAGTCCTTTTTACCATAATCTGCAGTGTATGTGGAAGCATGTTTTCCAACTGAGCCTGTGCAAGAGAATACCCATCTCTCCTTTTAGAATATTCATTCCCCATCCAAAATAAATGTCCTTTGTTTGGGGACACCATGACTTTGGAAAGGATTCCTCATGGTCTCCTATTGCCACAATAGCCTTTAGTTTGTGACACAACTTACTTCTGATATAGAGTCTGATTTAACTCTCCAGGAGGCAACCCACTTTGGTTTGGTAACAGTAGCAGCTGATTGAGCAAGGTCCTAGAATGGGTGGGTGGGTTAGAACAGAGAAAAAGTGGAGACATCGCATATTCAGGAACTAGAGAGGAGTGGTATTTGTCTTAGCTGTTATTTAATTTAAAGGATAATTTAAGATTTTACTTCTTTGTGCTTTTGATGCAAGACCTTGTCTTTTACTTACTTGAATCTCATAGAGATGAATGTTTAAGCTGAGGGAAAATTCTCTCTTTGACACAGGTTGTTGATTTTTGTAGCTTATCCGTCTGTTGGTCATTTTGAATGCTATGGATATGAAAGAGAAGCAAATGCAATTTTTTAAAGGTTTCTATAATTTAGACCTTTTTTGGGAGGATTCTTTTTTTAAAAATACCAACTTCTCCATACAAAATCTTTTATCTAGAAATTGAGGAAAAGGCAGCTTATTGGAACCTCTTTAAAGTCTCTTCGGTATCTGATGAGAGATGATGAGCTATCCTGGAAGATTTTATTTGTTGGAATTTTTCATTTGTTGCTTATAAACTACTTAGTTACTTTCTTGAAAAAAATGAAAGTAATTAAAAGGTCATCATTATGATGAAAAAATATAGGAAGCAATTGTAGTAATTAGTGAGTCACTAACTAAAGTTTTATATTGTGCTTTCTGGAGATAGCCAGATATTTAATCAACAGTTAAATGATTTAATTTGGATTGGTTTTTTGATGGAGACACTTAATTGAGTGTGCAGAATATTTCCTGCTTTTTCTTCAGCTCTACTTCTGATACTTACTGGTAAAATAGTTTCAATTTTGTGAAAAAGAATATGTTCCTGAGTGATCTGCTCACAAACTGTTTTTATTATAGAAAAGAGCAAGACGGTCTTCAATTAGAAAAGTGAGTTATACAGTACTATTGATGAGGATTTTAGGCTGGTTACTTTTAAAACTACAGATGAGAAGCAGGCTCTGAGGACTGGAATTTTGCTTGCCCTTCTGAGAGACATTTGCGTTTGTGAAGGAAGGGGGGGTGACCTTGTAGGGACCCGAAATTGGCCACCCCAGGATATGTCTCTTTGGCATCAGGATTGTTTTGGGCTGATTGCTTTCGATAAACTGGGACAGGGAAGGGGGCTCTGGGGAATGGAACTTGCCCTTGTTGGGACACATTTACATTTGTAAGGTAAATATCTGTCTGTAAAAGGTGCCTCCCTCTCTGTACCAGGAAGAAGAGGAGAGATGACCTTATCCCTAGAAACTTTTAATGGGGAAGGCAAGAACTTAAGTTGGTTGCTGTCTGGCAATCTCATGTAACTGGTTTAAGGTGGTGGCGTCTAACCTTTCTAACCTTTACTTAATCCGATTTGATTCTTATCTAAAAGTTGTGGGACCACCCAATGGCCAGACCCCACCTGCACTGATACCATTTTAACTTTTTTCCATGTTCTTTCCTTTGTCTTGGTAAAGAGATGACTTACATACCCATGCCTTATAAAATTAGCCCTAACCCTCAACTCAGGGCAGCAGCAGGAGCTCTGATTGCCCGTGGGTCCTGTCCCCACGCACCAGCTCTGGGCAGCAGCAGCGGCTCTGCCTGCCCATGGGCTCTGTCCCCATGCCAGCGGGGGCAGCAGAAGCGGCGGTAGCAGAAGCTCTGACTGCCCATGGGTCCTGTCCCCATGCTATTCTATACTATTCTCTAAATAAAAGAGCACTACTGCCAGATCTTAAGAGTCTAAGAAATCTTTCTTTCGACTCCTCAGCTCACCGACCCCGCATCACTATGAATCACACAATGCTCCTCTGTCTAGTTTTGGTTTTTGAGAGATACCTCCCTCTGTAAGTCCTTTTTTCATCACATCATGATTAACAAGTCTGTGACTTTAGTGAGGTCCTTGGGGCCTATGTTCCCTGGGGGAATCCTTGTCAGCTTCCTGGGTGCAAGAATGTGGGGTTTCTGCTCCTGAAGGACCCCACTCTCCACTTGTGCACTAAAACGTGTGTGGCCTTCTTCCTTCTTTCAAGATTTTACTGCTGGCAGGCAGTAAAACAACCCTCTTGCCCTTTTTGAAAATGTCTATGAAAATGAGTTGTGTGGAAGAAATAATTCACAAGAGAAAAGGTGGACTCCCTGTATGGTGGCACTTCCTAAGGAAATATTATTATTAAAAAGAATTAGAGGACACATTCACAGAACACAAAAGATTCACTCTAGTGTTAATACAAAAACTGAGGGCGTGCTGGGTAGTGCAGTGCTTGTTTGCAATGCTTCACTTCTACAGCCTGGGGTTCATGAGTTCAGATCCCTGGAGTGGACCTACACACTGCTCATCAAGACATGTGGTGGCAGCATCCCACATACAAAAAATAGAGGAAAATTGGCACAGATGTTAGCTTGGGACCAATCTTCCTCACCAAAAAAATAAAAATAAAAACTGAGCTTCATTACTGCATTTTCAATAACCTACAGGCAGCTTTTGTTCTTATTTGAAGTACCATACACAATGGTGACCACCAGTGCGTAATATGTGGTCGAGGACAGGTCAGGCACATTTGCCCATTCTGGAGACTGTGTGAAGAGCTTGTTTTCATTGCCTTTGGCACAAAATAGCCTTACTTTACAGCTCTGTTGAAGGATGAGAGATTATTTCAAGATTAAATGTTTACTCAGTAAAAGTGGATCAAGGCATTCAATAAAAAGCAACTTGTAGGAAAATAATAGGGGAAATAGTTTGCTCAATGAGAGTCCTTATGTAATAATTTTAGATGATGTGGCTCCAGGAATGAAAATAGGTGTTAGCACAGCATTTTTGTCTCTAAAAACGTGGTCAACTAGAACTGTTCTTGTATATTGTATCTTCACTGTAAGTTTTTCTCGTATAATTTTTCCTATTTAGTGTATGACTCTTTGGAATTAAAAAAAAAGGTAAGAGCGTTCAGAGACTGGTAACTAAAACTTTCAGCTTGTGTATTTCTTTTGCATTTGAGGTTCCATTTAAATGAATTTAAGATCTAAACATAGATGGCTTGAGTTTTTCTCAGTCCAAGCCCTGATATCTACCTGGGAATTTGTCAGCAACAGTTTTAAGATGTGATACTCACAAGATAGTGCGTGTGAAGATAGCAACTAATGGTGTAGAAATTTGGATGCAGGTTTTTTGGATAAACTGTTGGCTGGAGAATTATCGTTCAGTTTGCTGTTATAATTATATATTGTATATTATATATAGCATATTATTATATGTTGTATATTATATATAATACATTATCTATACTATATATATTGTCCTTGTATACAATATGTACATATAATGTTATAATTAAGCACTTTTGAGTTTTGAGGCATCCAATATATATAAGAAAAGTAAAATTAAGATGAGAGGAGGATTTACTTCATACTGTAAATAGACATTTATCACCTTTTGTCATGTTCTTGATGGCTCTTTTGGGAAATACTATTGAGGCTTTTTTGATGACTCCATGATTATTAACAGGGCAGGTGAGTTGTCTTGTCATTACCAGACCAAGTGTCGAATCCTCAACTAATTGAGTTGGTTTTTCAACTCAAAAAAGAGAAGCCCCATCTGGTTGGTGATGCTCCAGGGTTTTTTCCCAACAATCACTAGATAATTCTCAGAGTATAGTTAAATTTAATGCATACTAAATTTAAGAAATGATGTGTAGTCTAGTAGATGAGTAGTATCTGAAATGCTAATAAATGAGAATGAGATTTAGTGCCCCTAAAATGAATAGGCATCTGTGGTCTTGGATATCTTTTTTTATGTTGTCTTTATTCTTATAAGTTGGCTATGGAGTTTTAACAGTTTGTTTTTGTTGCATAATAAAGAATGTGTCTGGCCTTTGTCCCTGATTCTTGGCATAGAGCTTCTAAAACTCTTAGAATTTCCCAAGTGGTAAGATCATTTTATAATTCATGAGCCCCTTGGAATCTGCCTGAGTTTATGTTATTAAGATGATTCAGGATGGGGCCTGGTCACCAGAAAGACTAACCATGTAATTAGGGGATTGTAACTTTGAACCAGTCTGACCTCTGGGCAAAGAAGGGGGACTGGAGATTGAGTTATTGATGTGGCCCCTGATTCAATCACTCATGCCTATGGGATGAAACTGCAATAAAAACTCTGAACACCAAAGCTTGTTGGAGCTTCCTGGTTGGTGAACACATTTATGTGCTGGGAGGGTGATGCATCCTGATTCCATGTGGAGAGGGCATGGAAACTGTATTCAGATCTACCCAGACCTCACCGTATGTGTTTCTTCCTTTGGCTGGTCCTGATTTATATCCTTTATAGTAAAATTGTAATTGTAAATATAGTACTTTCTGGAGTTCTTTGAGTTGTTCTAGTGAATCAAATCTGAGGAGTTGTGGGAACCTCTGAATTTGTAGGCAGTAACCTCAGAAATGTGGATGGTCTAGGGACCCCCAAAGTACAGCTGGCATCTGAAGTAAGGGTGGTTTTGTTGGGCACTGTATCCTTGAACTGTGGATTCTGATGCTACTCTGGATGGTTAGCATCAGAATTGTATTGAAGTACAGCAGTTGGTGTCAAAATAGTTTTATGTTCCTATTATAATTCTACTTAAATTGGTGGCCAGATGTGAGTCGATGAGAGGATATACGCCAGAAAGGGAACATGGCTTTTAGTTCTTTCCAGCCTGGGTAATAGGAAATCATTAATTCAGTCCATTTCTATTTAGTGTCTATGTTGTCAAGGTGTGTTCTAGACCAAAGATGGCAGGAAAGTCCCCATCCCCTACACCTTAGGAGCTTTTAATGTGATGTAGTAGGCGCATCAAATTTTTGTGTGCTATGTTAGAGGAGTGCTCAGCTCTTGGAATGGAACTGTCTTCTCTGAGTCTTGGACATTAGGCCTGGGTTGGAGATGGATCTTGTAGGCAATGGATACTTTAGGAGCGGACGTCAAACCTACTAGTGTGTATGGGGTCGGGGTTGTGGGTAGCAATGGTTGTTTCAGAATAAGTGATTGTGTTTCTTGGCTGAATGTTTGTGTTAGGGCAGTGCTTTGCAAACAGTGGGTAAATGAACCATCTGCATCAGAATCACTCTGTCCACTGGCTCCCCCTTCCCCTATCAGAAGTGCTAATTTTCTTTTCTACTTTTTTATGATAGAAAATGTCAATTATTGACAAAAATAAGAATAGTGTAATAAACCCCCATCTGCTCATCACCCAACTTCATTAACTCATGGCCACTGATACAATAGCAACCAGCTCTGCTTTATAGTGTTTGCCAGTTTCCCTTAGGGATTATTTACCCATGTGTTTACCATGCCAATTTCAAGCTACTAACACAATTTCACTGAAAAAGGAGTTGGAGGAAGATTCTCAGAATCAGTTCTCCTGACCTGGTGAGAACTTGCCCTAGCTCATGAGTTGTTCCCACTCAAACCACCCTCTTCCCAGATTATTAAAAAAATTCCAGAAATAATTTTATCCATAAATATTTAAGTTTATGTCTCTAAGGACTAGTTTTAGAAATATACCCACAAAACTTTAATTACATCTAAAAAATTAAAAATAATTCCTTAATATCAAATATTCAGTCTGTGTTCAAACTTCTCCACACATCTCCAGATAAGGTCCATAGGTTACATTTGGCTGCTTTATCTCTTTTCTGTGTGTGTATGAGGAAGATTTGCCCACAGCTAACATCTGTTGCCAATCCTCCTCTTTTTTCCGCTTGAGGAAGATTAGCCCTGAGCTAACGCCTCTGCCAATCTTCCTCTGTTTTTTTGTATGTGGGACGCCTCCACAGCATGGCTGATGAGTGAAGTAGGTCCACACCTGGCATCTGAACCCATGCCACTGAAGCAGAGCATGGGCAACTTTAACCATTCAGCCATGGTGCCAGCCCCCTTTATCTCTTTTAATCTATAGGATCTCTCTCCATCTCTCTCTTTTTTTCCTTTGAAGCTTATTTGTAGGAGAAAGTTTGTATTGTAGATTTTTTCACGATCTGGATGTTTGCATCAAACTTCCTCCGTCTTCTGTTTTTCCTCTTAATTCATAATTAGGGCTAAACCGGTAGTAGTCAAAGTGAGATTCCAGGATCAGCAACATCAGTGTCACCTGAGAAACTTGGTAGCGATACAGATTCTTGGCCTCACTCTAGTCCTATTGAATCAGAAACTCTGAGGTTGGGGCCCTACAATCTGTGTTTTAAGTAGTCTTTCAGATGATTCTGATGCACCCTGAAGTTTGAGAACCATTGCTGAATAGGTTTGGTCAGATTCAGATTTGTCCCTCCACCCAAACTAACTGTTTCACAGCTGTTGATGTGTTTTCTGTTAGAAGGCACATAAGGCTGACTCCTCTCTTTTGTGATGCTGATGATCATGTTAATTATTGCCTAGACTGCATCAGTTAATTCACAGGAGTTGCAAATAGTATTGTTCTAATTTTATCGTTTCTTCTTTATGCATTAGCTGGAATACTTCTGTAAAGAAACACTTAGGGGCTGGCCCTGTGGGTGAGTGGTTGGGTTCCTGTGCTCTGCTTTGGCAGCCCAGGGTTTCACCAGTTCAGATCCTGGGTGTGGACATGGTACTGCTGTCAGGCCATGCTGAGGCGGCATCCCACATAGCACAACCAGAGGCACTCACAACTAGGATATACGTCTATGTACTGGGGGGCTTCGGGAAGAAAAAATAAATAAATAAGAAACACTTAACCCTCATTAACTCTGAGGTTACCCTGTAGAATAGTTTATTCAGAAAAGGCAGGATAAATGCTTGAGTCTTTCCTTTTATTTACCTGTTTTCAGAATAAGTTGGTTCTTTAGCATCCTCCAAAGATGACCAATGAAGTCTTAAAAAAAAAAAAAGTCAGTATAAACTCAAGTATTTAACTGTATTTGATGTTTTAGTCTATTGCTATTTTGTTCTTATTTGATGCTCATATTCTCCCATCTTTGTGTAGTGGGAACCTCTTAAAATTTCTTAATTCCTTTTGATTTGATCTTAGTAGCCTTTTATAGCATCCTCGATTTCTGGTAAAGGTTTTCTAGTCTTGTTACATGCTCCAGACTGGGAATCAGCAATTTCTTTAAAGAGCCCTGCTTCCATTTAGGCAAAAATGGTAGAGATCATAATCTGGATGATAGGGGTGCTCATTGCTTCTCGAGTTAATCATATTTCCAGTTCAAATTCAGGACTATAATGCTTTTACTTAACCTAATGTATATCCTTTCTCTGATGCCAGAAAATTCCAGTATTCAGTAGCAGTACATAGTTACTCAATGTCTTTATCCCATAATACACACATAACAGTCTCAGAATCATAAGACTACCAGTATGATTTCTGAAAACTATTTAAAATTTTCTTGAATTCTTGTTGTCTTTAGGATGTATGCCACTCTTTCTGTGCTTCTCCTCCCAATTCAGTATATAGTTAGTTTGCTTTATGTTTTGGGGATTTCTTTCTCAAATTTAATTTATAATTATGTGAAATACTTACATGATTCCAAAGTAAAATCTACAAAACAAGATATATCCTGAGAAATCTGGCTTTTACCCTTGTAGCCTCCATTTGATTCCCTCCCTCCTCTGTAGCAATGGTTTTCAGCCTTGGGAGCTTTTAAAAAATACTGATGCTCAGTCTCCACATCTAAGAAATTACTTCATAATTTGGGAGGGAAATTGGAGGAGAGTGAGATCCAAGCATCTGTATTTTTTATAAGTTTCCAGATGATTCTCATGGATAGCCAAAGTTAAGAACTACTGACATTTAACTTTTCTTTAATGATATGTGGTTCTATTAAAATACATATACACACATATGCAAATAGGATACATCTATTTTGATTCCTTCCTCTCTTTGTTAAACACAGGGAAGTGTATTACTTCACTCTTCCTTGAACAACATGACTTGGAGAGCCTCTGTGACATACTGCGTGTTTAACAAGCTGCCCAGGTTATCTTGCCACCTGCTGAAGCTGGAGAATGCCAATGTGATAGATATTATAGGACTTAAAAAAGGAAAGCAACAATTGAGTAATTTTTGTTTTAAAATAATATTTTAAAAGTATAAAAGTAAGAAATTCTAAACACATTTATATAATTCTAAAAGTTAAGAATCCTAGGGTATTATGAACACTTGTGACCTAGGATCAGCATCTTATTGCATGATTCAGATTTACTAATGAGCATGATGTGAGACATTCATTTCATTACTCGTCTATGACATGTGTCTTGTGTTCTAATTATAATGTGAAATTTTGTTTGTAAGAAAATGAAAATGGCTTATTTTTTCTAATCTTTTTAATTTGATTATAAAGTTTAATTTTTTTTTTTGACGTCAGTTACTGAGGCGACTTTTTTCTTTCTGCTCTAATCTAAGCACTCAGTGGATATTGTGAGTGCCGACTGGTATTCTGTCCATTTAAAATGGTCCTGTCATCACACAAGTTTGTGAAATGCTGCTGGCGTTCTCCAGCTTCAGCAGATGGCGAGATAATCTGGGCAGTTTGTTAAACACGCAGTGTGTCACAGCTGCTCTCCAAGTCATGTTCAATGAAGAGTGCAGTAGTGCACTGCCCTGTGTTTAAGAAAGAGAGGAAGGAATCAAAATAGATGTATCCTATTTGTGTGTGTGTATAGATATATTGTAATGGAACTACATATCATTAGTGGATTGGGGACCCATTAAAAAGCTTTCTAAAGGAGAGGGACATCACCATGTGTGTACCCTGGGCAAGCAGTGTGGAGAACTGGTCTGAAGCAGGGCCATAGTAGATGCCGGGAGACCCCATTGTAATCCATTATAACAATACAAGTGAATGGTGATTAAGGCCTGAATTGAGCCAAGTGAAAGAATTAGAGGCTAGCAGGATTATTATTAAAAAAGGAATGTTTTCCTTGAGTTGAGTTACCACTTCTAAGGTTTGTTTTTCTGTTTTCCAGGTCCAGAAAGTAGATTCTTTGAATACACCTCTGTATAATCAGTACCTTAATGACTGACCCATGTTAATTAAATCCCTGGAAACTGACTTATACAGGAATCAGTTAGACCTAGGTTTATATCCTCGCTCTATCACAGAACCAACCTTCAGTATTTTCTTTCTTTCTTTTTTTCTTTGTGAGGAAGATTAGCCCTGAGCTAACTGCTGCCAATCCTCCTCTTTTTGCTGAGGAAGGCAGGCCCTGAGCTAACATCCGTGCCTATCTTCCTCTACATTTTTTTTTTATATGTGGGACACCTACCACAGCATGGCTTTCCAAGCGGTGCCATGTCCACACCAAGGATCCGAACCAGCGAACCCCAGGCTGGCAAAGTGGAACATGCGCTTAACCACTGCACCACCGGGCCAGCCCCCAGTATTTTCATTCCTTTTTTTTTTTTAGTTATTATTTTTATTGAGTTAATGATAGGTTACAATCTTGTGAAATTTCAGTTGTACATTATTGTCTGTCAGTCGTGTTGTGGGTGCACCCCTTCACACTTTGTGCCCACCCTGCCCCCCACCGTTCCCCTGGTAGCCACTAATCTGTTCTCTTTGTCCACATGTTTAAATTCCTCATGAGTGGAGTCATACAGAGATTGTCCTTCTCTATGTGGCTTATTTCACTTACCATAATTCCCTCAAGGTCCATCCATGTTGTTGCAAATGGGATGATTTTGTTCTGTTTTACGGCTGAGTAGTATTCCATTGTATATATATACCACATCTTCATTATCCAATCATCTGTTGATGGGCACTTAGGTTGCTTTCATGTCTTGGCTATTGTAAATAATGCTGCAATGAACATAGAGGTTCATAGGACTTTTAGAATTGCGGATTTCAGGTTCTTTGGATAGATACCCAGTAGTGGGATAGCTGGATCGTATGGTAGTTCTATTTTTAATTTTTTGAGGAATCTCCGTACTGTTTTCCATAGTGGCTGCACCAGTTTGCATTCCCACCAGCAGTGTATGAGGGTTCCTTTTTCTCCACAACCTCTCCAACATTTGTTACTATTTGTTTTAGTTATTTTTGTCATTCTAATGGGTGTAAGGTGATATCTTAGTGTAGTTTTGGTTTGCATTTCTCTGATGCATAGCGATGATGAACATCTTTTCATGTGCCTATTGGCCATCAGTATATCTTCTTTGGAGAAATGTCTGTTCATGTCTCCTGCCCATTTTTTGATCGAGTTGTTTGATTTTTTGTTGTTGAGTTGTGTGAGTTCTTTATATATTATGGATATTAAGCCTTTGTCAGATGTATTACTTGCAAATATTTTTTCCCAGTTAGTGGTTTGTTTTTTTGTTTCAATCCTGTTTTCCTTTGCCTTGAAGAAGCTCTTTAGTCTGATGAAGTCCCATTTGTTTATTCTTTCTATTGTTTCCCTTCTCTGAGAAGACATGGTGTCCAAAAAGATCCTTTTAATACTGATGTCAAACACTGTACTGCCTACATTTTCTTCTAGAAGCCTTATGGTTTCAGGACACAGCTTTAGGTCTTTGATCCATTTTGAGTTTATTTTGGTGAATGGTGAAAAAGAATGGTCAATTTTCATTCTTTTACATGTGGCTTTCCAGTTTTCCCAGCACCATCTGTTGAAAAGACTGTCTTTTCTCCGTTGTATGCCCTGAGCTCGTTTCTCAAAGATTAGCTGTCCACAGATGTATAGTTTTATTTCTGGGCTTTCAATTCTGTTCCATTGATCTGTGCACCTGTTTTTGTACCAGTACCTTGCTGTTTTGATTACTGTAGCTTTGTAGTATGTTTTGAAGTCAGGGATTGTGATGCCTCCCGTTTTGTTCTTTTTTCTCAGGATTACTTTAGCAATTTGGGGGTCTTTTGTTGCCCCATATGAATTTTAGGATTCATTGTTCTATTTTTGTAAAGAATGTCATTGGGATTCTGATTGGGATGGCATTGAATCTGTAGATTGCTTTAGGTAGAATGGACATTTTAACTATGTTTATTCTTCCAATCCATGTACATGGAATGTCTTTCCATCTCTTTATGTTGTCATCCATTTCTTTCAGAAAAGCCTTGTAATTTTTGTTGTATAAGTCTTTCACTTCCTTAGCTAAACTCACCCTGAGGTATTTTATTCTTTTTGTTGTGATTGTGAATGGTATTGTGTTCTTGAGTTCTTTTTCTGTTAGTTCATTATTAGAGCATAGAAATGCTGATTTATGTAAATTGATTTTATACCCTGCAACTTTGCTGTAGTTGTTGATTTCTTCTAACAGTTTTCCAATGGATTCTTTGGGGTTTTCTATATGTAAGATCATGTCGTCTGTAAACAGTGAGAGTTTCACTTCTTCCCTCCCTGTTTGGATTCCTTTTGTTCCTTTTTCTTGCCTAATTGCTCTGGCCAGGACCTCCAGTGCTATGTTAAATAAGAGTGGTGATAGAGGGCATCCTTGTCTCGTTCCTGTTTTCAGGGGGATGGGGTACAGTTTTTGCCCATTGAGTATGATGTTGGCTGTGGGTTTGTCATATATGGCCTTTATGATGTCGAGGTAGTTCCCTTCTATGCCCATTTTGTTCAGAGTTTTTATCATAAATGGCTGTTGGATCTTGTCAAATGCTTTCTCTGGATCTATTGAGATGATCATGTGGTTTTTATTCCTCAGTTTGTTGATGTGGTGTATCACATTGATTGATTTGCGGATGTTGAACCAGCCCTGTGTCCCTGGTATGAATCCCACTTGATCATGATGTTTGATCCTTTTGATGAATTGCTGAATTCTGGTTGCCAAAATTTCGTTGAAAATTTTTGCATCTATGTTCATCAGCAATATTGGCCTGTAGGTCTCCTTTTCGTGGTGTCCTTGTCAGGCTTTGGTATCGTGATGTTGGCCTTGTAGAATGTGTTACGATGTGTTCCATCCTCCCTAATTTTTTGGAATAGCTTGAAAAGGGTAGGTATTAAATCCTCTTTGAAAGTTTGGTAGAATTCCCCAGGAAAGCCATCTGGTCCTGGGGTTTTATTCTTTGGGATGCTTTGATTGCTGTTTCAATCTCTTTCCTTGTGATTGGTCTGTTCAAATTGTCTGCTTCTTGACCAAGCTTTGGGAGATTGTAGGAGTCCAAGAATTTATCCATTTCCTCTAGGTTATCTGTTTTGCTGGCATATAGTTTTTTGTAGTATTCTCTTATAATCTGTTGTATTTCTGTGGAGTCTGTTGTTATTTCTCCTCGCTCATTTCTGATTTTGTTTATTTGAGCTTTCTCTCTTTTTTTCCTTTGTAAGTCTGGCTAGGGGTTTGCCAATTTTATTTATCTTCTCAAAGAACCAGCTCTTTGTTTCATTGGTCCTTTCTACTGCCTTTTTTTGTTTCAATAGCATTTATTTCTGCTCTGATTTTTATTATTTCTCTCCTTCTGCTGACTTTGGGCTTTGTTTGTTTTTTCTCTAATTCAGTTAGGTGTAGTTTAGGATTGCTTATTTGGGATTTTTCTTGTTTGTTAAGATGTGCCTGTATTGCGATGAATTTTCCTCTTAATACAGCTTTTGCTGTATCCCATGTGAGTTGGTATGGCATGTTATCATTTTCATTTGTCTCCTGGTATTTTTTTTTTTAATTTTTTATTTTTTTCCTTTTTCTCCCCAAAGCCCCCCGGTACATAGTTGTATATTCTTCGTTGTGGGTCCTTCCAGTTGTGGCATGTGGGACGCTGCCTTAGCGTGGTCTGACGAGCAGTGCCATGTCCGCGCCCAGGATTCGAACCAACGAAACACTGGGCCGCCTGCTGCGGAGCGCGCGAAGTTAACCACTGGCCACGGGGCCAGCCCAGTCTCCTGGTATTTTTTGATTTCTTCTTTAATTTCTTCAATCATGCATTGCTTATTCAATAGCATATTGTTTAGTCTCCACATCCTTGTGCCTTTCTCAGCTTTTTTCTTGTAATTAATTTCTAGCTTTATAGCATTATGATTGGAGAAGATGCTTGTTATTATTTCAATTTTTTTATATTTGTCGAGGCTTGCCTTGTTTCCCAACATATAGTCTATCCTTGAGAATGTTCCATGCACGCTTGAGAAGAATGTGTATTCTGCTGTTTTTGGATGGAGTGTTCTATATATATCTATTAAGTCTAACTGTTTTAGCTTTTCGTTTAGCTCCACTCTTTCTTTGTTGATTTTTTGTCTGGATGATCTGTCCATTGATGTGAGTGGGGTGTTGAGGTCCCGTACTATTAGTGTTATTTTTTGATATCTTCTTTTAGATTTGTTAATAGTTGCTTTATGAACTTTGGTGCTCCTGTGTTGGGTGCATAGATATTTATAAGCTTTATTTCTTCCTGATGAAGTGTCCCTTTGATCATTATATATTGCCCCTCTATGTCTCTCTTTACCTGCCTTATCTTGAAGTCTGTTTTGTCTGATCTAAGTATTGCGACACCTTCTTTCTTTTGTGTGCTATTAGCTTGGAGTATTGTCTTCCACTCCTTCACTCTGAGCCTGTGTTTGTCCTTGGAGCTGAGGTGTGTTTCTTGGAGGCAACAAATTGTTGGATCTTGTTCTTTAATACATTTTGCCACTTTGTGTCTTTTTATTGGAGGGTTCAATCTGTTTACATTGAGGGTGAGTATTGATGCATGAGGGCTTAATGCTGTCATTCTGTTGCTCGTTTTCCGGTTTTCCTGTGTTTCCTTTGTTTCTTGTCCTGTGTGTTTTAGCCTACCTATTGACTTCTGCAGTTTCTTATGCTGGGTTTCTTAGATTTGTCCTTATTTATGTTTTGTGTGTCTGTTCTGTTTTTTAGTTTAGTGGCTACCCTGAAGTTTGTATTCAGAATTTTGTGTATAACATAGTCCATTTTTTGGTGGTCTCTTACTTCCTTAGCCTAGACTGTTTCAGTCCCTTTCCTCCTCCCCTCCTAAATTATTATTTTCATCTCTTATTCCAACTTGTGTTGTGAGTTTGTGGTTAGAGTGATAAGATTGTCTTTGCTTTGATGATTTAATTCCCTTTATCCTAATGCTGTAGTTGAGTATTTGCTATTCTATTCCGATTCTATGTTTGTCTCCCTACTCTGTGTTTTTTGACGCCTTTCTCCCTTTTTTTCTTATTTCAGGTATGAGAGCCTTCTTGAGGATTTCTTGTAGTGGAGGTCTTGTTACTATGAAGTCCCTTAGCTTTTGTTTGTCTGGAAAAGATTTAATTTCTCTCTCATATCTGAAGGATATTTTTGCTGGATAGAGTGTTCTTGGCTGAAGATTTTTATCCTTTAAAATTTTGAATATCTCACTCCAATCTGTCCTAGCTTGTAAGGTTTCTGTAGAGAAATCTGCTGGAAGTCTGATAGGGGTTCCTTTGTAGGTTATTTTCTTTTGCCTTGCTGCCCTGACTATTCTTTCTTTGTCATTCATTTTTGCCATTTTTACTACTATATGCCTTGCAGTAGGTCTTTCTACATTGACAAATGTAGGAGATCTGAAAACTTCCTCCACACACATTCCTCCCTCAATCCCTAGATTTGGGAAGTTCTCTTCTATTATTTCATTGAGCACACTTTCTGCTCCATTTTCCTTTTCCACGCCCTGAGGAATTCCAATTATTCTTAAGTTGCATTTTCTCATTGAGTCAGCTATTTCTCGGAGATTTTCTTCAGTTTTTTTAAATTCTTAGTTCTCTTTCTTCCTCTGTCTGGAGCCATTCAGCCTGTCTATCTTCGATTATGCTAATTTGCTCTGTTATGGTGTCTACAGGGGCATTCAGAGAATCCGTATTCTGTTTTATCTGATCCATTGTATTTTTCATCTCTAGTATTTCTGATTGATTCTTCTTTATAGTTTCAATCTCTTCTGTGAAGTAACTCCAGCACTCGTTGTTTCTCCATATTTCCCTTTTCCTCACTGAATATTTTGATGATGGCTGTTTTGAACTCATCTTCACTTAGTTTACCTATTTCCTAGTCCTCAGAACATGCTTCTGTATGTTTACTGTTTTCCTTTTGGACTGGAGGTTTTATAAATTGCTGGATGGTAGAGGAGCAGTTTTTGTGCGTGATGCTATTATTCGGTTGCACTTACAGCCTTTCACGACTAGATGGGGGTCGAGAGCCCCATGTTCTGAGTCCTCTGCCTTCAGCTGCGATTGCGGAGCGCAGCGCCGGTTAGGGAGGAGGGGCACTTTCTCTTGCTTCCCAACCTGGATTTGGGTCATGTCTCCTCTCTGGTCTCCCAGGGCCCTGGCTTGCTGGGGTTCCCCCACACGAAAGCTTTTCCCCATTAGAGGGTTTCCACTGCATGGGTGGTGGGAGTCCTGGATGATCCCTGGACGTGCTGCCCCTCCCCCCTCCTTCCCTCACCAGCGGCAGCCGAGCCCAGTCTCTAGGGGAGGGAGCAAAGTTCTCTCTTACCCCGTTTCAGCTCCTTCAAGGGCGGCTCCAGCCTCTCTGCCCTCCATCGTTTGGCTGCTGTGGGCCTCGGAGAATTTCTGTTATTAGGATTTTTTTTTTTGGTTGGAAAGCAGTTGCTCTTTTTGGTTGTAATTTCGAGGGGAGAGAGTCCCAGGTGAGCCGCTATGTTGCTGACGTCACTCCCCAGTATTTTCATTCTTAAAAGGGAAACTGCTTGACTACTTTTCAAGTGTGGTGAAAATTAACGATAATGTGTGCTATATACCTACCATTGTATCTGGTGTGATAACTATAATTGGTTGGACAGTCTTTTCTGTTCATCCTAGAACTCATATCCCCTAAAACCAGGAAACCTGCTTATATTAAAATCTTTAGGAAGTTGGATTATCAATAAGAACTTTTTTTTCTTTAAGATTGGCACCTGAGCTAACAACTGTTGCCAATTTTTTTTCTTGCTTTTTTTCTCCAAATCCCCTCAGTACATAGTGATATATTTTAGTTGTGGGTCCTTCTGGTTGTGGCTTGTAGGACGCTGCCTCAGTGTGGCCCGATGAGCAGTGCCATGTCTGCGCCCAGGATCCGAACCGGCGAAACCCTGGGCTGCCAAAGTGGAGCATGCAAACTTAACCACTTAGCTACGGGGCTGGCCCCAAGAACTTTGATTGGAAAGGACAGAATTAGAACCAGCAAAATAGCAGTGACTGGAGGAGGTTGGAGTAGATAGAAATTCTTGCCCTACGTCTGGGAAAGCCTGATGCAAAGTTGGTCATTACCCTACAGCAGAGAATGATTCTTCATGGTCTGGAAGGCTTGTGTTCCAAGAGTTGGAGTTTCTGCCCCTGGATAGGCAGTGCTCTGTGCCACCTCTGAGTTGACCCCCAACCCCCAGTGCCCCCTGCTTCTGACTTTACCACCTTCAGGTCCTATACATGAGGCCCTGGGAGGTGTTCTGTCTCTTCCTGTGAGGCATGGATTATATCCGACTAACCAATCCACCCTTGACCCACTGTTACAGTCCCTGTGTTTAGGAGATCAGGGGAGTAATTAAAACTGTCTGGTGGGAGAGGATAGTGGCAGTGCCCTTGAGATAGGGAGCCTGGAGGAGCAGGAGCTATGCAAAAGGTGATTAGTTCTACTCTGAACCAGTTGAGGTTCAGGTCTAGCCCATGGGGCTGAAATTCTAGCTGCCATTTAGCCAGTAGTGGGAGTGTGGATTTAGAGAGAGCAAAGGTCATGAGTGAAGCTCATTTTTCGTGTTTCTTCTCCTTTGCTTATGCCTTCCCTTCTGCCTGTAATGCTGTCCTCTCCCTCTTGTTTGTCTCCTGAACTACTACTTGTCTTTTATCAGCCAGTTCAAGGCTTTCCTTTTCTACACAGCAGCAACACTATAAGGTAGGTACTATTATTATCCAGGTTTTATAGATGAGGAAATTGAGAACAGAGGTTAAATAACTTATGCAAGGTCACACCACTAGTAACTGAGGTAACACTGGGATTTCAACCCAGGCAGCATGGCTCAGATTCCATGCTTATAACCACTTCACTCTTATTGCTTTCTAAGCACTCACTAGGTATTTATTATATGAATAAAGTGTTCCCAGTGGTCATCTCTATACAAGGCATTCAAAGAGATGGATTTTTCCTTTTAGGACAGTATTTCCAGTGAGACTAAAGCAATCCCCAAATATCCTCTTTTCTTTGTTCCTGTTACCTTTATCTTGGTTCAAGCCCTCCTCAATCTCTTTTTTTTTTTTTTAAAGATTTTATTTTTTTCCTTTTTCTCCCCAAAGCCCCCCAGTACATAGTTGTATATTTCTCGTTGTGGGTTCTTCTAGTTGTGGTATGTGGGACGCTGCCTCGGCGTGGTCTGATGAGCAATGCCATGTCCGCGCCCAGGATTCGAACCAACGAAACACTGGGCCGCCTGCAGCGGAGCGCGCGAACTTAACCACTCAGCCACGGGGCCAGCCCCTCTCCTCAATCTCTTGTCAGGACCATTATAGTAAGCCCAATACTGGTCTTCCCACTGTGTGTCTTATTCCCTTAGTAATTCTATTACTGGAATCATCTTTCTAAGAGATATATATATATATATGACCATGTTACTCCCCTGCAGAAGATCCTCCATTGGCTCTCCAGTGCCATAGCAGTTCCTAATCCAATCGAAAAACAAGCTATTCTTCTGTCCTCAGTTTGGAATACTTCAGGGAAGGACCTTGCTTGGCTTATCTTGGGTCAGGTTCCCATTCTGGAACAAGTTATTGTGCTGGGGCAGTGGGAACACTGTGATTTGCCCAGCTCGGATCATGTGCCCTATCCAATGGCCAAGTTGGAAGTGAGTAGCCAGAATTCGAAATAAAGCCCCGCAAGGACTTTAAGTTTGGGAGAGGCCATTCCAAAGGATAACTCCAATTATCTAGCTAGAAGGTGGAAGGGGTACTGAGTGGCGCCATGGAAAGGGGAATGGATTTACTTGTGGCTAAACAGTGTTGAGGCCTTCAGCCTCCCCTCTGCATTCCTGTTTTAGTTGGGCAGATTTTCACTCCTCTGGGCTCTGGGATACAAAGGATGATAAGAGTGTTCCTGCCTGCAGGAGTTTACACATGGTGGGGGCAGCAACAAGTGAGCAGGCATCATGATGTGGTGATCCCTCCACAGGAGAAAGCTATGGAAGTCTAATAAAAAGTATATTGCTGTGGTTCTGTGGTTAAATAATGGTGAGATTTTTTTTCCAAATATATAAGACATACATATTTAATCACAGCTTTCCTTTTCCTGAATTGTCAAAGTTAGATGAGTCAAATCCTGGCTTGACCACTTCCTAACCATGTGACCTTGTATTTAAGGGCAATTCTCTGCATCTTAGTCTTGTCAGCTACAAGATGGGATGGTAATAGAGTTGTTATGACTATTACATTCGATGATATATTTAAAATGCTTAGTATTGTACTCGCACATAGTGAGACTCAAAAAATTGTAATGAAAAATGTTTGAGCAGGGTACACAGGGTGAAAGTAGCAGCTGTGAAATAATGTAAAACTGAGCTCCAGTCTTTTAAAGATAATGTAATTTGAAAAAATACAAACCAAAACTGTGACATCTCTAACATTTTATAGTCACAACACCTTCATACATAGAGTACTTCCTCAGGTCATTTGTGGTAAATGGTACTACCCTCATTGAATTTGTGAGGCTACCGAGGCTCAGCGAGGCTAAGTTCTGACTGTAGAATGCAAACCTGTCTTTTGACTTCAAATCTTATGACTCTTACACTTGCCTTGTTCTCCAAAGTCTTGTCAGATATTATGAATCACTTGTAAAAATGACAATTAGACTGAAGGTTGATGATAGTATAGCTTTTATCATTTGAAAATCTGGCAGATGTTCCTTGTGCAAGAATTTGATAGGCCTAGATCTTTGGCTTTCAGTTTTCTTAAGAGGCTGATTTCTGTTGGAAAGGATGTCTTGGGTATGGGTAAAGGTGAAAGTGCCTGCTTGTGTGACTGGCATATGAAGAAAGAAGAAGCCTGACCTGCCTCTTCACACGTCAGGGCAGAGGGCAGCTGAGATATCAGAGTCTGTGCTAGGTGGTACCTCTTGGGTGCTGTATGTTAATATTTATGGAATAATTAGCACATTTGGGGATGGAAAATGACTTGCCCCTCTTCTAAATTATAACATTTATGTACTTAGAGGATTAAAAATCTTCCAGTTTCTGAGTAGCGTAGCATCTCTAAATGCTGGTGCTTTCAAAAGAAACAAAAATCTGAAATAGGGGGCCAGCCCCGTGGCCAAGTGGTTGGGTTCACATGCTCTGCTTCAGCAGCCCAGGTTTTTGCTGGTTTGGATCCTTGGCGTGGACATGGCACTGCTCATTGGGCCATCCTGGGATGGTGTCCTGCATGGTGCAGATGGAGGTACTCACAGCTAGAATATGCAGCTATGTATGGGGGCCTTTGGGGAGAGGAAGAAGGAAGGAAAAAAAAGGAAGATTGGCAACAGATGTTGGCTCGGGAGCCAATCTTTAAAAATATATATCTTAAATGGAATGTATATATGTATATACACACACACACATACATATATATGTCTTAAAGCTAACCTCAGCCTCTCACAAAAACATGCCAGCAGTTCTGAATACCAAAAGGTATCTTTCAGATCTGCTGAAATTCATGATTAAATATTTACAAAACACACAAAGCTTGAAATTAAAAAATAGAAATGGACCAGGTGTTTGCTAGTGTACACAGTGCTGTGCTCTAAATTGCTAGAGAGCTACCCTGATTTCAAGGCTGAATAAGCTCTGAAGTACTCTGATTCTGTGATATGTTATCAATTTATAGCAATGATACTCTACTCTGGTGTACGTCAGACGTATCTCATGGAAATACAAGCAGAACAAGGTGTTGCAGGATGTTTAAAATCAGCAAAAAGGCCAAACCTAATTCAAGATTCAAAATTTATCTTTCTTAAAAGAAACTGGGAACCAAAAACCTGTTCACTTTTTGGGTGGATAGAAAGGATTGTTAAGTCAGTTGCATATCCCACTTAGTGACCCTACACTGTTAACATTCTTGATAACTTCCCTCTGTCTTATCTGGCTTTACTTAGAACCTTTAACATGAGTCATAGCAGCTACTTAAATCATATGAAACTTCCTGGAGATTGCAGACAGTTTTGTCAATCCCAAGGAAGAATTGAGGCTCTCTTGCCCAAATCTCTACTCAAATGGACTTTTTTCTTCTATATCTAGAAGCTGGAAAAGATATCTCCTATTCTTTTCTAATCAGTATTATACCTCAGTTGTTGTCTCTCACCTTTAGTTCTCTGTGCTTTAATATGTATAGAGTGTTACGTCTAGTTTGGTTACTATGACTAACACAAGATTAGACACCTTTTTATGTCTGTAGAAGAGAGTTGTGTTTACAAGTTCTCACAGTTTAAAAAATTTGAGCATATTTCAGAGCCAACTTTTTAAAAGTTTAAATAGAACATAAGGCTTCAAATAAAGCAGTAAAAGCTTTTTCTGCTCACAGTCACCTGTAACTCTCAATTAATAAAGAGTATGGTGAATTGTTTTCTTTCTCTTAATATACCTCAGAACCTACTGAGTCTTTGCCTTATTACATTGTAGGATGTCTTTTTTTATTGTTTGTCACCACAATTAGATTATAAACTTCATGAGGACAGATGGTTTGTTTTGCTTTCCACTCTAATCCCAGTGCCTAGCACATAGTAGGTGCTCGATAAATATTTATTGAATGATAAGTTCTATTTTTTTCTTCTCTTTACTCTGTTTCCTTTCCTCCTCATTTTCCTTATACTTAATACTAATGTGAATTATGGCTAAGGGGGAGGGGGAGGGGAGGAGGATTAGCAACAGATGTGAGCTCAGATGCCAATCTTTAAAAAAAAACTTAAAAGAATGTGTTTCTTCCAACAGTAATATGGTTTATTTTAGTAAACTTAGAAAATATACAAAAGCATAAATAAAGTGTGAATTATCTCTGATTCTACCACCCAAAGCAAAACCATTATTAACATTTTGGTGGTTTTCTTTTTATTTATGCAAAGGTGGAAAACATGTCTGTAGAAACTGGCATTGTATGACATATTCAGATGGTTTTTGCTCTTTCTGTTTAACCTATAATAAACATTTTCCCTTATCATTAAATGGTCTCCCAAACCATGATTTCTGAAGGCTATGTCATCACTCGTGGCTCTACTTAACTCGTGGCTCTTGTCAATAAACATGTTTTCTATTATTTTAGACGTCCATGTCTTTATTTGTAACTCATTTTTTAGCTTCTTATTTTGAAATAATTTCAAACTTATAGAAAAGTTGCAAATAGAACAGAGAATTCCCATATCCAGATTCCCCAAATGTTAACATTTTACCATGTTTGCTTTGTCATATTTTTTCTGTTTTATACACACACTTATTATTTTTTCCTGAACTGTAATAACAGGCCTGGGACTAGTGTGAAGAGGCGCAAAATTTAAGTCGGTGCCAAAAAACTCAGTAATCAGGAGGGATATTTTAATGCAATATTTAAATAAAAAGTTAATGTAAAATAATTTATGATTAACAAAATATAAACATTTTACATAAAGACAGTGTCATTAGTTGCAGACATGATGCCCCTTTGTTTCTAAATATTTCAGTGTATATTTCCTTTAAAAAAGGAGGAGTATATTCTCTTATATAACCACAATACAGTGATCAAAATCTAGAAAATAACTTTGATGTAATACTATGTATCTAATATGTAATACTATGATGTTATACCATGTATCTAATATCTAATCTGCAACATTCAAATTTTATCAGCTGTCCCGATAGTGTTCTTTATAGCAGAAGAACTTTTGTTTTCTGACTCAGGATTCAATCCAGGATCGCATGTTGCATTAGTTGTTATGTCTCCTTAGTCTCCTATAAACTAAACAGTCTTTATCTTTCATGACTTTGATGCTTCTGAAGATTGCTGGCCAGTTATTTTATAGAATGTCCCAGTTTGGGTTTGTTTGTTGTTTCTTCATGATTAAATTCACGTTATGCGTTTTTGGTAAGAATACCACAGAAGTGGTGCTATGTCCTTCTCTGTGCATTAATTACATCAGGAGACATTACAAGATGTCTCATTTGTCCCATTACTGGTGATGTCAGCTTTAATCACTTGGTTAAGGATGTATCTGCCAGGTTGCTCTTCTAGAATTACTGTTAATTTGTACTTAGTAAATAGCTTGTGAGGAAATACATTGAGACTGTAAAGATCCTACTTCTTCTCATACTTTTACCCACTAGTTTTAGTAAAATCCATTGATGATTCTTGCCTCAAATGGTTATTTACTGTGATGCTTGCCAAATGGTAATTAAAAAAATTTTCCATCACTCTTTTCTCATTATTGGTCAGGATTTTACTATAAGAAAGAATTTTCCCTTCTTACCCCTGTATTTATTTATTGTATTACATCAGTATGGACTCATGGATTCTTACTTTATTCTATGAGTTATAATCCATTGCTATCATTTTTTATCCTGTTGAATTTTGTTTGTTTGTTTTTGTTTTTTTCTTGCTCAGGTCACAGTCTAATGTGTTTCAAGCTGGGCTAGGTCTCTGCTCCACAAACATTCAGGAAGCTAGCTTCCTTAATATCTTAGAGTAGCCCCTTTCATCTGGAATTCTGGGGAAATTATTAAGCCCTAATGCCCTAAGACATCTATTGTATGTAATGAGTTAATTTCTCTATGATTCTGGAATGGTACTGATTATATACTATCCTTGGGAGAACTGAGGAATTAACAACTCAAATAATTTTTTCAAGGGCTTAATTCTCTCAGAAAACCCTAGTTGGCAAAGGCTGTTCTGGAACCTCAGTCTTCTGCTGAATCCTCTGCAAATGATTGAAGAGGAGGGAAGAGAATGTAGAGGATTCCATAGGAAGATTTTTAGGGGTAAGCCTGGAATTGGCAACATCACTTGCACGTATGTTCCATTGGCCAGAACTCAGTTATGTTGTTCCTAACTGCAAGAGAGGTCAGGAAATGCACTCTTGCTGTGTGTCCAGGAGGAAAAGAAAACAGGATTTGTTGAGCTCAGAGCAATCTCTGATATGCCCCCTTCACTCAGCTCCCTTACTCTGCTTTGCTTTCCTTTCCGTCACTTATGTTAACCAGATGCCACAGGTCTGTTTTTGTTTGTTTTCCTATTAGAATGTAAATTCCATTGACTAGGGAATTTGTTTATTTATCCACCTCCTAATACAGTGTCTGGCACATAATAGGCAAAACCTTGAATTAATTTGTTCAAATACCATTGTATAATGTTGCAGCATTGGAGAGTTCTTGTCATCTTCAGTGCAGTAAGACAGAAGAAAAGGACATCTTGAGAAGGCTTATAAAATAGCAGAGGCAATGAGTTATTTACCCTTCTTTGTCAGTGTGAGAAAGGTTGCAGTGCATTCCATAACAGTGATATTCAGCCTGCAGGTTGTGATTCATTACTGAGTTTTGAAATCAATTTAGAGTGCAATGACCAGCATTGTTTTTAAAAAATCAAATAGAATAGAAAATATCAGAATTCATTACATGTAATAAGGATACATATTTTCAGTTATAATTATATGTATATATGTATACTGGGTTGCAATATTAAATATGTTTTTTAAATTGTGGTAAAAAATACATAACGTTATCATCTTAACCATTTTTAAGTATACATCACAGTAGTGTTAAGGAAACAGATCTCCAAACTTTATCTTGCAAATCTGAAACTTTATACCCATTGAACAACTTCCCTTTTCCCCATCCTCCCAGCTGCTGCTGCTGCTTTTTTTTTCCTTGCTGAGGAAAATTTGCCCTGAGCTAACGTGCTGCTGGTCTTCCTCTTTTTGCATGTGAGCCGCTGCCACAGCATAGCCACTGACAGATGAATGGTGTAGGTCAGGAACTGAACTGGAGCCACCGAAGCAGAGTGTGCTGAACCACTAGGCCACTGAGTGGGTCCTCCTCCCAGCTTCTGGTAACCACCATTCTACTTTCTGTTTCTATACATTAAATGTGTTTTTTACGCTCCAAAAACAAATTTGAGATTATTGGTCTAGGACATCAGCAACAAACATTTATCAGCTCAAACACTTACGTGCCTGCTGTGTGTCATGCCACTGTGTTAGTTGTTAGAGATTCCAACATGAGGCGGACATGGCTCCTGCTTTTGAGAAGCTCCCATTCTGCCTGGAGACAAAGACCAACAAAGGAAGTGCTGTTTGCCAGACAGAAAAAGACCAGGAATATTTTGTAGACCAGGTTAAAGGAAAAGCAAAGGCAGAGAAACCTCAGAATACAAGAGCTGTAGCTTGGTGAGGCAGGAAGTGACAGGCATTAAGATTAGGAAAGTGAAATAAAAGTCAGATTGTGAAAAATCCTTGAAAGAAATACTTTGGACCTTATCCAGACAGAGGCAATGGCAAGCTACCAGAGATTTTATTCATTGGGGGAATGAATACACTAGTCTGTATTTGGAAGATTGTCTGGAGCTGCATGGAAGGTACCTGGGGTGCTTGCCGGGGGTGTTCTTTTAAAGTTGTGGCTAGAGGAGGCATAGAGAGTGCACAGAGATTTCAGGAGTAGACTCAACAAGTTTGATACCAGTTGAAAATGTGTGTGTGCCTGTGTGTGTGTGTACAGTGATGTGGTTAAGCAGAGGGAGGAGGTACAAATAGGCTTCAATGGTGATGGTGACAGGGAGACCTAAAACAGATTTGGTCTCAGCCATTCAAGTGCAAACCTCCAGAGGCAACCAGAAATAGAAGTCTGGAACTCAGGAACAAGGTGGGAATATAGAAATGGATTTGGGGGCCAGCCCTGTGGCCGAATGGTTAAGTTCCTGCGCTCTGCTTTGGCGGCCCAGGGTTTCACCAGTTCTGATCCTGGGTGTGGACGCTGCTCATCAAGCCATACTGAGACGTCATCCCACATAGGACAACCAGAGGCACTCGCAACTAGAATATACAACTATTTTCTGGGGGGCTTTGGGAGGAAGAAGAAGAAGAAAAAAGATTGGCAACAGTTGTTAGCTCATGTGCCAATCTTTAAAAAAAAAAAAAAAAAAGAAATGGATTTGAGGGAGGGTGTGTGTGTGTGTGTGTGTGTGTGTGTGTGTGTGTGTGTGTGTGTGTGTGTGTGTGTAGTAGCAGAATAAGATTGCTACAGAGGTTGTACAGAGAAGATGGCTCAAGAAGGAAGCCTGGGGCTTTTCACCATGGAGGGCAGCAGTGAGAGAGAGTACCAGTGAAAGAAAATAAGAAAACACAGAAAGGTAGGAGGAGAAATGGACAAAGTATTGGCCAAGCCAGTAGAAAGGAGAATTTCAAAAAAGTAGGGCTGCTCAGCAGTGTCAGATGACAGGGAGGTCAAATAGAATGAAGAAGGGACAGAATGTGATGGTCAGCTGGCACCCTCCCAGGGAGTGAGGTTGCAGCAAGGCCCAGCTGCATCCAGTGTCTAGTTCTACTCAGGAGAAAACTTTATTGTCCAGTGGATGGCTCCATATGCTTTACCAAACAAACTGCCTGGGAAACTGAGAAAAATTATTTCTGGATTTGCTAACCTCTAAAGCTTAGAAACATCTGCTTATTTCTTATCTTTTATAAAGTTAAGAGTCTCAAGAGTTACCATCTTTTTCATGTTACTTAGTTTCTATAGGTGGTCAGCATTGATACTTTTTAGACCTCTCTCCTTGCCCCACAGGATAGAAAGGGCAAGTCAATTTCAGATTAAAGAATTTATCTGAATTCAGTGTGTTGTTTTGATTTAGAAATTCCTGAAAAATATACAGTTTCATAAACCATACAAATGAAGAAAATAAACATGTCCCAATTTTTCCTGCTTTGGATTCTGCTTCCTTTGGAGTTGGCTTTGGAGAACCCTGATACCGCCTTGCTGCTGGGCCAGATCCAGAAGGACTGAAAGAAGCTTGTGCAGATCAAGTCTGGCACCTGAGCTAACAACCGTTGCCAATTTTTTTTCTTCTTCTTCTCCCCAAAGCCCCCCAGTACATAGTTGTATATCCTAGTTGTGAGTGCCTCTGGTTGTGGTACGTGGGACGCTACCTCAGCATGGCCTGATAAGTGGTGCCGTGTCCGCACCTGGGATCCGAACCGGCAAAACCCCGGGCTGCAGAAGCAGAGAGCACAAACTCAACCACTTGGCCATTGGACTGGCCCCTTAAATTTATTTTAAATGAAAAAAGAACCCAGTTTTTTAAAAAATTGCTAATGCGTATCTTAGAAAAGTACTCAGTTTTGGCTTGGTTCATCAGTAAATTCTGATTAGTTTGAAACTACTAATATTTGGTAAACTGAGCTAGTCTCAGAATTATTCAATCAGGATTCCAGATACAAATTTCTAATTGTGGCTTTTAACTTCATTTAAAGAGATGTTTTAGGCATTTCAAGAAAGAAGATGCTGGGCCAGCCTGGTGGCGCAGTGGTTAAGTTCGCACGTTCCGCTTCTCGGCAGCCCGGGGCTTGCCGGCTTGGATCCTGGGTGCGGACATGGCACTGCTTGGCAAAAGCCATGCTGTAGGTAGGCGTCCCACGTATAAAGTAGAGGAAGATGGGCATGGATGTTAGCTCAGGGCCAGTCTTCCTCAGCAAAAAGAGGAGGATTGGTAGTAGTTAGCTCAGGGCTAATCTTCCTTAAAAAAAGAAAGAGGATGCTTTCACAAAGTTGCATGGATGTGAGTGTTACCCAGTTACCCTGCTAGAATCCCTGGGGTGATTCTGGATGTTATCTTTCCACAGCTACCTGTGTGGCTGAGAGAGCATGGGCTATGAAGCTAAGACTGCCTCCCACCCAGTCTGGTTCCACCTTTGTTAGTAGAGTGAGTTATTTAACCTTTCTTGCCTTAGATTCTTTATCTATTAAGTAGTACCTTATAAGGTTTTTGTGAGAATTAAGTGACTTAATACCTATAAAGTGTTTAGGCCAGATCCTGGCACATAAATATTAGATGTTGTTATTCCATCCCCACAGTTTCCAGGATTCTACTTCCTCTTGATAGGCAGAATTTGCTTTTGCTTCTGTATTGATTAGGATTTAGTATTGATTAGGATTGGGTTTGTCTGTGAGTGGCAGAAAATCTAATAGCACTTAAAGGAGGCCTGAAGTATAGTAGTCCAGAGACAGTAGGACAGGCAGCTTCATGAAGTTGCCAGGGATCTAAGTCATCCTATCCTGCTACTCTGCAACCCTATTTCTACTCTTTTTTAGAGTTGAAAGTCAAAAGATAATTGAAATTAAAATAGAAATAGCAGCGTAACTGTGTTATTTGGAAATATAAAGTAGATCTCAGGAGAAATAACCAAAAGGGTTGATGTGGTTGCCTCCAGGGAACAGGAATTGAGGGTAAGGAGAGATGAATTGGAGGACTGCTGTATTTTGTTGATGATGTTGTTCTCTTAGTTATGGCCGTAAGTACTATTTGGCTTTTATATTTATGACATGTAATAGTTTCATTGAAGACAAAATTTTTAGAAAACTAGGATTATATAATTCTGTGCTCATGCTTTTTTCACCTAATATATCTTGAAGGTCTCCCTATCAGTTCATATAGATCTATTGCATCCATTTTAATGGCTGTATAGAGGTTCATACTCTAGCTATACTAATATTTCTTTAATTTCTTTTTCTAGAAAGTTTTTATTTCCTTTTTTTTTGCTGTTACATACAATGCTATAGTGATTATATGTGTGTATATATACACACACATGTATACGAGTGTGTATGTAATGTGTGTGTGTGCACGGGTACATATATGAATTTTGTTTAGAATTTATTCCTAGAAGTAGAAGTGTTGCTAGGTAAAAGGCAGTTCACATTTAAAACTTTGACAGAAACTGCCAAATTGTCTTCCAAAATTTTAAGATCACTCTGGTAACTGTGTGGAAGATAGATTGATGTGGAGCAAGTTTGGCAGCGGGGCGGCAGTGGGAGGCTATTGCAGTCATCCAGGCAAGAAATGATGCACTTCAGATGGGGATAACAGTGGAGATGGAGAAAGGTAGACTGATTCAAGAAATAAAGTGAGAGGGAGATGGAGTTATTAATGAAGTAGACATGAATAATGATAGAAGGAAAGGAATCAAGGATGAGTCAGGTGGACCAATGACATCAAGTAGCGTTGCCACGTGGGATGAAACCTACTTGCCATGGCCAGACCAGATGACTTCATAGATACTTTGCAACTTTGACATTTTGTGATTTTGAAATCCATGACAGCACCCTCATTTATAGACTGAATGATACCCATATTGAATATCTCACCTTTTATATTTTATCTGATTGACATTTGTGGAGTAAATGTTGAGTCCGTCACTAAACTGTGTAGAGGTTATCTTCTGTACATCTCTGGAATCTGTTTTCTTCTCATTTACCCTAAGCCACTACCTTCCTCCACCAGTTATAGAGTCAAAGTCATCTTTATAAAATCCAAAGTGTGATGACTCCCTTTGCTTCATTTCCTTTATATTTTAACAGAAGTGCTGTGTCCACAGCTGATCCACTCACGGGGAACATTTCCAAGTGATTATGTTCAATTACACCCTGTTTGGGGTGTCCAAATCCCCACCCTCTTCCCAGTGGTCTTGTCCGCTTATCGAGGAAGCAGAAGGCCTGCAAGTGGAGAATCGGTGGAGCAAAAGGGATAGATATTCTATACTGTAGCACTTTCTTGCCACTCCCTAGTTCTTGGATGGAGAGTTCTTTGTTTCCTTTTCTCCCAATTTATACTTCTTCTCCCATTAAGCCTTGGATACTGTTCTCCATACTTCCTCCTTTGGTTTTGCAGTCACATCCAAGGGAATCTTTATGAGGTATTTTAATCTTTGTTCCTGCTCTCCTCCCCCAGCTGGAGGATACAGAAAATACATAGAAATAACCAGTTTGCTACTTCTAGATACTGCTTTGCTGCAGGATGGCTTCCAAAGTGGCCCTTGCTCGTCTCTTCACCTTCTTGTCTGTGCTCTTTTCCCACATGGGTTATATTCATGCCGTATATTCCTTTCCTTTCTGGAAACCACAAGCTTGCTTATTTTCCAACCCTACCGTACTTAGACCTAGACCTTTCTGTAGACCTGGGACCTTCCTTCCCTCTCTCTAGACCCTCCTCCTGTATGCTCACAGAGCACTCTATCACCTGTGTTGTAGTATGTATCACACGGTTATGATTATGATATGATTATTTGTGGTCACTCCTCAGCTAGCTTCTAAGATCTTTGTGGGGAGATACCATATCTCAATCACTTTTATTTCCCTGCTGGATAGCACAGTGCCTGTCATTGAAGGGCTCAGTAATTATTTGTTGAATGAATGAATATGTGTTTGGTACCAACCAATATTGAGTGATTTTTATTTAGTTCAAGGATAGAGGAATTAGTGAATATGGAAGAACAATATAGAGGAAAATTGTGATTTTAGAGAAAGCTATTTTAATAATAGTTGAAAGCCAGGTTGCAAAAGCCTCAAAAAAAGAATGGTCATGGTACAGCATAGAGAGTATAGTCAATAATATTGTAATAACTTTACATGATGACAGAAGTTAAATAGACTTATTGTGGTGAGCATTTCGTAATACATATAAATATTGAATGACTATGTTGTACACCTGGAACTAATATAATATTGTATGTCAATTATACTTCAATAAAAAAGAAAAAAAGAATGATCAGCCCACAGAACACCTCATTTGAGGAGCTTGGTGTTTGCGGGAAGTGGCTGTGTGAATTATATAATTAGAGGCCCTAGCAGGGTCAGATAAGAGTCTTTCCGTGGGTAGATAGTGGGAAGATGGATATCAAATGTTGGATGGACAAGAGACAAGGCTCAATGAGGTAGGCCTCATTATTAGCACAGGTTGACATATACTAGCAGAAACTACCATACCAAGGCAAACACACCATTGGAGCTTTTGTTTAAACTTTGATGATCGTGTACCTAGTTTAAGCAGCAGAAAGATTCTACAGAAAGAAAAAAAAAATGAAGAAAGAATAACATCTTTCCCTCTTCTGATTCACAGAGAAAGCAGAATGAATTTATATGTCATGGTGGATTTCTTTTCTTTTTTTAATTTGAACCCACAGTGAGCCCTCTAGTTGACTGATTGGGTCTTAGAACCCTAAATGGGTTGCCCAGCACTTCTCTTGCCTCATTGAGTGGTCCTCTCCTGACACCCTGCTTCTCCCTCATCTGTGTTTCTAGGCACCCTGGGACATTTACACTCTCCTAAAAACTTTCTTGTCTTTGGGGCTTTTCTCAGGCTATCTGCCCAAGGTACACTTTCATCCCCTGACCTATGGGGGCCTAGCACATCTGCCACCCACTGGTGGCAGCCCTTCCTGGCAATGGATGTGCCTTAACAGCTGCCTTGTATTCTACTGTTGAGATTTACTGTGCTATGCTATGTTACACTAGTCCCCCAAACAGAAGGCCCTCATTAATGCCCTGCTCCCATCATCTGCCTCTGCACACAGTCCGTGCTGCTAACATCCTACCAACCCAACTTTAAGCTGAATGTTACTGCTATTTGCCTTTTCAACAGTCATGGAATCTTGTGTCCTCCTGAGCTTTGCCCTGCCCTTGTTGTGTTTGGATTATGTTCTCCATGTTTTTATGCCATTTCTGCTACATTCATAGCGAAGATTCTGTTATCTTGTACATCACGTTTGAATTTAAATTAGGAGAGACTTTTGGAAATGTTTTCAAATTCTCTAGCATGTTCTTAATGTTATTCACCACATATAGTATTCTACCTGCTCCAAGAACCATGTTTTAATTTTCAGGGCATGTCAGCATTTAGCAGTTGTTTTTGTCAGGAATGATGAATTTTATTTTCCACTGAGATTGCATATGTTAGTGTTTTTGAGGCATATGTTTTCAGATCAGGTAACCTAAATTTTAAGTCTTTCTATTCCCTATGAGTATTTGTTTATGATAGAAAAAGAAGAACATTTTAGGCATTGTTTTCTGCTGGAAGATTTTCTCATTTTTGTTATATGCTGGTTAAATATTTTGTCTTATCCACGTAAAGTCTAATGTGCTCTGTTTTGAGCTCTCTAAGCACTGGTGAAATTAGAATAAGATGGTCTCTTTGACTGTTGTAGTCATTGATTGTATTCTCTGTGTGCCTTTGCTTGTATCTTGCTCCTGCTGCAGCTTTTCTTCTGACTTTATAAAAGTTTACAAGACATGTACTACTTAAAACCTAAATAACACATAGGTTTACCAGGCTGCATGTTATTACTCATTTTGTTTACCTTTTCGTCCACTCAGTCCTTCATTCAACCTAAATGTTTTAAATCTCTTGTTTTTAACTACGTTTTCCACTGCAAATCAACCTTTTTTTTTTCACTTTTGAACTCTTTCACAGTAACAGAGAATGCTTTAAGAATTTAAAAAATCATTTTGTCTTTTTTGTATGGTATATGAAAATAGTAATTTTAAATTTGCATTTTAAAATTTTTAGATCAGTGTATTATGAAATAAATTTAGTGATTTTCAACAAATTGTTTAATTTACTTTTAAAGACTATTCATGCATTTAATTTACTTTGAATTAGTTATATAAAAACATGATTTGACAACAGAAAAAAAATGAAATTTTATCGTTTGATTTGAAGACCTACATTTAGATTGATCTTTTAAATATTTGTGAGAAAAAATGTCAGCCCTACTGAACAGTTGGAAGAACGGTGAACTCCTAGAGTGACCACTTGGTAACACTTTACCATGCTTCCTTTATCTCTCACTTCCTCTTTATTCACACATGCACATGTGTACACTCACATACTTTGTAATGTCAATCTTTGTTGTACATATATTTTTAAAAATTTTAAATTGTGGTCAAATACACAAATAAAATTTACCGTTTTTAAGTTACAATTCATTGCCATTAAGTATATTCACAATGTTATGTGACCATCATCACTATCTCTAGAACTCTTTACGTATTGCAAAGTGAAACTCTGTACCCATTAAATAACTCCCCTCTCTGCCCTCCCACCAACTCCTGGCAACCACTATTCTACTTTCTATCTCTATGAATTTGACTACTCTAGGTACCTCATATAAGTGAAATGATACAGTATTTGTATTTTTGTGACTGACTCACTTAACTTAGCATAATATTTTCAAGATTCATCCATGTTGTAGCAAGTGTCAGAATTTCCTTCCTTTTAAAGGCTGAATAGGGGCCTGCCAGTGGTGCAGCAGTTAAGTTCGCATGTTCCGCTTCAGTGGCCTGGGGTTTGCTGGTTCGGATCCCTGGTGTAGACCTAGGCTGCCCACATATAAAGTAGAGGAAGATGGGCACAGATGTTAGCTCAGGGCCAGTCTTCCTCAGCAAAAAGAGGCGGATTGGAAGAGGGTGTTAGCTCAGGACTAATCTTCCTCAAAAAAATAAAATAAAGGCTGAATAATATCCCATTATATGTGTATACCACATTCTGTTTAATCTACTCATCCATCAGTGGACACCTGAGTTGCTTCCACCCTTTGGCTTTCCTGAATAATACTACTATCCCTTTGAGACCCTGCTTTCAATTCTTTTGGATATATACCCATAAGTGGAATTACTGGACCATATGGTAATTCTATTTTTAATTTTTTTTTAAACCCCCCCAGTACATAGTTGTATATCTTAGTTGCAGATTCTTCCAGTTGTGGCATGTGGGACGCCGCCTCAATGTGGCCTGACGAGCAGTGCCATGTTCTTGCCCAGGATCTGAACCAGCGAAACCCTGGGCCGCCGCAGTGGAACGCAAGAACTTAACCACTCGGCCACGGGCTGGCCCCCTATTTTTAATTTTTTGAGGAACCATCCTGCTGTTTTCCACAACATCTGCACCATTTTATATTCCCCCAAATAGTGCGCAATAGTTCCAATTTCTCCACATCCTTGCCAACATTTGTTTTCTTTTTTTTTTTTTAATAGTAACCATCCTAATGGGTGTGAAGTGCTATCTTATTGTGTTTTTGATTTGCATTTCCCTAATGATTAGTGACATTGAGAATCTTTTCATGTGCTTATTGGCCATTTGTATATTTTCTTTGGAGAAAAGTCTATTCTAGTCCTTTGCCCATCTTAAAAGCAGTCTTTTTTTTTGTGGTTGAGTTGTAGGAGTTCTTTATTCTGGATGTAATAGATATATTATTTACAGATATTTTCTGCCATTCCGTGGGTTGCCTTTTCACTCTGTTGATTTTGTCTTTTGATGCACAGTTTTAAATTTTGATGTAGTCCAATTTATCTATTTTTCCCTTTTTCCATATCCTTCTTGGTGTCATATCCAAGAAACCATTACTAAATGCAGTGTCATAAATTTTCCCCTATGTTTTCTTTTAAGAGATATTTTAGTTTTAGCTCTTAATTTTACGTCTTTAGTCCATTTTGAGTTATTTTTTTTGCTGGGAAAGATTTGCCCTAAGCTAACATCTGTTGCCAATAGTCCCCTTTTATTTTTTTTCCTCCCCAAAGCCCTAGTACATCGGTGTGTATTCTAGTTGTAAGTCCTTCTAGTTCTTCTATGTGAGCTGCCGCCATAGCATGGCTACTAACAGGCAAGTGGTGTGGTTCTGTACCCAGGAACCAAACCTGAGCCGCTGAAGCAGAGCACGCCGAACTTTAACCTCTAGGCCATTAGGGCTGGCTCATGAGTTAATTTTTATATATGGTAAAAGATAAGGGCCCAACTTTATTTTTTGCATGTGGAGATCTAGTTTTCCCAGCCCCATTTGTTGAAAAGACTGTCCTTTCCCCATTGAATGGTCTTGGCACTTTTATTGAAAATCAGTTCATATATGTGAGGGTTTATTTCTGTGCTCTCGATTCCATGGATCTATATGTCTACCCCTATGCCAGTACCACACTATTTTGATTATTCAAACAGGCTTTGTACTAAGTTTTGAAATCAGGATGTGTGAGTCCTCCAACTTTGTTTTTTTTCCCCAAGATGATTTTAGCTAGTTAAGATCCCGTGAGATTCCATATGAATTTTAGGGTAGGTTTTTCTAATTCTGTAAAAAACACTGTTGGAATTTTGATAGGGATTGCATTGAATCTGTTTATTTCTTTGGGTAAATATTGTTGTCTTAGCAATATTGTCTTCCAGTCCATTAACATGAGATGTCTTTTTCATTTATTATGTCTTTTATTTTCCAGCTTTATATAAGTATAATTGACAAGTATGATTGTAGGATATTTAAAGTGTACAACATGATGATTTGATATACATATACATTGTGAGAAGATTATTTATGTCTTCTTTAATTTAATTCTCTCAGCAATGTTTTGTAGTTTTTAATGTACAAATCTTTCACCTCCTTGGTTAACTTTATTCCTAAATATTTTATCCTTTTGGTTGCTGTTGTGAATGGATTTTTAAAAAATTTTCCTTTTTGGATGGTTCGTTGCAATTGTATAGAAATAGAATTTTGAGTGTTGATTTTATATCCTGCAGCTTTGCTGTATTCATTTATTAGGTCTAACAATGTTTTTGTGGATTTTTCAGGATTTTCTATATATAAGATTGTGTCATTCTGCGAACAGAGATAATAGTACTTTTTCCTTTCCAATTTGGATGCCTTTTATTTCCTTTTCTTTCCTAATTGCTTTGGCTGGAACTTCTAGTAATACATTAAATAGAAGTGGCAAAGGCAGACATTCTATCTCATTCCTGATCTTAGGGAAAAAGCTTTCAATCTTTTACCATTGAGTATGGTGTTAGCTGTGGGTTTTTCATATATGGCTTTATCATGTTGAGGAAGTTCCCTTGTATTCTCAGTTTATTTATTTATTTATTTATTTATTTATTTATTTTGAGGAAGATTAGCTCTGAGCTAACGTCTGCTGCCAATCCTCCTCTTTTTGCTGAGGAAGACTGGCCCTGAGCTAACATCCGTGCCTATCTTCCTCTACTTTATATGTGGGACACCTGCCACAGCATGGCTTGCCAAGTGGTGCCATGTCTGCACCTGGGATCTGAACGGGTGAACCCTGGGCCACTGAAGCAGAATGTGCGCACTTAACTGCTGAGCCACCAGGCTGGCCCCTCAATTTTTTTTAAATCATGTAAGAGTGTTGAGTTTTGTTAAATGCTTTTTCTGCATCAAGATGATCATTTTTTTCCCTTCATTTTATTAACGTGGTGTATATTGCTTGATATTATTATGCTGAACCACCCTCCCCTTCCTGGGATAAATCCCACTTGGTCATGGTGTGTAATCCCTTTAACATTTTGCTGGATTTGGTGTGCTGGTATTTCTTTTGAGGATTTTCGTGTCTGTATTTGTAATGGATATTTCTTTTACTTGTATCTTTGTCTAGCTTTGGTATCAGAGTAATGCTGGCCTTATAAAATGAGTTAGGAAGTTTTCCCTCCTCTTCAATTTTTTGGAAGTGTGTGAGAAGGGCTGGTGTTAATTCTTTAAATATTTAGTAGAGTTTACCAGTGAAGACTGGTCCTGGGCTTTTCTTTGTTAGGTTTTTGATTACCAATTCCATCTCCTTACTTGTTACAGGTTTGTTGAGATTTTTCTCTTTCTTCTTGAGTCACTTGGGAAGTTTGTGTATTTCTAGGAATTTGTCCATTTCATCTTGGTTATCCAATTTGTTGGATTACTATTTGTTATAACATTCTCTTATAATCCTTTTTTTTTTTTACTGTATATTCGACAGTAATGTTCCCACTTTTACTTCTGATTTTAGTAATTTGAATCTTCTCTTCTTTTTTCTTAGTTGAAGAACCAACTTTTAGTTTCATTGAGTTTTTTTTTATTGAGTTATTGATAGGTTACAATCTTGTGAAATTTCAATTGTACATTAATGTTTGTCAGTCATGTTGTAGGTGCACCACTTCACCCTTTGTGCCCACCCCCCACCCCACCTCTCCCCTGGTATCCACTAAACTGTTCTTAGTCCATAATTTTAAATTCCTCATATGAGTGGAGTCATACACAGATTATCTTTCTCTCACTGGCTTATTTCACTTAACATAATTCTTTCAAGGTCCATCCATGTTATTGCAAATGGAATGATTTTGTCCTGTTTTGCAGCTGAGTAGTATTCCATTGTATATATGTACCACATCTTCTTTATCCATTCGTCTGTTGCTGGACACTTAGGTTGCTTCCACGTCTTGGCTATTGTAAACAGTGCTGCAATAAACATTGGGGTGCATAGGACTTTTGGGATTGCTGACTTCAAGCTCTTTCAGTAAATACCCAGTAGTGGGATGGCTGGATCGTATGGTAGTTCTATTTTTAATTTTTTGAGGAATCTCCATACTGTTTTCCATAGTGGCTGCACCAGTTTGCATTCCCACCAGCAGTGTATGAGGGTTCCTTTTTCTCCGCAACCTCTCCAACATTTGTTGCTATTAGTTTTAGATATTTTTGTCATTCTAACGGGTGTAAGGTGATATCTTAGTGTAGTTTTGATTTGCATTTCCCTGATGATCAGCGATGATGAGCATCTTTTCATGTGCCTATTGGCCATCAGTATATCTTCTTTGGAGAAATGTCTGTTCATGTCTCCAGCCCATGTTTGGTTGGGTTGTTTGATGTTTTGTGGTTGAGTTGCGAGAGTTCTTTATATATTATGGATATTAAGCCTTTGTCAGATATATGACTTGCAAATATTTTTTCCCAGTTAGTGGGTTGGTTTTTGTTTCAATCCTGTTTTCATTTGCCTTGAAGAAGCTCTTTAGTCTGATGAAGTCCCATTTGTTTATTCTTTCTATTGTTTCCCTTCTCTGAGAAGGCATGGTGTCCGAAAAGATCCTTTTAATACTGATGTCAAAGAGTGTACTGCCTACGTTTTCTTCCAGAAGCCTTATGGTTTCAGGTCTCACCTTTAGGTCTTTGATCCATTTTGAGTTTATTTTGGTGAATGGTGAAAAAGAATGGTCAATTTTCATTCTTTTACATGTGGCTTTCCAGTTTTCCCAGCACCATTTGTTGAAAAGACTTTCTTTTCTCCATTGTATGCCCTCAGCTCCTTTGTCAAAGATAAGCTGTCCATAGATGTGTGGTTTTATTTCTGGGCTTTCAATTTTGTTCCATTGATCTGTGCACCTGTTTTTGTACCAGTCTGATGCTGTTTTGATTACTGTAACTTTGTAGTATGTTTTGAAGTCAGGGATTGTGATGCCTCCCGTTTTGTTCTTTTTTCTCAGGATTGCTTTAGAATTTCGGGGTCTTTTGTTGCCCCATATGAATTTTAGGATTCTTTGTTCTAATTCTGTAAAGAATGTCATTGGGATTCTGATTGGGATGGCGTTGAATCTGTAGATTGCTTTAGGTAGAATGGACATTTTAACTATGTTTATTCTTCCAATCCATGTACATGGAATGTCTTTCCATCTCCTTATGTCGTCATCCAATTCTCTCAGAAAGGCCTTGTAATTTTCATTATATAGGTTCTTCACTTCCTTAGTTAAATTTACCCCAAGGTATTTTATTCTTTTTGTTGCGGTTGTGAATGGTATTGTATTCTTGAGTTCTTTTTCTGTTGGTTCATTACTGGAGTATAGAAATGCTACTGATTTATGCAAATTGATTTTATACCCTGCAACTTTGCTGTAGTTGTTGATTACTTCTAACAGTTTTCCAATGGATTCTTTGGGGTTTTCTATATATAAGATCATGTCGTCTGCAAACAGCGAGAGTTTCACTTCTTCCCTCCCTATTTGGATTCCTTTCATTCCTTTTTCTTGCCTGATTGCTCTGGCCAGGACCTCCAGTACTATGTTAAATAAGAGTGGTGATAGAGGGCATCCTTGTCTCGTTCCTGTTTTCAGGGGGATGGGGTTCAGTTTTTGCCCGTTGAGTATGATGTTGGCTATGGGTTTGTTATATATGGCCTTTATTATGTTGAGGTAGTTTCCTTCTGTGCCCATTTTGTTCAGAGTTTTTATCATAAATGGCTGTTGGATCTTGTCAAATGCCTTCTCTGCATCTATTGAGATGATCATGTGGTTTTTATTCCTCAGTTTGTTGATGTGGTGTATCACGTTGATTGATTTGCAGATGTTGAACCATCCCTGTGTCCCTGGTATGAATCCCACCTGATCCTGATGTATGATTCTTTTGATGAATTGCTGAATTCTGGTTGCCAAAATTTTGTTTAGAATTTTTGCATCTATGTTCATCAGTGATATTGGCCTGTAGTTCTCTTTTTTCGAGGTGTCCTTGTCAGGTTTTGGTATCAGCATGATGTTGGCCTCATAGAATGTGTTAGGAAGTGTTCCATCTTCCCTAATTTTTTGGAATAGCTTGAAAAGGATAGGTATTAAATCCTCTCTGAAAGTTTGGTAGAATTCCCCAGGAAAGCCATCTGGTCCTGGGGTTTTATTCTTTGGGATGTTTTTGATTGCTGTTTCAATCTCTTTCCTTGTGATTGGTCTGTTCAAATTGTCTGCCTCTTCTTGAGTGAGCTTTTTGAGATTGTAGGAGTCCAAGAATTTATCCATTTCCTCTAGGTTATCCATTCTGTTGGCATATAGTTTTTTGTAGTATTCTCTTATAATCTGTTGTATTTCTGCAGAGTCTGTTGTTATTTCTCCTCGCTCATTTCTGATTTTGTTTATTTGAGCTTTCTCCCTTTTTTTCTTTGTAAGTCTGGCTGGTGGTTTGTCAATTTTATTTATCTTCTCAGAAAACCTGCTCTTTGTCTCATTGATCCTTTCTACTGCCTTTTTCGTTTCAATAGTATTTATTTCTGCTCTGATTTTTATTATTTCTCTCCTTATGCTGACTTTGGGCTTCATTTGTTCTTTTTTCTCTAGTTCAGTTAGGTGTGCTTTAAGGTTGCTTATTTGGGATTTTTCTTGTTTGTTAAGATGTGCCTGTATTGCGATGAATTTTCCTCTTAATACAGCTTTTGCTGTATCCCATATGAGTTGGTATGGCATGCTATCATTTTCATTTGTTTCCAGGTATTTTTTTATTTCTTCTTTAATTTCTTCAATGATCCATTGCTTGTTCAGTAGTGTGTTCTTTAGTCTCCACATCTTTGTGCCTTTCTCGGCTTTTTTCTTATAATTAATTTCTAGCCTTATAGCACTATGATCTGAGAAGATGCTTGTTATTGTTTCAATTTTTTTAAATTTGTAGAGGCTTGCCTTGTTTCCCAACGTATGGTCTATCCTAGAGAATGTTCCATGTGCACTTGAGAAGAATGTGTATTCAGCTCTTTCAGGGTGGAGTGATCTATATATGTCTATTAAGTCCAATTGTTTTAGTTTTTCATTCAGCTCCACTATTTCCTTGTTGATTTTCTGTCTGGATGATCTGTCCATTGATGTGAGTGGGGTGTTGAGGTCCCCTACTATTATTGTGTTGTTTTTGACATCTTCCTTTAGGTCTGTTAATAGTTGCTTTATGAATCTTGGTGCTCCTGTGTTGGGTGCATAGATATTTATAAGCGTTATTTCTTCTTGATGAAGTGTCCCTTTGATCATTATATATTGTCCCTCTGTGTCTCTCTTTACCTCTCTTATTTTGAAATCCACTTGGTCTGATATGAGAATTGCAACACCTGCCTTTTTTTCCTTGCTATTTGCTTGAAGTATTGTCCTCCACCCCTTCACCCTGAGTCTGTGTTTGTCCTTGGGGCTGAGGTGTGTTTCCTGGAGGCAACAAATTGTTGGATCGTGTTCTTTAATCCATTTTGCCACTCTGTGTCTTTTTATTGGAGAGTTCAATCCGTTCACATTGAGAGTGATTATTGATGCATGTGGACTTAATGCTGTCAATCTGTAGCTCATTATCTTGTTTTCCTGTGTGCTTTAGACTACCCATTTAATACTGCAATTTCTTATGCTGGGTTTCTTAGATTTTTCCTTATCTATGATTTGTGACTCTGTTCTGTACTTTATTTTAGTGTCTACCTTGAAGTTTGTATTTAGAATCTCGTGTATAATATAATCTATTCTCTGGTGGTCTCTTACCTACTTGACCAATACTGATTTAGACCCTTTGCTCTTCCCCTCCTAAATAATTATTTTCATTTTTTATTCCAACTCGTCTTAGTAATTTGTAGTTAGAGTGCTAAGATCGTCCTTGTTTTTGTAGTTTCCTTACTTTTACCCTAATGCTATAATTGAATATTTGCTATCCTGTTCTGGTTCTATCCATCGGTCTCCCTAGTCTGTGGATTGTGTCCCCTTTCTCCCTTTTTTCTTTTTTCAAGTATGAGAGCCTTCTTGAGGATTTCTTGTAATGGAGGGCTTTTAGTTACAAATTCCCTTAACTTTTGTTTGTCTGGAAAAGATTTAATTTCTCCCGCGTATCTGAAGGAAATTCTTGCTGGATAGAGTATTCTTGGCTGAAGGTTTTTATCCTTTAAAGCTTTGAATATATCACTCCATTCTCTCCTAGCTTGTAGGGTTTCTGTAGAGAAATCCGCTGACAGTGTGATAGGGGCTCCTTTATAGGTTATTCTCTTTTTTTTCCTTACTTCCCTGAGTATTCTCTCCTTATCATTCCTATTTGCCAACTTTACTATTATGTGCCTTGCAGTAGGTCTTTTTACATTGACAAATCTAGGAGATCTAAAACCCTCCTCTACACACATTTCTCTGTTGATCCCTAGATTTGGGAAGTTCTCTTCAATAATTTCATTAAGCACACTTTCTGGTCCATTTTCCTTTTCCATATTCTCGGGAATTCCTATGATCCTTATGTTCTTACTCCTCATTGAATCCATTATCTCTTGGAGATTTTCTTCATTTTTTTTAATTCTTAGTTCTCTTTCTTCCTCTGTCTGGCGCCATTCAGCCTGTCTGTCCTCGATTATGCTAATTTTCTCCTCTATGTTGTCTACACGGGCATTCAGGGAATCCGTATTCTGTTTTATTTGGTCCATTGTGTTTTTCATCTCAAGTAATTCTGTTTGATTCTTCTTTATGATTTCAATCTCTTTTGTGAATTAACTCCAGAACTCGGCTTGTTTCTCTATCTTTCTCTCTACCTCATTGAGTTTTTTGATTATAGCTGCTCTGAATTCATTATCACTTAGTTTACCTAATTCCAAGTCCTCAGGACTTAATTCTGTGTTTTTATTGTTTTCCTTCTGGTCTGGGGCTTTTATAAATTGCTGGATGGTAGAGGAGCGGTTTTTTCTCTTGGTGGTAGAATTCAGTTGCAGTTACAGCCTGTCGCCACTAGATGGGGGTGGAGAGCGCTGTGTTAGCTCTCCGCCTTGGGTCAAGATCGCTGCGCCCAGTGGCTTTGCTGGGGGGGAGGGGCTGTTACTCACACGCGCCGGTCTGGGTTCAGATCAGTTCTGTTCTCTGGTCTCCCAAGGGCCTTGATTTATAGGGTCCCTGCCGACGGAAGCTTTCCCCCTGTCAGCGAGTCTCCACTGAATCAGCGGCAGGAGTCCTGGATGATCCCCAGTCACGCGGCCCCTCCCCCGCTCCTTCCCCACCCATGCCGCAGCAATCGCAGACTCTAGGGGACGGAGCGATGTTCTCTCCTACCGTTCCAGCGCCTCCGAAGGTGTAAAGCAAGGTTTATGATCTCTGCCTTCTTGGTATTGTAGGTCTCTAACGAGCTGGCATTATGTTTATTCTCTGAAATTCAGTTCTTCCAATCTTTTGTTGTATTTCGGAGGGGAGAGAATCCCGGGTCAGCTCACCCTGACATTTTGCTCCCCGTTTCATTGAGTTTTGTATTATTTTTCTATGCTCTATTTTATAGTTTATCTCCACTCTGAATTTTCTTCTTTCTGCTAGCTTTGTGTTTAGTTTGCTCTTTTCTTTTCTACTTAAGATATGCAGTTAGATTATTAATTTGAGATCTTTCTTCTTTTTAAATGTAGGCATTTACAGCTATAAAATTTCCTCTTAGCACTGCTTTCAGTGTATCCCATAAGTTTTGGTATATCGTATTTTTGTTTTCACTTGTCTCAAAGTATTTTCTAATTTCCCTTGTGATTTACATCTATACATTTCTCTCTTTTTTTTTTTTGCTGAGGAAGATTCATCCTGAGCTAATGTCTATTGCCAGTTTTCCTCTTTTTGCTGAGGAAGATTCACCCTGAGCTAACATCTGTAGCCAATCTTCCTCTTTTTGTATGTGAGCCACTACCACAGCATGGCCACTGACAGACCAGTGGTGTAGATCTGCATCTGGGAACTGAACCCAGGCCACTGAAGTGGAGCATGCCAAACTTAGCCACTAGGCCACTGGGGCTGGCCCTACGTCTATCTGTACATTTAAATCAATATTGTTGTGGTAGGTTGTTGATAGTGACATTTTTAAATGATTTTTCCAGCATTTTTAGATGTTATGTACTGAGAGAGGATGCCTTGCATTACAGTTTTTAATTTCAATGACTAAGGTTTGGTTTTTTCCTCATATCTCAAGCTTATTTTCAATTCTCCATGGTTGTTTTTGGTTGTATCTTATCCTTTTCTTTATGCTTTTCTTTCCTTCTTCTATGTTCTTAATTATTTTAAACATGCTGTTCTTATTTTATAACAATTCTGTAATCTTGATATCTGACCCTTTGTTTGAGGTTTCCCTTCATAGCACTGATGCTAAATTGTTTTATTGTGTGTTTTATAATTTTAGGTTATACACTAATGTTTAGTGGAGCTTTATGGAAATCCCATGAGGCCTGGATTGAGGGTTTAAGCTGGTATACATTTCATCTGTCAACCTGAGTGACAGGCATGTGTGTTTTAAATGATCAAAGCAAACTCTATCACACTCCTCAAGCTAGAGTGCAAGCTCTATGAAATCAGGGGTCTTTGTTTTGTTTACTCTTATCTCCCCAATTGTCTAGTATAGGGCATGGCACATACTAGGTACCCTACCTGTACTTTTTGAACTGAATTTATCATCTTTCTTTTCTGGTGGGTGGATTAATTTTGACTAATCCACTCTTTCTTTGAGGAAGTAGTGAGGCACTATTGTAGGTACTTTCTATCAGTAATGCCTGGGGTTTTCTTTGGAATTTTTGCAAGTTTGTTCCAGTAACATGACCTTGATCCCATGCTATGCAAAAAGATAATTCTAGTCTTATCATGATGAATGGTCATTTGCCTCCATCCTGGGCCTCTTCTTGTTTCAGAGGCCTCACATTAGTTGAATTTGGCTCTCTGAGCCATCTTCAATTTGTTTTTCATTAATCTTCAAATTTCTCTTTTTTTTGGAGGATGAGAAGGTGTATTTTATTTTATTTTTTAATAAAAATAATCAGATTAAGCTTTGAAGGTAAAGAAATAAAGCCTTATTCCAATGATACGGTTTAGTAGTGAGAATTTAGATAACCATTAAATATAAGGAATGATAAATGATAAATGGAAATTAGCCAAGAGAAAAATTTTGTATTTTTTTCAACCTAAAGACATCTGGTACATTTTTCTGATTAATACACTGACCGTGGGCAGGAGAAAACCCAGTCGTATTGAGGGAGAGTATAACTGAATGGTTAATTTATTTTTCATTTTAGTGCAATACTCATTAAATTATTTTAAAATGAAATTTAAATGATATTTTCTAACAGGTCTTCAGATTATTCTTAAAGACTGTTAAAGAAGAAAATTTAACTATATCCTAACATTAGCAATAAATTTGGTAGACTTCTTCATTTGGTATGATGCAAATTAGATGGAACATGGATGTAAGCAGAAATAAAATTGCCACCTTGAGTTATAAAGAGCTTGTTTTCAAAGAGGTGTATTGTTCTCTATGTTGTCTTTATATGATCATCTTGATCTACTCTGTGGTTGATTATAGAAGATTATGAATTGACCCACCACTTGGTATTGAGGTGCTTTGTCAAACATCTTTCCAAAAAGGGAGAATAAAAATGGGTTCATGAGACATGACGACTAAATGTTGCTTCTTCTTTGTATTGCAGTTCCAGTTCCTAGCAGATTTGATCGACGAGTATCAGGTATGTGTTCTTTTTCATAACATACTGCTAAAATACTATTTTAAGATAGGATTATCTTAAATAAAAATAAACTGACCTTTTTAATTAAAAGATAAATTACCAGCACTAAAGAACATTATAAAAATTACCTGTGATTCCTTCATTCTGTTTCATTTTAAGTTCTGAGTATTTTTATATTGCTGTAGTTTGTCTCATTTATGTCATTAATATTTTTCCATGTGTTCATAATTATGGCTGCTTTTCCTATTACTATTTCTGGTGTTCTAGATTATGCTGCCATTAACTTCTTGCATATGTTTTGAGCCACTTAAATTATTTCCTCAGTTATAGTACGAGGAATGGCATTCTCTGGTCAGAAACTAAACATTGCCATGGCTTTCTCTGTGTGTTATTTTCTAGAGATGGTCTACAAAAGAGGTTGCAGGGAGAAAGACACCTTGCAAAGGCCTGTTTTCCACCACGATTTCACTAATGTGGACGGTGCCTACTCCTTTTATTTAGATGTAAAATAGTACCTCAGATTGTTTTATTTTGGCATTCCTTTGATTATTAACAAAAATGAGCATTTTTCAAATATGAGAAGTCTATTTTTATTTTCTTGTATGAGACTAGTTTGGTAATATTTTTACCTTTTATCTAGTATGGTCTAGATTCTTTTTTATAAGTTTGAGTAAATTTCTCTCATGACTTTTAATCTTTTGAAATTTTTAATGCAAAATTTTCCAGGTTGGTTATGCTACTTATTTTAATTTTACTATTTTTTATTGACTCAAAATTTTAAAGTATGCTTTTTTGTTTGTTTGTTTGTTTTGGTGAGGAAGATTGGCCCTGAGCTAAAATTTGTTGCCAATCTTCCTCTTTTTTTTTCTTTCTCCCCAAAATCCCAGTACATAGTTGTATATCCTAGTTCTAGGTCATTCTAGTTCTTCTATGTGGGATGCTGCCACAGCATGGCTTGATGAGTGGTAAGTAAGTGTGCTCCCAGGATCTGAACTGGCAAACCCCAGGCCACTGAAGCAGAGCATGCAAACTTAACCACTCAGCCACGGGGCCTGCCCCTGACTCAAAAATTTTAATATGTGACTGGTACCTTGGACACTGCCTGGCACATAGCAGGCAGTTAGTAAATACTTATTGAATATATACATCCTCTACTTTTTTTTCATGATTGCTCCTAGGCTGAGAAGGTCCCTCTCTTTTCATACAGCTGATAAATATGTTTTCTGAAAGTTTTTCTTATAATTAAAATGTTTGACTTTTGATACATCTAGAATTTATTTGGTTGTACAATTGGGATGTTAATGTATTTCATAATTGCTGTGCGAGCTGTGTGTATCACTTCTTCTTTCACATGCCCTTGTTTTAGGAAGGTTTCTTGCTTTTAACTTGTCTTATAGGGGCCGGCCCAGTGGTGCAGCAGTTAAGTGCACATGTTCTGCTTTGGCAGCCCGGGGTTCGCTGGTTCAACTCCCAGGTGCAGACATGGCACCGCTTGGCAAGCCATGCTGTGGCAGGCATATAAAGTAGAGGAATATGGGCACGGATATTAGCTCAGGTCCAGTCTTCCTCAGCAAAAAGAGGAGGATTGGCAGTGGATGTTAGCTCAGGGCTAATCTTCCTAAAAAAAAAAAAAATTGTCTAATGATTTAAGAGCTGATAAGGCTCGGAATTCCTTTTCTGTCCCTCTGTCCTTTTCTTTGAGAAGATCTGTTCAATTATGTTTTCAGAACCAAAGTCTGTTGAAAGGAGATTGAAGAATATGTCCTTATGTATAGAGAGTCATTTACAGAGAGGAAATAGAGTAGGGATTAAGGTTGTGCCAGACTCAAGAGGTATTGTCTCTCATGTCTGTTCATCCCTGCCCTGCACACCTTTTTTCCCAAAAGATTAGTAATATCCCTTGACATCTATAGGACAGATCTGGGAGATGGAGAGTACAGTAACATCTCCTCCAGAGATCACAGATGGTGTTAACAGTTCACAAATTGCCTCTTGAGCTTTCTGTCAGTGTAATTCAGTCCTTGAACTCTTTGGAAGACTCAGACAAGTGCATGGTATCGTCATTCTCCATTGAGATTTTGCAATCTTATTGAAGATTTAAAACTATTTGATTCAAATGTTAAGTGAAAATAAAAGATTTTTAAAAGAATCCAAAATGGTTATGCATGAGAGGAAAAAGCCTGTAGCAATAGCCAATATTTTTTGAGTGCAGATATGTGCTAGGTACACAGTTTTAAGGTCTTTCTCAATGCCTGCCTTGTATTGTTGAATATAACCCTCACATTAAAACTATGAAGTACATGCCAAGATGGCAAACTGGAAGCAAAGCAGAGGTTAAGTAACTTGAAACAGTCGAGGTGATAATGTGCCCAAAGGCAACATGGGTCCTAAGTACTACCCTTCCTATCTCTAAGGACCCTTTCTTATACCGTCTGTAACTCTTGGTCAGTCTTCAGCTAAATCCCCTAAATTCTTCGCCTCTTCTCTGAGTGCAGCTTTCATCTTGCTGCTCTAGCTGAAGCTTGGCTTGCCTGCAGGCTTCTCAAATGATGGCTCTTCCATCTTCTTTGTAACACTGATAGGAGATGAGTCAATGTCTCTATTGCTCCTCACTGCCACTTCCAGACCATTCTCTCTCCTTCCTCAGACCTCACATTATTATATTCTACCAGCCACTGCCCAACCTTGTTTCAGTCATCTAATAATCCTCGGGTTGTTCCTTCTTATTTCCACATAGTCCTTCCAATGTCTAGCCCATCACTTCCTTGACCTCCTCTCCTCCAAGGATCTTGTCTTCCACCCCACTTCAGCCACTTACTCCCATGGTTGTACTCTCATATGACAAGCATGACAACTCTTCATGCTCTAAATCAATGATCCCCGTCTCCTACCACTACCTGGTGTGTTCTGTGCTCCTTTGCTGTCCTACTCCAACCCTGACAACTGATTGATCCTGCCTCCTTTTTTACTATTCTTCACTTCTTTACTCACCTTAAAATCTTCGATCAGTGATTAGCATCACATCTTGGCACATACCCCTCAACTTGCTTTTCCTTTTTTGCTTGCTTGGCTAAACCATACTCTGGTTAAGCCCACCTCTCTGCTTAGGATATGTCTACATCACAGCTGTACTTGATTTAAGGAAAATACACAGCCCTGTTGACTGATCTTACTTTCTGTTTATAATCATTAACTTCTAGTAGGCTCTTGATGCCAGCAATCATACTGTGTGTCCATGCTTCTCTCACTCTCCTTTTCTCCTAGATAAGTCTTTCATACCTTCTCTCCCCCAAAACTTATACCTCCTTCCCATTCTCATTCCTAGGAGATGTTCTTATTCTCTATTTAACTAAGGAAATAGAAGCAACAGAAGAGAATTTCCGTAGACTCCCACCACCACATCTATCCTTCCTCACCTGCGTATGAGACCAGTGTCTACCTATACACTAGATCTCATCCCTTCATCCTTCCAACAGTTACCTCTGCTTTATCTTGCATAGTCTTTATCCTTCAATTGGATTATTCTTCTCAGCAAAGAAACATTGTTGGCTCTCCCTTCTTAAAAAATAAAACTTTTTTTAACCACTCTTCCTTTTCCAGCCACCACCCTTTTTCTGTCCATATCTTTACAGGAAAACCCCTTGAAAGAGTAGTCCATATTTGTTGTTTCTAGTTTCTCTTCTTCTGTTCTCTCTCGAGCCCATTCTAATCAGACTTTTGCTTCCATATCTCACCAAAATTATCTTTGTGGATTGCTTACTCAAATTCTTCAGACCTTTTGAGAGACACCTTCTCACTTAGACCTTCAGTAAGGCCTATGTAAAATCCTCTCCCTTCCCAACACACACACGCACACTACCTAGCTCCCTTTATTTTCTCCTTAGTGCCTGCTCTATCTATCATCTACCTATCTATCTATCTATCTATCTGTTTATCTCTTTTAGCTTTTTATCCTATTTATTATCTAGTTCCCTATATTAGAGTATAAGTTCCAATTGGGCAGGGAATTTTGTCTGTTTTGTTTATTGATGTATAGTTAACACTTAGAACAGTGTCAATAAATATGGATAGATGAATGGAAGGAAGGAACAACAGAAGGGATCAGGAATCAGGAGGAGAAATTAGGCTAAAAAAAATCAAGAAACACTTCTTGGAGGGAGGCAGAAATTGCACTGGAAATTGAAAAACATGGTTACTATTTGGCTAGTACCAAGAAGGATGCATTTTAGGTGGTAGAATGCCTTAAGACTCGAAGGAGAATGAACTGGGCCTGGCTACTCTGGCTGTAGGGGAGGAGATAAGATAATATTGGAAAGAGAGGTGAGGATTGGGGCTCCTGATGTGATCCAAAGACTTCAACAAAAACCAGTTGTGTGAGGATATGTGCTGTGTCAAAGACTGCAGAAGAGACTCAACAACTCAGGGTATCTGACTGAATAATAATCTGGAATGTAAAGCAGCATAGGAGAGCCAGCAGTTGTTGAGTGTCTCCTGTGAGCCCGGCCCTGTGTTTTAAATATCACCTTCTGTTATTAACCCTTTACATGGTTCTTGTATTGTTATCACCTCTTACCCCTGAAGAGACCAAGGATTGGAGACATTGAGAAATAGCAGGTGAGGGCTAGCTGGATCCAAGCTTAGACCCCAGTGTGTGTATCTTCAAAGATGGGCTCTTCCCCTTCTTGATGCTGCCTCTCCCTTGCAAAGCACTAGAATTGGAATTGAAAAGCTGTGCCTTCCAAGTTCCAAGTTCTAGCAGAACAGTCCCTCTACATCAAGTGATAAATACATCAAATGAAGAGAGTTCATAAATTCTTTAAAGGCAAGCTTTCTTGAAATAGTCCTAAATTAGTGTTAACTGTCTTTGAGTTAGAAATGTTAGTCTGATTCTGTTAATTAAAGAACTTCATCTGAAAAAAACCCCTTTCATTTATTAAATATGTGTTGAAGCTTCAGAGTACATTAATCAGAAATTTGTGTGTTGGCATCATGCCACATTTAGGCAGGGAGTATCTGACTCTAGTGATGAGTGTGATACAGTCAACAGTGCAGTCTACAAGAATCTGATGCCACGTCAGTCACACATTTCTGCATGACAGGTTCTCTTCACCAGATATCCATGCCTTTTAGGGCTTACATGCTTGCAATGTACTTAAATACTTATTTTGTCTATATCCTTTCACAGTATTCAGTATTTTTTCCATCTATAGCTATCTTCAGCTGAAATATTACTAAGCATTGCTTAAAATAACTTAGAAACCCATTGTTATAGACTAAATTGTGTCCCCCTCAAATTGATATTTTGAGGCCAAACCCCAATGTGATGATATTTAGAGATAGGGCTTTTAAAGAGGTAATTAAAATTAGATGAGGTCATGAGGGTGGGACCCTAATCTAATAGGATTGGTGTCCTTATAAGAAGAAGAGACACCAAGAGTGCACTCACAGAGAAAAGGCCTTGTGAGGACACAGTGAGAATGCAGCTATCTGCAAGCCAAGGAAAGAGCCTCAGGAGAAACAAAACCTGCCAATACCGTGATCTTTCTTCCAACCTCCAGAACTGTGAGGAAATAAATTTCTGTTGTTTAAGCCACCCAGTCTGTGGCACTTTGTTATGGCAGCCCAAGCTGACAAATACACCTAGGCTATATCAACTCTACGTGGGAGCTGGCAGGGTAGCACAGGACTTCAGGCCTGTGACTGGAATCTGTGCTCATTTCTTTGTAGAAATGAAAGGGTTGTCTCTCACAAGCGCATTTTAATGATTCACTTTCTGGATGAAGGAAGCGCTGTTAAAGTTTGGGAAAAGAAATTGTGCTGGATAATCTATTGTTACTTTATACGGTTTCATTTTACTGACTAGTGACATCTGCTGGAGAACTGGGGCAAAATCAATTCCCTCAAGGGACTGTGCTGGACTTTTAGGTTTTCGTTTTCAGTAGGTCTTGAGCATCTCATGACACTCAGTGTAGTTCTTGAGGCTACATAGGAATCACACAGACTCTGGGCCTCCCCCAGGCAACTTGTACACTGACTAAGCTCCCTGATGTTTAGAACCATAAGGGGCAGCAATCACATAGCATGTAAAAATGGATTTTTATATAGAAAATGAGAAAAAGTAATTTGGGATCAGAACCAGGAACAAAGAGAGAGGTTGGATGTAAATAGAAGAAGTGGGCAAAGAAAGATGAGTCCAGAGTTCAAAAGAAAAGGGAAAAAATTCAAAACCAGTTTGAAAAATAAAGACAATGTTTTTTCTACAAATAGAAGTATAATTTTAATTAAAATAACTACTTTTGTTTAAATCATAGTGCTGTACTTTAAGAATTGAAGACTATGACATTTGCTGCCTCAGTTACATTAATGTCTAAAAATATAAAAATGAGCTAAATTGCTAAAATACTTTCCTCTAAAATCAGAGGAAAAGCAAGCCTGGAAATAAGCTAGCCCAAAACTAAGTGTCATTATCGGTAAAATCTTGTCAGTCTCATCATTGAAGACTTATTATTTTAAACTTTCTAATTGAAAATTTTCATACATATGCAAAAGTACAGGAAGTTAGTATAATAATACCAATGTACCCATCTATCTCCAAAGTGAGGGCTTTTTTTTTTTAAAGATTTTTTATTTTTTCCTTTTTCTCCCCAAAGCACCCCCGGTACATAGTTGTGTATTCTTCGTTGTGGGTTCCTCTAGTTGTGGCATGTGGGACGCTGCCTCAGCATGGTCTGATGAGCAGTGCCATGTCCGCGCCCAGGATTCGAACTAACGAAACACTGGGCCGCCTGCAGCGGAGCGCGCGAACTTAACCACTCGGCCACGGGGCCAGCCCCCAAAGTGAGGGCTTTTTAAATGTATTTTTCTAAGAAGACTTTGGTGGGGGGGGTGTGTGTGTGTGAGGAAGATTGGTCCTGAGCTAACTCTGTGCAGATCTTCCTCTATTTTATTTGGGATGCCGCCACAGCATGGCTTGATGAGTGGTGCTAGGTCTGCGCCCGGCATCTGAACCTGCAAACCCCCAGCTGCCGAAGCAGAGTGTGCAAACTTAACCTCTGTACCACCAGACCGACCCCTAAGAAGACATTTTGAAGTCCTAGACCAAGGAGTAGCAATTGGAGTAGACTGAAAAAAGGTCGAATATGAGAATATTTCTGAAGTAGAATTTGATGTATTCATTGGATGAGAGGTGAAAGAAGGAAGTCATGGTGAATTCCAAATTTCTAGTTTAGAAAACTGGGCTAATAGTAACAAAATGAATCAAGAGCACAGAGAACCAAGAGGCTCACAATTTAAACATCATGTCTGGTTAGCTGCCCTCAATGCTTGAGGGTCTTCAGTCTCCTACTAAAATACCTATGAAGATTCAAAAAGTGGCAGCAGTAATGTCTAGGAACTCAGGAAGGAGTCTGCCTTAATCTGTAGGACAGATCTGAGATAAACACATCCTGACCTCATCTTATGGAAACAGGAATGGCTTGGAGAAAGATAGTCATTATCTACATCCCGCTTGTCAGTTCCCTGGTTTAGCTACCCAAAGCCTTCACTAGCCAGGGACTGGGTAGCCCTTTCTGCAGAATATTACCTGATACTGTTCTAGGGACTAGAATGGTATCTGTCATCTTATTCCCTTCTCCGTAATTTTTCTCTATCTATTTAAGGATACTGGGTTCCTATTGGACAGGCAGAGTATTGATGGCATTACAGCACAGGAGACGTCGTCCACACAAGTAGAATACTGTAGGCAGGGCAGGGAAGGGAGTCCTATCTATAGGACATGTTGGCAGTCACTATTTCTCAGGTATTCCATTAGTTCAGAGAAACAATGAGGAAGGAGAAACTGGGATGCAGCTAGACCAGGGCTCCACTGGGTAAGTGTCTCCAAGAAACCAGGAATTAAATTGAAAGCAATATGTATCGGCTTATCCTCTAGTTTTAGATATATAGAGTTTTTTTAGCCATCACACAAATGAATTGAGTGTAGGATCAAGAACCATTTATATTCCTTGCCTACTAACAAACAAGAAATAAACCCTAACAAACAATATAGGGCCTATGAATGAATTTAGCCGATTAAGGATAAATGAGGTATGAAGATTAGAAAAGTTCACTACAAAATGATCATAAAGTGCAGAAAGTCATTGCCTTTATGAATTCTGAGTAAAAAGCCAAGGAAAGAATAGACTGAGATGAAAAGGGAAATGGGTATGGTAAGGAAAGAGTATTTGTGGTTGCATGCGGTCAAGTCAGCTCTGACTCCTGGTGACCTTATGAATGAGTGATACCCACAATGTCCTGTCCTCAACAGCCCTACTCAGCTTCTGTAGACTCATGCTTGTGGCTTCCTTTATGGAAACAGTCCATCTCATATTTGGTCTTCCTCTTTTCCTGCTGCCTTCTATTTTTCCCTGCACTAATGCTGACAACAAGGAAAGACTATAAGGGAACTAAACTCAATAAGCAGGAATTAATACACAGAGAAGGCAAAAAAAGCGAAGTAAAATTGTTATGGGCAAAATCTGTGATGGAGGGCAGCCTTGAAGAAAGGACAGTTCTTGAAAGAACTGAGTTAGAGAGTAGAACCAAGATAATAATAATATTCCTGAAAACCAGAGCAAATGGAACAGAAGTGATAATACTAATGGTTCAAAGAGTTGGCATTTACTTCATCCTTTCTGTGTCCCAGGCACTTGTCTATTTGAATCTTTATGACAGTCCTCAGAGGGAGAATCACTACTGTTAGCTCCGTTATGTAGAAGAGAAGATGGAGATTTGCAGTAAATCACCCTAGGTCACATGGCCATTGCAGATAATTAAGGATTTATTAGAATAAAAATTTCCCCAGCTGTAGTGGCTGTATTATGAAGAAGAAACAGGTTTGCTACATTCTGGGCACCACCAGTGATCACATCTAGATCATTCTTGGCAAAACAGTTTTGTTAGTGAGTACACTAACTTTTTTATTCCCCAAATAATTCGTTGTCTCTTTGCCACTAACACCTAAGGGTAAGATTTTTAAATCACGACTTGTACTGGCATCTCCAATTCTAATCCTTCTTTTCTTCCATATTTGTATCTCTCTTCTTCCCAGTAAAAAACACCTGTGTGTTTACTTATTTACTTACTACTGTAATACACACAGAAGAGTTTCAGAATTGCTCTACCACTACCAACAGCAGTTCTTTTTTTGTTGTTGGAATATATCCCACTCAGGGTGGACGGTCAGAGTACTGTGTTCAGAAACTACTTAAAATAACTCTCGTTTCCTTCTCTGTGGTTATGTTATCAACTTATGGGTGATTAATTACTTTCTGGTTTATCTTGTTTCCTTTTGGAAAAATAAAAGGGTAAAAAGGTTTTTTTATGTATATATTCATATTTGTATATTTACCCCCCCACCCCCATTCTTAGCTCTCCTTCTTTCTCATGAAAGTCCTTTCTTATGGAAGGGATGGCATACTAGGTATACTCTTCTTCACCTCGCTTTTTTTTTTTGCTGTTTTCCCCCTAGAACTCACTATCTATCAGCCCATGGAGACTTTCCTTATTCTTTGTTACAGCTATGTTATTCAAATGGGTACTTATGTCATTTCTGATATTTTGCTATTATAAACAGTTGTGCACTGAATATTTTTTAAGTCTTTGAATTACGACAAAGACAAGTCCTGCAGACAACTAGTACAGAGGTTACCTACAAAGAAAATCAGGTTGGTTTTAGATTTATATAATATTGTATGAAGAAAAGAGCTTGACGTAGGGTATTTATTTTGTTTAAAATTCCTTCTTATTTTTAAGTCATTCATGTACATAATGATGTTAAGCTATTTTAGTTCTTTTCGTAATTACTGCATATGTTTATATTGCATACATTGTACCTTCTAGTTTTCCACACCTGCTTTGTAATTCAGTAGACACACTACCTCCTTGCTTGTCCTTGCCACTACAAAAGGATTTAGTAGATGATATATTTATCATCTTTCTCCTATCTGGGACTACAAATCCCTAGAGAGCTAGCTTTTCAGCACCTAAAAGTATGCCTGGCATTAGTAGGTACTTAATATATTTGTTAGTTGAAAGAAGGGATTAGAAAAATCATCACAGCCTTAGAAAACAGTGACTAAAAGAAAATTGTTTACTTCCTATTTTTCTAGTAAAAGCGCACATCTATTTTATTCATTTTTCTCTTTATTTTTTCTCTCCAAATTTAGTCTGTGCTGAGACCTATAATCCTGATGAGGAGGAGGAAGATACTGATCCAAGGGTAAGAACTGCAGCAGAGGTGTTAGGTAGAATTGTTTTATTCCCCACTCACTCCCTTCTTCCTCAACACATCAGATCTAATCATGCTGATAATTAGAGTAAATGCAAATTAAAATCTCAGCCAGTTGCCATTTTTTATCTAACATGTTGACCGACATTAAGAAGAATGAAAGCAGCATTGGTTGAAGTTATGGTAAGAAAGTTGAGGTTATGGTAAGAAGGTTGAGGAGATAAGAAGGTTATGGTTGGAGCTGTCAGAGCCTTAAACATAGTCAAGCCAACTGACACAGCAGTTACTGGAGAATTCATCTCTAACAAAATGTACAAACAGAGATCATTGTAGTGTTGTAATAGCAAAAAATGGAAACAACCTAAATGACCCCAAATAGGTGATTACCGGGGCCAAATTATGGTACATTCGAATCGAGAGAATCTGCAGCCATTGGAAATGATAGGGTTTAATGACATGGAATGATGCTTATATGAGATATGTTTTATAGCGCATTTTATAAAATAAGACATAATTTTAAAAATCTGTCTGTCTATCTATACAAAGAGTTATTTCTGGAAGGATAGATCCCAGATGTTAACAGTGGTTGTAGCAAGACTATGGTTGATTTGGGTGCTTTTTAGAAAACTGAGGTTTTTAAACTTCTGTACACATAACAACTTAATTTTATGAAAGCAAATATGAACAGTTATTTTTAAAAGATTGATGTTATAAAAGAAATTTGAATGATCTTTCAAACATACCTTAAAATGAGTAGCCTATGAAACATTTCTGAACTATTCTAGTAATAAAATGCTACCGTTGTGTGAATATAATAGACATGTAGTTTTAAAAAAAGTTTTTCTGGATATTGTAAAATTCTTGATGACTTTTGAAAGTTAAAACAGTTTTTTACTAACTTTTTAATATCACATATTTAAAATATTTAACACTTTTGACATCTGTTATTTCTGACCAGATTAAATGATGTACCCGTTTTTTTTAGGGTGAGGACAATACTTAGGAAGGAGCTTGATAGGTCTCTCAATTATAGCGGCAATACCAAGCAATAATTATTCTTTTTAGTTCGATGAACATTTATTCAATTTAGTTCAATAAATATTTATTGACTATCTATAATAATTGTAATAGTTTTGGAGTGCCTATTAAATGCCAGGTAGTGTTTTAAACACTGCATGTATTAACTCATTTAACCCTTTTGATAACTCTAATTTTGTAGATATCGCTACTCCTATGGCTACTAATAAATTGTTGACGTTTGAATTCTAACTTGTATAGCAGTTGTTTACTTGCCATCTCCACTTAGATTTGCATAGACAACTTAAACTTAACATGAGCTTCTGATTATTTTTCTTTAAATATTCTTCTCCACCCTAGTCTTCCCAACTCAATTTGTGACAGCTCCACCCTTCTAGTTGCTCAAGCCCAAAACTTTAGGGTCACCCTCAGCTCCTCTCATTTTTGCATACCCACATTCAGCTTTTCGGCAAATCTGATGGACTCAGTCTTCAAAACACATCCAAAATTCCACTACTTCTCAACACCTCCATGACTACCATTCTGGTCCTAACCACCACCATCTGGCACTGGGATAATTGCAGTGGCTTCCTGGCTTCCACTCTTGCTTCCCTTAAGCTGTTCTTCACTCAGCAGCCAGTGTGAACCTTTAAAAACATTAGTCAGATCTCCTTCCTTCCTCAGTCAGAACCCTCAAATTGCCCCGTGTCCCCAGAGAAAAAATTCTAGTTCTGTAACCTACAGCACCTCTGTGATTTGGGCATCACCCCACCCAAACCCCCAACCTGTTCTCCTTCTAATCTTTCCCCTTGCTCTGCGTCAGTCACACCTGTTTGCTGTTTATTTCTGACATGCTATTCACCTACGATAAGGCCTTGTTTTCACTTGCTGTTCCTTCTGCTCGAGATGCTCTTCCCACAGAGATATCCTTATGACTCACTCCCTCAGGTTTTCCTGACTTCTTTGAGAGTTTTACACAAATGTCACCTCAGTGAGACCTCATCTGGCCGTGTACACACACACATACACTCTCTCTCACACACTCTTTTTATCACCCTTCCCTACCTTATTTTTTTCCTTAACCTTGTCACTCTTTGACATATTTTATGTGTTTATTGAATGTGAGAGCAGGTGTTATGTCTGTGTCCGCCACTGTGTTCCCTGGGGTAGGACAGTGCCTGGTATCTAGTAGGTGCTTAATATTTATTGAATGAGCAAATCTATAACCCTCTGCTTTACAGATGAGGACTCTGAGTCTCCCAGGAGTAGCTGACTTGCTGCCAGCCACACAGCCAGTGGGGTAGCTCCAGGCTGAGTGCTCTTCACCCTCTGTCACATTGCACCTCCACGATCAGGGCACTGCTTGGTATTTGTATAGAATTAAAATTATAAGTAAACATGCTTTTAATTTTTCCCAGTTTTTAGGAGAAAGAAATATAACAATTTGTAAGTGAAGTAAGATTTTAAAATGGAATAAAAAAAATTGCCTGGTTTTATTTGGATTGGCAGGTGATTCATCCTAAAACTGATCAACAGAGATGCAGACTTCAGGAAGCTTGCAAAGATATTCTCCTTTTCAAAAATCTTGATGAGGTAACATTGATTTTTCAAATATTTTTGTCGTTTAGCTTTTTTCCTATTTGTCATTTAAATAGTTTTTAGCGTCTTAGCCACAACCATGTGAGGCATAAAACTTTAGATTCATCTTGCTTAACAAATGTTTGCATTGTGTTGACCAGTGTAACCCATAATGAGCTTTTCAAATGACTTTTAGTATTTCTCTGAACTGCTTTGGTAATTCCTCCAAGACAATACCACTTGATGACCATGCAATTTCATGTTGAAAGGAAATGCTCAGGTTTACATGACCCTGGCTTAGTTTGGAGCATCTGAATTTATACTGCAGAGTCCTTTCTCCAAAGATGCCAGTGTGGAGTTCTCTTTTACCAGTAGCACTTAACCCACTGGAAGTGTGTGATTGCTTCTTAGACCCTAGGTATGGGGCACCTCTTGTGATTACTTCTTGGCAAAGATCTCAGGCATGGGGTATACACAGAGCATTGTGTATCTGCAGGGTCCCAGCAAGGATCTATGCCTGGGCCTGTCTTCCCTCCCTTGGTGGAGATAGAGAGTAGGGGCTACCTGATGAGGACAGAAAAATCTTCAAATTTCCTGTTTGTTCTCTGCTTTGAGGGCCACACACTGAAGCCACATGAATGGCTGAGGTGCTGGGCCTACTGGGGAATCCTAGAATGTGCAGAAACAGGAAGGATGGGATTAGAATTCCCCTACTACCCAGCTCCTGCAAATAAGTCTTCTGAAGATATCCCCACAGCCCTTCCTGGGAATCTAGTCGATCAAACATGAATTCATGGTATATCAGTCAAGAGAATTAACCATCCTTGGTGTCTATAAGCCAGTCTGTTTGGTAGCTGTGTGGTTATAGGAATAGCCAGAACTTTAATTAGGATTTTTTTAGTCTGAGGCTGAATAAAACAAGGACCTTGGGCTCAAGGAAAGGCTCATTGTGAGAAATACTGGTCTGTGTCAGCTGTTTTCCCTGGAAGACCCATCTGTATCAATGGAAAGGGGATTTGTTTCTTTCTCTACTGTGAATAAAACCCCTTGTAAATTTTATACCATTATATATTCTAAGGGAAGGTGCTATGTCAATCTGCTATTCAGAGTTTTCTTAGTTTTGGAGAATACCATTTGAGTGTTAAAAAATGATAACTGAATTTTCAGATTTAATTATATTTTTTAATATTTTACCAAACGAAACAGTTGAAAGAATTATACGGAATATGCATTTATCCACTGCCTTAACTCTAACATTAACATTTTACTATGCTTGTTGCTTATGTACCAGCTACCCATCCCTCAGCAAAGGGGTTTGTCAAACTTTTTCTTTAAGAACCAGATAATAAATATTTCTGTCACAACTGCTCAACTCTGTTATTGTAGCAGGAAAGCAGCCACAGATGATATGTAAATGAAAGGGTGTGTAGCTATGTTCCAATAAAACATTATTTATAAAAACAAGCATCTGTTTGCTGGCCCATGCATTAGCCCATTTTATTTTTTTGCGTGCCTTTTATGGTAAATTGCAGATATCAGTGTACTTTCCCTTAAATACTTTGGCATGTATATCATGAACTAGAGTTCAGTATTTGTTCATAGTTTTTTTTAATGTAAAACTTTCGTACAGCGACATGCGCAACTTTTAAGTTTGCATTCGTTGAGGTTTGACAAGTGTACTCACTTAGGTAATCCAAACCTCTATCAAGATATAGAACATTGCCCCCAGCCCGAAATGTGACCTCATGCCCCTTCATGATCAATTCTTGCCCCACCTCCAGAGGCAACTACTATTTATGTTTATTCTACAATATATTAATTTTACCTGTTCTTAGATTTCATACAAATGGAATCATACAGTCTCATATAGTAGGAGTCTTTTTTGTGCAAGACTCCTTTCACTCAGCATAATGTTTTTGAGGTTCATCCATGTTGTTGCATATATCAGTAGTTCTTTCTTTTTTCTTTTTTCACTTGTTATTTTGAGCTAGTTTTAGACTCACAAGAAAGTTGTAAAAATAGCACAGAGTTCCTATATACCCCTCATCCAGCTTCCCCCGATATTAACATCTTATGTAACCATAGTACAGTTATTAAAACCAGGAAATTAATGTTGTTACGATACTATTAAACTACAGACCTTATTCAAATTCCACTGGTTTTCTCACTAATGTTTTTTTTCCTGGTTAAGGATCCAAGCCAGAACCCCACATTGCATTTAGTTGTTATTTTTCCTTAGTGTCCTTAAGTCTGTGACAATTTTCAGTCCTTCCTAGTCTTTCATGATCTTGACACTTTGAGGAGAACTGTATCTCAATTTGAATTTGTCTGATGTTTCCTCATGATTGGAATATGGGTATACATTTTTGGCCAGACTACCACAGAAATTATGTTGTCCTTCTCAGAGCATCATATCAAGGGGTCCATGATGTCAATGTGTTTTGTTGCTGGTGATGTTAGTTCATACCTTTTTATTGCTGAGTAGGATTCCATTATATGAACATACCATTTTGCTTATCCATTTGTCTGTTGATGGATACTTGATCTCTTTCTTGTCTTTAGCTCTCATGAATAATGCTGTGCACATTTTGTACAAGTCTTTTTGTGAGCTTTTTTTTTTCCATTCCTCTTCAGTAAAATACCTGAGGTCAAAATTGCTGAGTCATAGGGTAGGTATATGTTTGATTTTGTAAAAGTCTGCCAGATCTTTATAAAAGCAGTTGTACCATTTTGCATTCCTTCCAATAATGTAAGAGATTCCCAGTTGCTCCATATCCTTACCAGCATTTGATATTGTCTGTCTTTTCAAATTTTAGCCATTCTGGTGAGGGTGTTTGTTTCAATTTTTAAAAATTTATTTTCCAAATTTCTGTTTTAAAATTTTCAAATTCACAGAAAAATCAAAAGAATAGTATCACAAATACTCATATACCCTTAACCTAGACTGACCAATCGTTAACATTTTGCCACATTTATTCTTTCCCTCGTGTGTTTACACACACATATAAGTACGTGTAAACTAGTGTTTTCTTTTGTTCTGAGCCATTTATGAATATGCTTAAGACATCATGACTCTTAACCTCTAGATATCTTAAGATGTGTTTTCCAAGAACAAGGATATTCTCTTACATTAACGTAATACCATTATTAAACCCAAGAAATTTAACATAGGTGTAATATTACCTAACATACAGTCCATATTCAGATTTTCCCAGTAAAGTTCTCTATAGCCTTTTATTTTGTTTTTTAATCTTGAACCAACGTTACTTTTGGTTGTCATGGTGTTATTTTAGTTCCCCCTAATCTAGAATGCTCCCCCTGGCACCTTGTTCTATATCTCACGACACTGATGTTTTTGAAGAGTCTAGGCCATAAGAAGAGTTTCTTAGAACAAGAGGCTGCCAATGGACAGCCCATAGGCCAGGTACAGCCAGGTAGAAATATATGTATTTAGTCTGTATTGTACATGAAAATTTGAGTTTATTGTCTATATTTAAACAGATTTCTGGCAACACTGGGCTCACATTCCACATGAGCATGGATAGCACATGAATAGAAGCCTTCCCTTTTAGTATTTGTCAGTTGTACAGTATTCAACACACATGGAACTAAGGAACTAAAGAGATGCTTTTGGTGATTCTTGATTATTTTAAGTAGCACAGTCACATCAACAGAACACTAAATCACGTGGAATTATGCAGGAATAAAATTATTTCCTTGCCAGGTCTTCATTCCTCATTCCTCCAAAGAGAAAGTCTGTCTTTGAGTGGAAGCTGGTATTCCTTAGTGCCCCGTAACAGTCACTGATCTCCCTGCTTGACAGAGGGACGCTGGCCCTAGACTTGAAACCACTGTTTTAATTTAATAACGTTGTTTTGTTTTCATTATACTTATCAATACAGTTACCTTCTGGTTATGGCAGATAGTACTGATAAGTAAGTAATCGTACGTTTTACATATAAATGATTGAAGCAATATTAGCCGTCTGATAACATCTCATTTATTGAGTACCTGTTGTGTGATACTTTCCTTAGATTTTTCTCCTTTATTCATAAAAATTGATGAGTTAGGAACTATTTATTAAACCCTTTTCTACATATGAACGAACTGAGGCTTAGAGAGGTTAAGTGATGTGCTTGGCTAGTCAGAAGCAATTGTTGTGCTGCACCATGAGATAACCTCTGAGGCCATCCCAACCCTTTAGTTTTGTTTTTGTTTTTGTTTTGCTGAGGAAAACTTGCCCTGAGCTAGCATCTGTGCCAGTCTTCCTCTATTTTATATGTAGGTTGCTGCCACAGTATGGCTGCTGATGAGTCATATAGGTCTGCACCTGGGAACCAATCCCAGGCTGCCAAAGCAGAGCACACTGAACTTAACCACTAGGCCACAGGGTCAGCCCCCAACCCTTTAGATCTGATGATCTTGTTAAGATCAACACCTGTAGGAAGGTGGCATCACATGGCTTTACACATGACATAGTGGACAGTCACATGGGCATGGCTGGGAAAATGGGCACCATGATTTTGATAACGTAACTTTGTGTAAATTATGGAGTGTTTTTTCAAAACAACACTGCCTCAAAAAACTTGGCAGCTGTGCTGTATGTTGTATATATAAAGATAAAAAGCTTAATGGTCACAGGAAAGCATTTGTTTCAAATAGCCTTTAGATTTCTGCTTATATGGCGAAACAGTCTGATGTGAGGACTTCCACTGTGTAGTCACAGACTGAGATAAGCATAGTCATTTTTTTCCAGCAGATGTAAAAACCATCTTTTCTCCTGTGTGTACCCTGCAGGAACAGCTTTCTCAGGTCCTTGATGCTATGTTTGAAAGGACAGTCAAAGTCGACGAGCATGTCATTGACCAAGGAGATGACGGAGACAACTTTTATGTCATAGAGCGGTAGGAGATGGAGCTTTGTAATTGTCTGACTACACTTAATAAGATTCATGATTTATTGAAAGTGCTTCACCCTACACTTTGTTCATCCCAGAGAAGATGTAGGGCCAGGTGAACAAGCTTCCTAAAGCTTGCCCCCTTCTGTCTACTGCTGTCCTGAGTCCTCAGTAAAACCCATACTTGTGCTGCCACTATCCACAGTAGAAAGTCTTCTTTACAATTAGGCGAGATATGCAAGGTGTGCTTTATAAACGTGTTATTTGACAGTGTTCAAGTGAAGCAATTCCCTGAAGAATAGCCATGCTACTATATTGTCATTTGGATCTTTCAATTCCAGTAATTTTATACATGAATATACTGCCTTGACCTCCATGTCCCTTGCCCCTTCTGGCTCTGTTCCAGGTATAAGCCATTTTTGGAGACATGAAATCTGTAGATTTGACCTGCTCGCCATAGTGTGGCCCAACTTCTTGAGCTGTTAGTGTCCCCTGGGGGGCTCCTTCTGACCCCCTCTCAGTCCTGAAAGGAACATCCTCACCAGAGTTTAAGATCAACGAGACGTTGCTTTACCCGATATCTTCCATTAATTATTTTTAAATTTTTTCTTTTGAAATAATTTTGGAGTTACAGAAACGTTATACAAATAGTATAAAAAATTCTCGTAAATCTGGGTTCTCCAGGTTAATGTTTTACCACATTCACTTTATTATTTGAGAGTAAGTTGCAGGTATAATGCTCTTTTATCTCTGAATACTTCAGAGGATATTCCCTAAAAATAGGACATTCTATTACATAAGCACAGAATAATTATAAAAATGAGAAATTAACATTTATACAGTTCTGTCCTCTACTGTACAGACCTTGTTCACATTTTTCCAATTGTTTCCCTAATTGTTGAGGTTCTTTTAATCTCTGTCAAGTAGCTGTACTAGATTCAGTTGGTCCCGTTTCTTGTTGAGCCTTTGCTCTTTCAGGTTCTTGAACAAAAAACTTTTTCACTCCTTGGGTAACCTTTGGACCCTTGATAACTGTGCCAAATTATTATAATTAGAAGAAATGTTTTATTTAAAGAGAAAGATGATGCAAACAATATCTTCTTAAAGACTGTTTTACTTTTATCTGTTATGCTTATGCTTCCTACATAGAATTCTATAAGTAGTGACAGAATAATTTTTTAAGTTATATCACTACCTTCAGAAGCCACATTTTCCCCTTGCTCTGCCATGTGCTCCCCACCAGGACAGGAATCCTAATAGGCACCTACAGTCTGGAAAATAAGCATGTACCTGTGCATACCCATAGCTTAAAGGTTGAAATGCCTGTCTACAGAGGAAATGATTTGTTATACATGTAAATGAGAGGGATTATCTTTTATGTGCAGGGAAAGTGATTATTAACAAGTTAGAAAGACTGTCATTCAAGTAAAAAGATATGATTCCTGACTTCAGAAATCTCATTATCTAGTTGGAGAGATAGACCCTTAAATAGATAATTGTTACATAGTATGGTGATAACAACAATGATAAAAAATATGTCCCATTATTTGGAAGAGGACCTGAGTGGGAGAGGTTAGGAAACCTCTTTGCAGCTGCTGGAAATGGTTTGTGTAGTTCCCAAAATTAAGTAGCTACTGTCTCCTAGGGGAGAGACTAAAAACATGTATGTGAATTGACTCTGAATTCCATGTTCCCCATTTATGGCCTCATTAATTTTGCCTTCTCCACCAGGCCTAGTACAAGTCAGCTTCCTCATTGAGCAGTGAGCTCCCTTGAATGAACAAATCATTCCCTTTGTAGACAGGAATTTCAACCTTTAAGCTATAAATATGCACAGGTAGATGCTTATTTTACAGGCTGTAGGTGTCTATTAGGATTCCTGTCTTGGTGGGGGGCACATGGCAGAGCAAGGGGAAAATGTGGCTTTTGGAGGTGGTGATATAACTTGAGAGCAGGGTTAGTGCCATGTAATTGATACTTGAGTGATTATTTTTATTCTGTGCTTCTTGTGTAACCTATGATACTTAGTGATTTTTATCAGACAAGTGGAGGCTTTTTGTAGAAAATTTAGAAAATAATTTAGCCATAATTTTATTACCAGAGTGTATCCTTCCATTTTTTTCTATGCTTTACTGTTGAGGTCAGATCCATCACCCCAAATTTGGTTCAGATGTCAGGACTCATGATACCACACACACACTAAGAGAGTATGAAAAGGTTTATTACTCACAGATGAGGCTTTTTAGGGAGAGCAGGGCAGGCTCTCAAGGGAGTCCAAAAGTGACTTGAGACAGCAAACAGGGGTGACCAACTTAGCGTTTCATGGTAGTTGGAAGATGGAGCTGGGGTATTCTTGTGTGTGGGCTGGCACTTGTGTTGTTTGAATTTCCCATCAGCACCAAAAGAAAGAGCACTCACACTTTCACATCAGCTTTCCCTGATGTGAGACAGAAGAGGAAGGAGGACTGGAGTTGTAGGGCTTGGAAACTGTTAACAATGAAATATCAAAAATGGAGCTAAGGAGAGTGATGTCAGCATCATGGTGGAGCAAGTTGTTCCCTCAGTCTCTCCCCTTTAAGTTACAACTAAAAGGACATTCATAAACCAGCAGAGGACTCCCTGCACAGCACAGCAGGACGTCTGAGAGAGCCACACAGCTGTACATCTGAAGGTGTGTGGACTGGATCCCCAGGAGGCAGTGGAACTAAGTGCACCCCACTCCCTCCCCCTCCTTGGCAGCAGCGAGCCACTTTGCAGATCCTCACACAGCAGCCACATGTGACTGTAAGAGGAGGCAGGGACAGCCTGGCCTCCAGGAACATTTTCAAAGTTGCAGCCCAGCCTGCAGAAACGCCCAGTATGCCAGGGTGGCCCCTCCTGTGGGAATCTCTACACTGAGTGGTGATGGCTCAGCCACTGTGTGGACACTCCTCCACCCTAGCACAGAACAGGGAAGTAGGCACCCCACCTCCTCAGAAGGTGCCCTGCCTACAGAGCACAGCAGCCCATGGGACCCACCAAGTGGCATCTTGGCCTGCACATAGGCACTCCTCCCGCCTAGTGTGCAGGAGTTCAGCTGGTCCTCTGCCAAACATAAAGGCCCCACCTATGGCGCCCGACCCACCTGCCCAGCACAGAGGCCCTGCCCATGTGAGCATGACCTGCAGAGTGGCTGTGGCTAGCCCGGAAGATTGCAGAGTAGCCTCATCCACACAACTTCCAGCAGACGGGAGAATATCAGAAAACACAGCTTCTGCCTGCCCCCTGCAATGGCAAATGGAATCTGTGGCCTGATAATACCACACATGTGCTGGCACAGGATCACTTCATCAAACACTGTGAAGAACTCTCTTAACACTTCAGAGCACAAGGAAAATGACAAGTCTCCAGAAACTAATCCTGAACTCACAGAACTTTACAATCTAAATGACAGAAAATTCAAAATAGTTGTTGTAAAGAAACTCAACAAGTTACAAGAAAACTCAGAAAAACAGTTCAGTGGCCTCAGGAATAAAATTAATGAGCAGAAGGAGTACTTCACCAAAGAGATAGAAACTCTAAAAAAGAAAAACAAACAGAGGGGCCAGCCCCGTGGCCAAGTAGTTAAGTTCACGCACTCTGCTTCGGTGGCCCAGGGTTTCACTGGTTCGGATCCTGGGCACGGACATGGCACTGCTCATCAAGCCTTGCTGAGGTATCATCCCACATGCCACAACTGGAAGGACCCACAACTAAAAATATGCAAGTATGTACCGGGGGCTTTGGGGAGAAAAAGGAAAAATAAAATCTTAAAAAAAAAAAAAAAACTGCACAGAAATTCTGCATATGAAGAATGCAACTAATGAGATAAAAAATAATCTAGAATCCATAAAACATAGAGCTCATGTTATGCAGGACAGAATTAGCGATTTAGAGGATAGAAATATGGAAATGCTTCAGGTGGAGAAGGAGAACTTAGGTTTTAAAAAAAATGAAGAAATTCTTTGAGAAATATCCGACTCAATTAGGAAAAGCAACATAAAGATTATAGGTATTCCAGGGGAAGAAGTGAAAGAGCAGAGAGCTTTTTCAAAGAAATAACAGCTGAGAACTTCCCAAACCTGGGGAAGAAACTGCACTTAGAAGTACATGAAGGCAATAGAACTCCTAATTACCTCAATGCAAAAAAAACCTTCTCTAAGGCATGTACTATTAAACTGGCAGAAGTAAATGACAAAGAAAAAGTATTAAGGGAAGCAAGGCAGAAGAAAATAACCTACAAAGGAACCCCTATCAGGCTTTCAGCATATTCCTCAGCAGAAACCTTACAGGCTAGGAGAGAATGGAATGATGTATTCAAAATACTGAAAAACAAATTTTTCAGCCAAGAATACTCTATCCAATGAAACTATCCTTCAGATACAATGAAGAAATAAAAGCAGATAAGCAAAAGCTGAGGGAATTCATTGCCACTAGATGTGCCTTACAAGAAATTATGAAGGAACCCCTCCTACCTGTAACAAAAAGGCAAAGGTTTACAAAACCTTGACCAAGGAGATAAATAGACAGGTAGAATCAGAAAATTGCAACTCTATACCAGAATAGGTCAGTAAACCCTGAATTATAGTATAAAACACAAAGGGAAGGAAAGCATCAAAAATAACTATAAACACTTCAATTTAGTCACAGACTCACAACACAGAAAAGAGCAATTTGTGACAACAATAACTCAGAAGGGGAATAGGAAAGGGATGGAACTTGCTTAGGCTAATGAAGGTAAGAGGCTATCAGAAATGGACTATCTCATCTATGAGGTCTTTAATACAAATGTCATGGTATCACTAAACAAAAAATCAGAGCAGAGTGACAAATTACAAATGAAGAGAAAACAGAAAACCATCACAGAAAACCACCGAGCTGAAATGGCAATCAGAAATACAAGGGAAAAGAAACAATGGAAATATAGAACAAGCAGAAAAAAAGAAATAAAATGATAGTATTAAGCCCTCATATATCAGTAATCACTCTAAATGTAAATGGATTGAATTCTCCAATCAAAAGACACAGTGTGTCTGGATGGATTAAAAAACAAGACCCAACAATATGCTGTCTCCAGGAAACACATCTCAGCTCTGAAGACTTAGAGTAAAAGGATGGAAGACGATACTTCAAGCAATGGCAAGCAAAAGAAAGCAGGTGTTGCCATACTTATATCAGGCAAAGCAGACTTCAGGATAAAAAAGGCAGTGAGAGACAAAGAGGGGCAGTATATAAGGATAAAAGGCACATTGCACCAAGAGGACATAACACTTGTGAGTATATATGCACCTAACACAGGAGTACCAAAGTATATAAAGCAACTAGTAACAGACCTAAAGGGAGAAATTGACAGCAACAAAATAATAGTATGGGGCCACAACACCCCATGTACATCAATGGATAGATCCTCTAGACAGAAAGTCAACAAGAAAACAGTGGCCTTAAATGAAACACTAAACCAGATGGACTTAATAGACAATATATAGAACATCTCATCCCAAAAGAGCAGAATACACATTCTTCTCAAGTGCACATGGAATATTCTCAAAGATAGACCATATGTTGTGAAACAAGGCAAGCCTCAATAAATTTAAGAAGATTGAAATCATATCAAGCATCTTTTCTGACCACAATGCGATGAAACCAGAAATGAGAGGAGGCTGGCCCCGTTGCCGAGTGGTTAAGTTCACGTGCTCCACTTTTGCAGCCCAGGGTTTTGCCAGTTTGGATCCTGGGTGCAGACTTTGCACCGCTCATCAGGCCATGCTGAGGTGGCATCCCACATGCCACAACTAGAAGGACCCACAACTAGGATACACAATTATGTACTGGGGGGCTTTGGGGAGAAAAAGCAAAAATTTAAAAGTTAAATTAAAAAAAAGATTATAAAGAAACTAGAAATTAACTATAAGAAGAAGGCTAGGAATGCCACAAATATGTGGAGACTAAACAACATGCTACTGAACAACCACTGAATCAATGATGAAGTTAAAGGAGAAATAAAAAGATACCTGGAGACAAATGAAGATGAAAACACACCATACCAACTCTTATGGGATGCAGCAAAAGTGGCATTAAGAGGGAAATTGATATCATAACAGGTCCACCTCAACAAAGAAGAAAAATCTCAAATAAGTAATCTTAAACTACATCTAACAGAACTAGAAGAAGAACAGACAAAGCCCAAAGTCAGCAGGAGGGATATAATAAAAATTAGAGCAGAAATAAATGAAATAGAGACTAAAAAAAAAAAAAAGAGAAAAGAAAAGACCAGTGAAACTAAGAGCTGGCTCTTTCAGAAGATAAATAAAATTGACAGATCCTTAACCAGACTCACTGAGAAAAAAAGAGAGAAGGCTCAAATAAATAAAATTAGAAATGAAAGAGGAGAAATTACAATGAATACCACACAGATACAAAGGATTATAGAAGAATACTATGAAAAACTATATGTCAACAAATTGGACAACCTGGAAGAAATGGGTAAATTCTTAGACTCATACAACCTCCCAAAACTGAATCAAGAAGAAATGGAGAATCTGAATAGACCAATCACAAGTAAAGAGATCGAAACAGTAATCAAAAACCTCCCAAAAAACAAAAGTCCAGGACCAGGTGGCTTCTTTGGAGAATTCTACCAAACAGTCAAAGAAGATTTAATACCTATCCTTCTCAAACTATTCCAAAAAATTGAAGAAGATGGAACACATCCTAACTCATTCTATAAGGCCAACATTACCCTGATACCAAAACCAGAGAAGGACGGCACAAAGAAGGAAAATTATAGGCTAATATTACGGATAAACATAGGTGCAAAAATCCTCAACAAAATATTGTCAAATTGAATACAGCAAAATATTAAAAGGCTCATACACCATGATCAAGTGGGATTTATACCAGGGATGCAGGGATGATTCAACATCCGCTAAACAATCAATGTGATATATACCATGTTAACAAAATGATTAATAAAAATCCCATGATCATCTCAATAGATGCAGAGAAAGCATTTGATAAGATCCAACATCCATTTATGATAAAAACCCTGAATAAAATGGGTATAGAAGGAAAGTACCTCAACATAATAAAGGCTATATGTGACAAACCCACAACCAACATCAAACTTAGTCATGAAAAATTGAAAGCTATCCGTCTGAGATTAGGAACAAGATAAGGGTGCCCACTCTTACATCTCCTATTCAACCTAGTATTAGAAGTTTTGGCTAGAGCAATTAGGCAATAAAAAGAAATAAAAGGTATGCAAACTGGAAAGGAAGAAGTAAAACTCTTGCTGTTTGTGAATGATGTCATTTTGTATGTATAAATCCCTAAAGAATCCACCAGAAAGCTATTAGAAATAATTAACAACTACAGAAAAGTTACAGAGTACAAAATCATCTTACAAAAATCAGTTACATTTTTATACACTAACTAGCAGAAAGAGAAGTCAAGAATATAATCTCATTTACAACTGCAACAAAAAGAATAAAATGTGTAGGAATAAATTTAATCAAGGAGGTGAAAGACATATACACTGAAATTACGACATTATTGAAAGAAATTGAAGAAGACATAACAAAATGGAAAGATATTCCATGCTCAAGGATTGAAAGAATAAACATAGTTAAAATGTCCATATTAGCTAAAGCAATCTACAGATTCAGTACAATCCCAATCAGAATCCCAATGACATTCTTCACAGAAATAGAACAAAGAATCCTAAAATTTACATGGAACAACAAAAGAACCCGAGTAGCCAAAGGGATCCTGAGAAAAAAGAACAATGCCGGAGGCATCACAATCTCTGACTTCAAAATTTACTACAAAGCTATCATAATCAAAACAGCATGGTATTGGCACAAAAACAGACACACAGATAATGGAGCAGAATTGAACGCCCAGAAATAAAACCACACATCTACAGACAACTAATCTTTGACAAAGGAGCTGAGAACATAGAATGGAGAAAGGAAAGTCTCTTCAACAAATGGTTTTGGGAAACTGGACAGCCACATGTAAAAGAATGAAAGTAGACCATTATCTTACACCACACACAAAAATTAACTCAAAGTGGATTAAAGATTTGAATGTAAGACCTGAAACCATAAAACTCTGAGAAGATGACATAGGCAGTACACTCTGACATTAGTCTTAGCAGCGTCTTTTTGAAAAGCATGTCTACTCAAGCAAGAGAAACAAAAGAAAAAAATAAACAAATGGGACTACATCAGACTAAAAAGCTTCTGCAAGTCAAAGGAAATCATGAACAAAATGAAAAGACAACTCACCAACTGGGAGAAAATATTTACAAATCATATATCCAACAAGGGGTTAATTTCCAAAATATATAAGGAACTCTCATAACCCAACAACAAAAAGACAAACAACCTAATGAAAAAAGGAGCAGAGGATGTGAACAGACATTTTTACAAAGAAGATACAGAGGTGGCCACCAGGCACATGAAAAGATGCTAACCATCACTAATTATTAGGGAAATGCAAATCAAAACTACAATGAGATATCACCTCACACCCCTCAGAATGGCTATAATTAACAAGACGTGAAATAGGAAGTGTTGGAGAGGACGTGGAGAAAAGGGAACCTTCATACTCTGGTGGTGGGAATGCAAAGTGGTGCATCCACTATGGAAAACAGTATGGAGATTTCTCAAGAAGTTAAAAATAGAAATACCATATGATCCAGCTATCCCACTACTGGGTATTTATCCAAAGAACATGAAATCAACAATACAAAGATATCTGTGCACCCCCATGTTCATTGCAGCATTATTCATAAAGGCAAGACATGGAAGCAGCGCAAGTGCCATGGAATACTACTCAGCCATAAAAAAAAAAAAAAAATCCCATTTGCAACAACATGTATAGACCTTGAGGGTATTATGTTAAGTGAAATAAGCTAGACAGAGAAAGACAAACACTGTATGATTTCACTCTTATGTGGAAGATAAACAAACACATGGGTAAAGAGAACATATTTGTGGTTACCAGAGTGGAAGAGGGTTGGGGAGTGGGCAAAAGGGGTAAAGGGGCACATATGTTTGGTGCTGGACAAAAAATAAATTATTGGTGGTAAAAAAAATAAAAGTACCATTCTTCAAAGTTAACTTTGTACAGGTCCATAACACCTAGACAAAAGAATGTTTGGATTTATTAAACTCGTCTTTTAAATAAGGAAAAAAATAGAGTTGGCTCTTTATTACACTTACATATATATACTTTTTATGGTGGGTCATACATTGTGTGACCTGATTTTTAAATCTGTTTTAGCAGTTTGCTATGGGATGCAATATTACTGTATGTCATCATTTATATTGACTGCATTGTATGAATATAGACATATATTTGACCCATCCCTTATTGTTAGCAAATTAAATAGTAATTTATGCTGTTATAAATATTACTTGGTGAGCATCCCTGCAGTTAAATCTTCTTTAATATTCTTTATTATCTCCATTAGAATGCCTAGAAAAGGAATTGCTGTATCAAAGGCTCTCTAAGTAATTTGCTATGTTGTTAATTATCTTGCAGAAACTTTGAAACAGTTTGTTTGCCTCAGTGATTTATCAAGAGCTCCTATTTCTCCAAATGCTTGTCAGTCTTGAATATTCTTTAGCAGTCATTACTAGAAGTCATTACATAGAAGATTGTATCTTTTGGGGCCGGCCCCATGGCCGAGTGGTTAAGTTCACGCCCTCCACTTCAGCGGCCCAGGGTTTCGCCGGTCAAAGCCTGGGCGCTGACATGGCACCACTCATGAGGCCATGCTGAGGCGGCATCCCACATGCCACAACTAGAAGGACCCACAGCTAAAAATACTCAACTATGTACCGGGGAGCTTTGGGGAGAAAAAGGAAAAATAAAATCTTAAAAAAAAAAAAAAAAAGAAGATTGTATCTTTTGGTTTCTTTATTTTAATCAGTTCTACATCCGAATTTTCAACAGACTACAAAAGAAAACCCATACAATCATTTCAATACCTGCAGGAAAAGCATTTGACAAAATTCAACACCTTTTGTGTTTAAAAACTCTCAGCAAACTAGGAGTAGAAGGAACTTTTCTCCAACCTGATTAAAGGCATTTATAATAAACCTACAACTAATATACTTAACGGTGAAAGATTGGACGGTTTCCTCTTAAGATCAAGAACAACACACGGATGTCTGCTCGCACCACTTCTATTCAATACTATACTGTAGGTCCTAGCCAATGCAATAAGGCAAAGAAAAAGAGTGAGTGAGGCAGGGCAGGCGAACATATAGATTGGAAAGGAAGAAGTAAAATGATCTTTGTTTGCGGATGTTCTTCTAGAAATTCCCAGGAGTACTACAAAAAATCTACTAGAACTAATAAATGAGTTTAGCAAGGTCACAGAATACAAAGTCAAAATGTAAAAATCTATTGTATGTCTAAGCCAGACAGAGAAAGACGAACTCTGTATGACTCCACTCATAGGTGGTAGTTAACATATAGACAAAGAGAAGTGATCGGTGGTTACCAGGGAAAAGGTGGGGTGGGAGAGGGCACTAAGGGTGAAGTGGTGTGCCTACAACATGACTAATAATAATGTACAACTGCAGTTTCACAAGGTTGTTAACTGTAATAATCTTAATTAAAAAAAGAAGAAAAAATCTATTGTATTTCTGTATACTAGCAAAAATCTGTTGGAACTCCCCTATAACAACATTTTATATCACATGTACCTTCTATTCATGTACCACCTGCCAGTTCTTAAATTTATTATTTGAAGTAATAAATTGTTTCTTGTTATACCTACAGGGGAACCTATGATATTTTAGTAACAAAAGATAATCAAACCCGCTCTGTTGGTCAATATGACAACCATGGCAGTTTTGGAGAACTGGCTCTGATGTACAACACCCCAAGAGCTGCTACCATTGTCGCCACTTCAGAAGGCTCCCTTTGGGGACTGGTGAGTTAGAGAAATGGTTCCCCTTTCATGGCATGGTATTAATTCGTTTACTTCTGGGTCTCTGTCCTTGGGCTATTGGTTCACACTGTATTTTATAGCCAGTTATCTGAAAGACATTGTGAAACGTCTTGTACCAATGTGTTTTTCCATTTCTTTAAATTGCTTTGTCAACAAACCATTTCCTTCAAATTACAGGGAAAGGACTGGACCTTATGACTTTGCAGTCATGTCAGCTCTTATTACATTTTCTGTTTATGTTTTTAACAGACAACTACAGAGAAAGGGTATTACTTTCTATGCAAGAGATAGCCTAGAAAAATAAGTGTCAAATTAAACCTCTGCCTACAGTGTTTTCCATCTCTAGCTGTCCCAGGACCAACTTTTCTCTGTGTTCAGCTATCCATTTGGTCATTGGTCTATGCCAATATTCAGTAGATTTAGATGACTAGAAAAGTTGATGCCCGTATTCTAAGAAAGTAAACTTTCCTAGAATGTCTTAGGTGTAGCACTGCTGTGATCCCTATCCTCTATTATACATAACCCATCTTGCTTTATTCAGCATAAAGCCTTCAAAATATATAACTCTCTTCCTTCTTAAACAAAATAGTCACACTCTTGTTCAAATTCCAACTTTCACTTTTACAATGTTGACATCTATAGTAATTTGTTTCCATTTACCTTACAAGCAGAATTAAATGTATACCATAGAATTATCAACATATTTCATCAAATGAAATAACACTTTAAAGACATAATAGAGCACTTTACTATGACATACTGATGTAGAATTAAGAATGCTTCTGAGGGGCCGACCTGGTGGCACAGTGGTTAAGTTTGCATGTTCTGCTTCTGCAGCTGGGTGTTCGCTGGTTTGGATCCTGGGTGTGGACCTGCACACCACTTGTCAAGCCAGTCTGTGGCAGGCGTCCCACATATAAAATAGAGGAAGATGGGCACGGATGTTAGCTCAGGGCCAGTCTTCCTCAGCAAAAAGAGGAAGATTGGTAGCAGATCTTAGCTCAGGGTTAATCTTCCTCAAAAAAATAAAATAAAATGTTTCTGAGAGATGAGATATACAATGGCTTAAGAGTAGATCACACACTTGTGGACCCAGTGATTGAAAAACTAGGAATAGATCAATAAATAATGGAGGAAGATAAACTCAGTTTTAAAATGCATTGATGCCAACTACTGGTCCAGGCCAAGATGGAATAGCCCCACTCCTGACTAGTCTTCCCTCTTAAAACTAAAAAACTCTGGATATATTACAACAAACAAATATAAGAAGATCCTGAAAGATGGAAAGGAGAAGGCTGACTGGCTAGGGATCTTGGGACTTAGGAAGGACATGCCAGTGGGTTACCTTGGTTTCCTTTTTGCTTCCCATATATCCCAGATGGGTTGCTGGAAGAGCCTACAACCCAGATTCACCAACAGGTGCATACAAAAATCAACCCCAAGAAAAGCCTGCTCCCTTTAGCCAAAGGAACAGGAAAAGGACAGTCTAGCACAACAGAAAAACCTTTTTTGATAATACCATTCTACTCCAGCCAAATACCAAAGGAAAAACTACTTCTACCTCCCTACAATGTCACTGGGACTAGTAGGAAGCTGGTCTTCCATGTTGCTGGCAGCAAAGAGGCAAAATGAGGTGATGTGTGATATTACTAGTTGGCACTCCACTTTTCCGGCCAAGGTGGTGTCAATGGGGTCCAGAGGGGAGCTGAACATGCACTCCCACGTGTCCATGCACACTATACCTAAACAGGGTGACTGCCTGCAAAAAGAGAGGATTAAATCAGATGAAGAGTTTCATAATATAATACACAAAATGTCCTGGATACGATAGAAAATCACTTGTTATAGCAAGAACAAGGAAATTCTCAACCTGAATGAGAAAGGATAATCAGCAGATGCCAACAGCAAGATGACACAGATAGTGGAATTAGCTGACAAGGATTTTAAAGTAACCATGATAAAAATGCATCAACAAGCAATTATGAACACACTTGAAACACAAGGGAAAAAATACAAGGTCTCAGTAGAGAAAAATAGAAGACAGAAAGAAGATCTAAATGGAAATTTTACAACTAGAAAACACAGTAACCAAAACAAAAACTCACTGGATGGGCTCAATAGCAGAATGAATATGAGAGAGGAACAAATCAGTGAATTTTAAGATAGAACGATAGAAATAACCCAATCTGAACAACAGAAAGAAAATAGACTGAAATGTAATGAACAGAGCTTATAGGATGATAACAAAAGACCTGGTACTTGTATCATCAGAGTCCCAGAAAGAGAGGAGAGTTTAGAGCTAAAAAATTATTCAAAGAAATAGTAGTTGAAAACTTCCCAAATTTGGTGCAGGATAAACCTACAGATTTAGGAAGCTGAGTGAACTCACATATTGAATAAACCCAAAGAAATCCATGCCAAGACACATCATATTCAAACTTAAGAAAACTAAAGAGAGAAAAAAATTTGGAAATGGCTAGAGAGAAGCAATGCATTACCTATAGGGGAACAACAATTTGAAAGACACTGGATTTCCCATCCACAGAGGTCAGAAGGAAGCAGAACAGCATTTTTCCAGTGCTGAAAGAAAAGAACCGTCAACTTGGAATTCTACACCTAGTGAGAATATCCCTCAGTAATGAAGATATTCTCAGACAAAAGAAAACTAAGAGACTTTATCACCAGCAGGCCTACCTTAAAAGAATGGCTCATGGAAGTTCTTCAAACAGAAAGGAAGTGGTAAAAGGGAATTTGGAACATCAAGAATGAAGGAAGAACAAAAGAAAGAATAAACATGGGGAGATATAGAAGATTATCCTCTTGAGTTTTCTAAATTATGTTAGGTGGTTGAAGCAAAATTGTAACATCGTCTGATGTGGTTTTCAATGGATGTAGAGGAAATATTTAAGACAATTACAGGGGCTGGCCCTATGGCCGTGGTTAAGTTTGCACGCTCCGCTGCAGGCGGCCCAGTGTTTCGTTGGTTCGAATCCTGTGCGCAGACATGGCACTGCTCATCAAACCACGCTGAGGCAGCGTCCCACATGCCACAACTAGAAGGACCCACAACGAAGAAAATACAACTATGTACCGGGGGGCTTTGGGGAGAAAAAGGAAAAAAAAATAAAATCTTTAAGACAATTACACTCTAAGGGGAGAGGGGGTAAATGTCTAAATGGAACTAAAGCTTCTATACTTTACTCAAGCTACTAAAATGTTGACACCAGTAGACTGTGATAAGTTACATACGTATAGTATAATACCTGGAACAACCACTGAAATAATCTGTACAAGAGATGCACTCAAAAACTTTATAAATCAAAATGGAATTCTAAACACTGTTCCAGTAACCCATAGCAAGGCAGGAGAAGTGAAAAAGAGGAACAAAAAAACAGAGGGAACAACAGAAAGCATACCATAAAATGGTAGACTTAAGCCCTAATAAATGAATAATTACTATAAATATAGATGATCTAGATATACCAATTAAATGACAGAGACTAGTAGAATGGATTTTTTTAAATGACCCAACTATATGCTATCTATAAGAAATTCACTCAAATAATGATATAGGTAGGTTGAAAGTAAAAGGATAGAAATAGATATACCAGGCAAACATTAACCAGAAGAAAACAGGAGTATATTAATATCAGACAAAATAGACTTCAAAGAAAATTACCAAAAACAGAGAGGAACGTTACATAATAATGAAAGGGTTAATCTACCAAGAAGGCATAGCAACTCTACATGTGTATACACCAAACAACGGAGCTTCAAAATATGTAAAGCAAAAACCATTAGATCTGAAAGAAGAAATACATGAATCCACAATTATAGTTGCAGACTTCAGTGCCCCTCTCTCAACTATTGATAGAACAACTAGATAGAAAATCAGGAAGGATATAGAACTTAACACCATCAACCAAAAGGATCTAATTGAAATTTATAGAACACTCCACACAACAACAGTAGAATACACATTCTTTTCAAACCCACAGGATATTCACCAAGGTAGACCATATCCTGGGATAAAAAGTAAAACTTAACAAATTTAAAAGATTTGAAGTCAGACAGTGTCTTCTCTAACCACAACAGAATGAAACTAGAAAATCAGTAACAGAACAATACCCGGAAAATCTCCAAACATTCGCAAATTAAATAACACATTCCTAAATAATCTCTTAAGTCAAAGAGAAAGTCTCAATAGAAATTAAAAAACCAAAAACACAAAAAAAAACATTGAACTGTAAAACCACCTTCCTTGTGGTTAGGAATATGAGAATTTAATAGATGGGCATACGAAAAGCAGCTTCCTCGGTACCTGGCACAAGGTAGGTGCTACAGAATGGTGGCACCTGCTCCCCGTTTTTATGATGCTGCTCACCACCCTTCTCTTCCTGAGATTCCCTCTCGAGATCCCTGCTCTGCCTTTCTTCTTCCTAGCCTTATCTTTTGCAGTCTTTTCTTCCTCTCCATGCTGTCTTAAGTGACATCCATCTCCTTGTCTTAAGTGACCTATCAAGATGTCCTTTTGGCCTCTGCTTTTCTCCTGCTTTGTTCACTTACTTTACAGTCTGAACCTGCCCAGACCTTCAGTACCACCTCCATAAAAGTGACTCCCAGGGGGTCCTCTATAGCCTGACTTCTTACTTGCGCCTTCCAAGGCCTTGGAAATGCCTTCTGAGGCCAAAGCAGGGAGAACCTGGTAGTGTTTTTCAACCAGGATTTCAAAATGATTCTATATTCCTTCTCTTACTGGGCAGTTACCATCATGACCACTACATTTAGTCTCTGCTCCCACTCTCTCTTACCTAAATGAAAGTCAGTAGAAGCTTTCTTAGGGAACTGCTGCAGTCACAGGAAAGGGTAGCATTCCTCTCTCTTTTGAACTTTCGGTCTATTTGCTTGGCTCTGAACACTTGCTGCCTGAGGGAGCTACCATTTCACCATTTGAGTTTCCTCTTCACTGCTCCATTGGAAGGTCCCTGAAAGCTGCATTGGTGTTTGCTTCTTATTTATACCCTCCACTGTCACAGGAACTGGTCTTGCACAGCATGAGTGTCCTGGGAAGTGTGAAAGCATACATAGAAAGGGTTGGAACACAAATAAGTCACTTTAAGAGATATCAGTTGTTTTCTCTTCAGCTAGAAAGACAGTTTGCTATTCAAACTGTAATCTTTATAATATTACAGATGGATTTAAAAAATATTATTTTTTTGACAATGCCTACTCAAACATAAGAAAGGGAACTTCACAATTCCCATTTTCTCGTTCTTAATTGTCCTCTTTCCACAACACAGCACTCTTGGCCCAAATTGGCCCAGAAAACAACTGAATTCTAAAGATAATGGAGTAATATTCCAAAGTATAACAGTAACATTTAAAATGATACATCCCTAACCTCGGACTTCAAAAAAGTAGTGGCAAGTGATGCAGCCCATTAGAGCAATCAGAGATTGAATGGCTCTTTTCATACAGATATGGAAAAGAAAATGGAGCAGAATCTGGCTAAATCCCAGAGAGCAGATATTTGTACAGCAGTTTAGGGAGGGAGGGTAGGATTCTGCCATCGCTCACACTAGGAGTGTAGGCTGCAGTAGGTGACTTCTCTGGTAAGGCAGATGAAACATGGCATGGCAGAGGGCCTGGAGATTCTGTACTTAATGAAGCCCGTGAAACCCATTTAGACATCTCAACTGAGTTGTCCTCTATGTGTTTTCTCCACCTTACTCCTACTCCATCATCAAAAATAGTAAAATAGCAGGGGCGGGCCTGGTGGCGCGGTGGTTAAGTTCGCACATTCCGCTTCAACAGCCCAGGGTTCGCCAGTTCGGATCACGGGTGTGGACATGGCAGCGCTTGGCAAGCTATGCTGTGGCAGGCATCCCACATATAAAGTAGAGGAAGATGGGCACGAATGTTAGCTCAGGGCCAGTCTTCCTCAGCAAAAAGAGGAGGATTGGCAGCAGATGTTAGCTCAGGGCTAATCTTCCTTAAAAAAAAAATAGTAAAATAGCAAACATACAGCTAAACATACCCTTACCCCCTTGATATTTTTGATTCTCCCATTCTTTAGGATATCATTACTGTACTTTCCAAAAAAAAAAAAATCTTTCAATTCCTGACAGCCTCAGGTGGAAGAAATGTACAGTTTTCTTAGGTACAAATAACTGTTTGCCCATTCTGTTTGTTTGTTAGTGCTGTCAGGTTGACTCTGACTCCTAATGATCCTGTTACAGCAGAGCAGAACCCCCTGCCATCCTCTTATCTTCTGGCACTATGTTAGACAATGTTCTGCTGCTATTCACAGGGTTTTCATGGCCAATTTTTTCAAAAGTGGGTGGCCAGGTCCTTCTTTCTAGTCCGTCTTAGCATGAAAGCTCCACTAAAACCTTTCCACCATGAGTGGCCCTGCTGGTATTTGAAATACTGATGGCATACCTTTCGATATCACAACAACAAGCAGTCACCACAATCTGACAACTGTGAGATGGGTTTTGTGGTTCCCTGACCGGGAAACACACCTGGGCCGAGGCGATGAGAGCACCAGATCTTAACCACTAGACCATAAGGGCTGGCTGGTGCATCTTTTCATGTTGAACAGTGTGACTGTGAGCTCACAAATGTTTGATTGGGAGTTTTTAAATTTGGTATTCTCTTTATGACCCACAGGTGGCACCCCTTGAGTACAGATAGCAAGTGGCAACATGTGGGACATCTGTCTGGCTCAGGCTACAGGTCTTTTTCTTCTACTGATGACTCAGATTGAAATATCATTAGGCACTCAGTTGACCCAGTCCCTTCCATAGTCCTCCAGTATTTGCTGTGGCCCAGTTAGTTAAACCATAGATGTTCTCTTACACAGGCATTTACCAGAATTTTTATATTCTTTCTTGTAGGACCGTGTGACTTTTAGAAGAATCATTGTGAAAAACAATGCAAAAAAGAGGAAAATGTTTGAATCATTTATTGAATCTGTGCCCCTTCTTAAATCACTAGAGGTAAAGTCTATATGAATAAGAGTTGATTTATGGGGATTTAGGAAAAGCTGTTAAAACTCTTCTATTGTTAGCTTTTCAGATCATACTATTCTAACTCATTTTTATGTTGTATCGATATTATTTGTGACTGAATTGAGGTCTCTTCCTTATAATTTGTGAGCATATCCATTGTTTCAGGTGTCAGAACGAATGAAGATTGTGGATGTAATAGGAGAAAAGAGCTATAAGGATGGAGAGCGCATAATCACTCAGGTGGGTGGAGGCCTTGTGCAGCTCTGTTCCTAGAAGTCACCTCCTGAAGGACTAGTGTTTCATTTGTCCTTTCACTTTTGAAAACTTATGTTGCACGGTACTAGGAGCATTCTTCCTGCAGAGTCCTCTGAAGCCCATTGATGTTTATCTCATTCACATGTGCAGATCTCTTGTCTCCATTCACCTTTCCTAGGTTTCTGGTCTTTGTTCTTTTAGATGTCATTTTCTTTTTACTCTGAATAAGCTGCACCCGTTGCAGTTAAAACCTGGAGAAGGTCAAAAGGTTGTGCCCTTTACCTTCTCTGACACAAATGTGGCCTCTTAGCTAATCCAACACAAATCAGAAACCTCAGTCTTCAGTGACTGATCAGATTTGTAAGATGTCTTAGTGTTTCCTTTGTGCCATTTTCTCATGTTACTTTTGGGTACTGCAAGTATCACCACACGCAGTGGACTGGATCATTGTGATGTGTACTTTGTAATAATTTTTCTTGTATACCATGTTTGTGTTTTTTAAACTTCTCTGCCTGGGCTTCTGGCAAGAGCACTGGGAAGATAATCTGGTTGGTCTCGGTTGGGTGATGTGCCCATCCTTGAATCTAGAGCTGGGGCTAGGAGGAGGAAAGACTCAGATGGGTCAAGCCTGAGTCCTGAGCCCACCCCTGGTGCCTGTGGGTGGAGTTGGCACAACCAGCACCACGGGAACTAATCAGGCTTATCATGGAAGGAGAGAGAGAAGCTCCCAGAGAAAAAGGACTAAGAAAAAAACTCTGTCTACTCTAAGTCGCATCACTAAATGCCTTTGTTTTCTAGGTACTCCTATGGTTAATAATTCTTTTAATTAGAAATTGATTTGAGGGGCCGGCCCCGTAGCCGAGTGGTTGTTTGCGCCCTCCGCTTTGGCAGCCCAGGGTTTCACCGGTTCAGATCCTGGGCATGGACATGGCACCGCTCATCAAGCCATGCTGAGGCAGCATTCCACATGCCACAACTAGAAGGACCCACAACTAAAAATATACAACTATGTACAGGGGGACTTTGGGGAGAAAAAGAAAAAAAATAAAATCTCTTAAAAAAAGAAATTGATTTGATTCTGTAAACATTTGTTAAGATAGACATGTAGGACCAGATATAAGTGCTATAATGAAGGAGCATATGAATGACAGTGAAAATATGGAAAAGGAAATATTCCATATGGTTTCATGGAGGAAATACCCTTTGAGCTGAGCTTAAAGAACAAGTGTATTTTCAGCAGATGAGGTCAGGGAAAAGTCTTTCAGGGCAAAAGACCAATATGAGCAAGGGCCTGTGGGTGTGAGCTGTGTTCCACAGCAGATAACCTGGTATGGTAAGAATGGAGGGCTGAGGTGCAGGAATGGGACATGTTGACTGTCCACATTTGCTTCTAAACCTGAGGTGCTTTAATTTATCCCCAAAGGACCTCTACTTCATTCAGAAAGCCCCAGGCCTTCAGTAGGTATGTCAAGAGGTATGAGAAGCCACAGTGTTTTCTGGAGTGTCTGTGCTCTTAAAGATAGGAGTGCTAGTTGTTATACAGAATGGAAATGAATTAAGATGATTCCCAGCTTATTATAGACCCCTTTTGGCAGTGTCTGTAGACCAAGGGTTCTCTAAGCAGGGTCCCAGGACCTGGAGTATCAACATCACCTGGGAATGTTAGAAATTGTTAAGAGTTGTTAGAAATGCAAGTTCTTGGATGCTACCCCAGACCTACTGAATCAGAAACTGTGCTTTATGTTATTTTCTTTGTTTGTTTGTTTTGCTCAGCTTTGTTATGGTATATTTTACATACAATAAAGTTACCAAGTTTAAGTATATAATTCAAGAATTTTATAACTACCCCTACAAGCATAGTATATGGCATTTCCATCACCCCAAGAAGTTTCCTTTTTGTATTTTCAGTCAATCCCCTCCCCCATCTCCTTACTCCTGGAAATCACTGATCTACTTTCTATCACTATAGAAATCCCTTTTCTAGAATTTCATATAATGAAATCATATAATGTGTAGTCTTTTGTGTCTAGCTTCTTTCTGTTAGCATAATGCTTTTGATATTTATCCATGTTGTTATATGTGTCAGCAGGTCATTCCTTTTTATTGCTAAGTAGTATTTCATTGTGTGGATGTACAGTAATTTGTCTTTCCATTCACTAATTGGGGGACATTTGTGGTCTTTCCAGTTTTTGGCAACTATGAATAAAACTGTGGTGAACATTCACATACAAGTCTTTGTGTGAATGTGTGTTTTTATGGAATTGCTGAGCCATATAGTAAATGTGTGTTTAACACACTGCCAAACTGTTTTTAAAAATGACTGTACCGGGCCTGGCCTGGTGGCGCAGTGGTTAAGTGCGCACGTTCTGCTTTGGCGGCCTGGGGTTCACCGGTTCGTATCCCGGGTGCGCACATGGCACCACGTGGCAAGCCGTGCTATGGTAAGCGTCCCACATATAAAGTAGAGGAAGATGGGCACAGATGTTAGCTCAGGGCCAGACTTCCTCAACAAAAAAGAAGAGGATTGGCGGCAGTTAGCTCAGGGCTAATCTTCCTCAAAAAAAAAAAAATGGCTATGCCATTTTGTGTCCCCCTAGCAATGCATGAGAGTTCTAGTTGCATGCTTCCTCGTTAACACTTAATATTCACAATCTTTAATTTTAGCCATTCTAGTGGGTATGAAGTGGTATCTCATTTTGATTTTAGTTTGCATTTACCTAATGTTTAATGATGTTAAGCGTCTTTTCTTCTGATTGCTTGCCATCCATATGTTTTCTTTGGTGAAGTATCTGTGCAAATCTTTTGCCCTGTTTAAAATTAGGTCATTTGGCTTGTTATTATTGAGTTGTTAGAGTTCTTTATGTATTCTAAGTACAAATCCTTTATCAGACAAGTGATTTGCAAATATTTCTCCCAATCTGTGGCTGTGGCTTGTCTCTTCGTTTTCTTAACGGTAGCTTTTAAAAAACCTAAGGTTTTAATTTTGGCAAGTCCGGTTTGTCATTTTTTTCTCTTGCAATATTCTTTTTGTGCCCTATTTAAAAAATTTTTGTGATGTCTGTAAGATGTTCTTCTGTGTTTACTTCTAGACCAGCACTGTTTAATAGAAAGATCATGTAAGCCACATATGTAATTTAAAATTTTTTAGTAAGCAAATAAAAAAATAATAAAACAGGTGAACTTAATTTTAATAACAAATTTATTTAACCTAATATATCTAAAATATTACCATTTTAACATCTAAATGATATAAAAGTTTAATAAGAGATATTTTACTTTTTTGGTTTTAGTACTCAGTTTTCAAAGTCTGTTGTGTATTTTGTACTTACAGCACATCTCAATCTATACAAGCCAGACTTCAAGTGCCCAATAGCCACATGTGACTAGTTGCTACTGTATCGAGCAGTGTAGTTCTAGATGTTTCATAGTTTTAGCTGTTACATTTAGATTTATGATCCATTTTGAGTTAATTTTTGGATATGTGGTGTAAGTGTAGGGTTTTGCATATGGATGTCCAGTTGTTCCAGCACCATTTGTTTAAGAGGTTATCCTATACCATTGCTTTGACACTTTTATTGAAAATCAGTTGGCCATAAGTATTTGGATCTTTTCCTGGTCTCTTTTTTGTTCCATTGATCTGTGTATCTATCTCTCTGCCAATATTGCACTGTCTTGATTATAAGAGCTTTATATAGTAATCCTTAAAATCAGACAGTTTAAACCCTGCAAGTTTTTTGTTCTTTTTCGTAATTATTTTGGCTATTCTATGCTTTTTGCATTTCTGTATAAATTTTAGAACCAACTTATTTCTACCAAAAAAGCCTGCTGAGATTTTTTCTTGGTATTATGCTAAATCTATAGATCAATTTGGGGAGAAGTAGACATCTTAACAATAGTGAGTGTTTTGCGTTAGTCTCAGCCTATCGATAGTGATACTGTCAGCTAGAAATGCCTGGGGCACTCCCCTGGGCCCGTACTACTTGTGGCAAGCCCCCATAGACATTTCCCCTGTCGGAGCCAGTGTTGTGGCTGGATCAGCCCTTGTTGTTCTTATTAGGATTGCAAGACACACCTCAGCAACAATCATCAGGGAACTTTGGAAAAACAAGGTTTATTACTCACAGGTCCTGGAGGGTACATGGTACCTCAGGGACACAGAGAGGTTGCACGTAGAGAGCGCAGACCTAGGGTTCTGCCTTTATTGAGGTCAAGGCTGAGGTGCCTAAGGTTTTGTGGTTTCACTCTTTATTGGCAAATTGAAAACATAAGAGCAGGAATTAGGGTGCAGGAGGGAAAAGGTAGGGCCACTCAAGTGGTCAGTTTTCTAGGATCCCCAAGGCTTTTTAAAAGGGGAACTTTGGGCTGGTGGCCTGGGGTTTGTAGGTTTGGATCCTGGGTGCGAACCTAGCACTGCTTGTCAAGCCACACTCTGGTGGCATCCACATAAAATAGAGGAATATTGGCATAGATGTTAGCTCAGCGACAATCTTCCTCAAGCAAAAAGACGAGGATTGGCAACAGATGTTAGCGCAGGGCCAATCTTCCTCACAAAACAAATAAATAAATAAGAAATAAAAGAGGAGCTTCATGGGTGGGGGTGGCCTGACTCTTTATCTAATTATGTATCTGGCAATATGTTTATTCAAGTGTCCTTTTTTTGGTTTTTGTTTTTGTTGTTTTGCTGAGGAAGATTTACCCTGAGCTAAAATCTATTGCCAATCTTCCTCTTTTTGCTTGAGAAAGATTTGTCCTGAGCTCACATCCATGCCAGTCTTCCTCTGTTTTGTATGTGGATCACTGTCACAAGCATGGCCCCTGATGAGTGGTGTAGGTCTGCGTCTGGGATCTGAACCTGGGCCGTCGAAATGGAGCACACCAAACTTAACCACTAGGCCCCAGGCCTTGCCCCCAAGAGTCTTTAAAATGGATTCCTCAGCAATCAAAAGCTTATTGTCAGGCACTTAGACTACAGTGAGTTGGTTCATGAGCATGGTATACCTCCATTTATCTAGGTCATCTTTAATTTTTCTCTGTAATATTTTGTAGTTTTCAAATGTAGTGTTCAGGTCTTGCACATCTTTGTTAAATTTATCCCTGGATAGTTCATATTTTTTACACTATTGTAAATGGTTTTTCTTTTTGCAATTTCCAGTTATTTATTGCTAGTGTATAGAAATATACTTGAATTTTGTATATTGATCCTGTGATATTCTAGAACCTTGCCAAACTCACTAGTTCTAGTAGTTGTTTTGTAGTTTCATTGGGATTTTCTACATAGGTGATTATTTTGTCTATGAAGAAGGATAATTTTACTTATTTTCTAATCGGTATCCCTTTTATTTTTTTAGTTTATTTTCTTTGCCTTATTGCACTGGCTAGGACATCCAGTACAATATTGAATAGAAGTGGTGAGAGCAGAGATCTTTGTCTTATTCACGATCTTGGGAGGAAAGCGTTCAGTTGTTCACCATTAAGTATAACGTTAGCTATAGTTTTTTTATAAATGCCCTTAATCAGGTTGGAGAAGGTCCCTTCTGCTCCTAGTTTTCTGAGTTTTTAATCTTGAGAAGGTGTTGAATTTTGTTAAATGCTTTTGCTGTATTTATTGAGGTGTTCATAGGAGTTTTCTTTTTTAGTTAACAAATAATAGTGAGTTACATTGATTGAATTTTGAATATTAAACCAAGCCTGCATCCTGGGATGAACCCCACTTGCTCATGATACATTATCCTTTTTATTTATTACTGGATTTAATTTGCTAAAATTTTGTTAAGGATTTTTGTGTCTATTCATGAGGGATATTAGTCTGTAGTTTTCTCTCCTTGTGATGTCTTTGTCTGGTTTTGGTATCAACAAGAGCTCCAGGTGATTGTGATGTTTGCTAAAGTTTGAGAATCACTGCTCTAGACTATTCCAAGGCTTGATAATGCCCTTGCATTAAGACTACTTAGTGGAAAAGTACTTAGTGGAAGCACTTTCAAAGGTTTTTGAGAAGAATGACACGATGAGAATTGTATTTTCAAAGCATAGTTCTGGCATCAGTGAAAAATGAATTGACTTCACCTTCATTGAGTAATCAAGGAAATGTAAATTTAAAACCACAATGAGGAACCATTTTCATACCTGTTAGCTTGGCAAAAAATAAGAATCTGACAATTCCAAGTGATATATAGCAGGAACTTCTATTCACTGTTAATAGGCCAATAACGTAGCTGAACTCCTTTGGAGAGAAATTTAACCTTATCCTGTAAAGTTGAATTTTTTCTATAATCCACAAACTTCTTTCCTTGATATTTTCAGAGAAAATATCCTACCTCAAAAGCCACCTTACCCTCATGAGTTCTTTCCCAGTCACAGATCCTCCTACCTCCCTGCCCTGACTTTTACGGTAGTCATGTATTTGCTTTTTATAATAGTTTTTACCACTTATGTATACTTCCTAAACAATATGGCCAAGTCTTGCTATTTTTTTAAATTTCTGTAATTGGGATTAGAAAGTATGTATTATTTTATTTGCATCTTGCTTCTTTTGCTCAACTTTCATCCACATTGCTGTGTAGTTTGTTGGTTTTCCATAAAAAGTTATGTAGTATTCCAGTATATATGAATATAAATGGTTTGCCTTTCCACTGCTGATGGACATTTGGGGGTCTTTCTAGTTTTTAGCTATTACAAACAAGACTTCAGTGATTACATTGATTTGATATCTGAAGAGTTTGTGTAAGACTAGAATTCCTTGGCTACTTTATGGAACTTACCAGTGTTTTCTTTGTGGGAAGATTTTTGACTACAAATTAAATTATTTTCATTGTTAAACTATTTAGCTTTTCTATTTCATCTTTGGTGTGTTTTGGTAAGATCAATTTTTCCAGAGATTTATCCATTTCATCTAAGATTCAGTGTTATTGGCATAAATAGTTGGTCATAATGTTCCTGTTAATGTCTTTTAAATATCTATAGGATCTAGAATGATGTTCCCATTTTCATTCTTTTTCTTTTTTTTTTTTAAAGATCTTATTTTATTTTTTCCTTTTTCTCCCCAAAGCCCCCCAGTACATAGTTGTGTATTTTTAGTTGTGGGTCCTTCTAGGTGTGGCATGTGGGATGCCACCTCAGCATGGCTTGATAAACGGTGCCATGTCCTCCCCCAGGATCCGAACCAGCGAAACCCTGGGCCACCAAAGCAGAGCTCGCGAACTTAACCACTCAGCCACGGGGCCGGCCCCACCTTTTTCATTCTTGATATTGTTGTTTTGTGCCTTCTCTTTTTTTCTTGCTCAGTCTTGCCAGGGGTTTGTCAATTGTTTCAGTCTTTTTGAAGAACCAACTTTTGCCTTTTATTAATCCTATTGAATGTTTGTTTTCTATTTCATTACTTTTTTGTCTCTATCTTATTTCCTTCCTTCTACTTTCTTTTTGGATTTTTTCCTATTCTCTTGAGTTGGATGCTTAGCTCTTCACTTTTCAGCCTTTCTTCTTTTCTAATATAAACATTTTAAAACTAGAAGTTTTTAGGGGGCTGGCCCTGTGGCCGAGTGGTTAAGTTTGCACTCTCAACTTCACTGGCCCAGGGTTTTGCCAGTTCGGATCCTGGGCGTGGACATGGCACTGTTCATCAAGCCGTGCTGAGGCGGCACCCTACATGCCACAACTTTAGAAGGACCCACAACTAAAAATGTACAAGTATGTACCAGAGGGCTTTGGGGAGAAAAAGGAAAAATAAAATCTTTAAAACTAGAAATTTGGGGCTGGCCTCGTGGCCAAGTGGTTAAGTTCTCACACTCTGCTTCATCGGTCCAGGGGTTTTGCTGGTTCGGATCCTGGGCGCGGACATGGCACTGCTCATCAGGCCATGTTGAGGTGGCGTCCCACATGCCACAACTAGAAGGACCCCCAACTAAAAGTATACAACTATCTACTAAGGGGAATTTGGGGAGAAAAAGCAAAAAAAAAAAAGAGAGAGATTGGCAAGGTGTTAGCTCAGGTGCCAATCTTAAAAAAAAAAAAGATTACCAACAGATGTTAGCTCAGGTGCCAATCTTTAAAATAATTAATTAATTAATTAAACGAAATTTTTCAGGGCTAGCCTGGTGGCACAGCAGTTAAGTTTGCGTGTTCTGCTTTCGTGGCCCAGGATTCACTGGTTCAGATCCCGGGTGCAGACATGGCACCACTTGGCAAGCCATGCTTTGGTAGGCATCCTGCATGTAAAGTGGAGGAAGATGGGCATGGATGTTAGCTCAGGGCCAGTCTTCCTCAGCAAAAAGAGGTGGATTGGCAGCAGATGTTAGCTCAGAACTAATCTTCCTCAAAAAAAAAAAAAAGATTTTAAAAAATAGAAATTTTTCTACATCAGAAGATCAATGATGATCTTCAGCATTTAGAGGTTTCTACCTTAAGTCCCCTTGAACAGTTGTGCTTTGACTGCTGTGACTCTTTTGCACCAAGATGCCACTTAACTTCTTCCTGCAGCCTGGTTGCTCTTTACATGTGGGGTGTGCCTGAGGGTGGATACCTTGCTTAACACAAATGTCCAGCTGGGGCCTAGACACAGCAGAAAGGACGGAAGACACTGCCTATTGCAGGGGATGGTGGGATCCTAGAGTGCATCTCCACCAGTCTCTGGATGTTCTCCAGACCACACTTATGCTGTCAGGGGAGCCCCTGGCCAGCTGTCCCCTTAGAATTTCTTTTATCACATCCTTTCAAGTTCATCAACACAAATTTTCTTGTTTGTGTTGATTTTTTAATGTTTTTATTTGTGTATTTTGTAATAGTTTTCATAGTTTGCCAATTATCCCAATAGATGTAATATTTTGCTTATTCTCAGAATGATGTGGACAGAAGTTGGTTTGTATTTCATAAAAAGTATGTTTTCATATATTCAGTATTAAAGTACCATTTCCTTAAATCAAAAAGGTGCTATGTGGGGCTGGCCCCATGCCTGAGTGGTTAAGTTCATGCTCTCCGCTTCGGCGGCCCAGGGTTTCACCGGTTTGGATCCTGGGTACAGACCTAGCACCACTCATCAAGCCATGCTGAGGTGGCATCCCACATAGCACAACTAGAAGTACCTACAACTAGAATATACAACTATGCACTGGGGGGCTTTGGAGAAAAAAAAAGGATTGGCACAGATGTTACTTCAGGTGCCAATCTTAAAAAAAAAGGTGCCATGTTCTGAATTAGGGTTTCAGTCATTCTAATGGTGGAATGTGGATCTTACTTATACCATCATTTGTGAAAAAGGGACATTTATTTAATAAAGCCCAGTGAATTTCAACGTATGGATGATAACCTAATCATTGCCTGCCACATAGTAGACATTCAGAAGCTATTTATTGAAACACTTGATAATAGGTTCACAAAAATGTAAAATGCAGTACAGTCTGATTTCTTTACTCCTGTTTGTAGAATGGAATGTTCTTTCTGTGAGATGTGTGCTCAGACCCTCTGAGTAGACTTAAAAACTTGGAAAGTCAGACACTCTTCAAGTAAGCTCCTGCTTTTTCCTACTGAGTAATCGTCTTATTCTGCTCTGTCTACCCTGCAAACTGACAGGCATCCTACAAAGCCTGAACAACCAGCTTACATGCAGTATCTATCACTGGACCCCAAGGGAAACAGGAAATGTGTGTTCTGGTGCATCTCTGTCCCAGCCTAACCAGCTGCTTCATGAGGCTGGAAATGCAGCAGAGTATATCCCCTCAGATGCCACACAAATACAGTATTTTCAATGGATGATATCATTCATGGTTTTATGTTAAATTTTATCTTCTTGCATTATTTGTGAACTACTCTAATCCTTTCTGGTGAGGTATTAGCAAATCATTAAAATTAAAAGCATTAAAGACAGTCCTCCCTCTGGTCCAGAAGAAGAGAACTTTTACCCAGGCAGGCCTCATTGTTCCTCGTGTGGTCTAGATAACATTCCTTCCCATCTTCTCTCAACCTTGAATCCACCAGCTATTCCCCCTTCCTCCTAAGGCAAAGTTATTTATCCTGTGAGCTTCTGAGGAAACTCATCTGTAAAACAGAGTAGTAATAGTACCTACTTTATGAGACTTCTTTGGCAAGTGAATGCATGTAGAGTGCTCACCGGAGTGCCTACTGGGAGAGAGCACACAGCAACGTTAGCAGATTCTGTTCTATTTGAGCTTCCCTGTTCATTCTTCTCATCCTGTAGACATGCCCTACCCGAGTCTCTCATGTCCTCACAACACACTCACGTTCCTCCCTTCACTTTGTTTCTGCTCCAGTTACTAGCCTCTCTAATTCCTCTCACAGCCAGGCATTTTCAAAGTGTGGTCTAACATTGTGAACTAGAGGAAGCCAGACACAAAAGCGAGTATGATTTCATTTATATGAAGTTAAGGAACAGACTTAACTTTTCTTAACAGAAGTGAAGGAAAACTATTCTATGAGGATAGAAGTCAGATATACTTAACAAATGGATGGGGTGGTAGTGGTTTTGACTGAGAAAGAATCCAGAGAGACCCTTTTGGAGGCTGGAAGTATTTTCTGTTTTGATCTAGGAGGGGTTACACACAGGTATACATATGTAAAAATTCATCAAGCTGTATCCTTGAAATATGAGCACTTCAAATTATGGTGGTTACACATCTATCTAAACAAATAGGACTCAGGCACCATCCTTCACCACCTGTCTCTTTTGCTCTCTTCTTTACCACTCACCACCCTCCTCTTGGTCACCAGGATTTTTCCACACATTTGAGTCTTTATTACCCTTGACCTCCCAGCAGCACTGAACACTGGTAGTCACATCTTCCTTTATGAAACTCCCTTCTTGATCTTAGAAACAACTCTCCCTCTTGATGACCCTGCTTCTGGCTCCTCCTTAGTTTCCTTCACGGCTCCCCATCCTTTGTCAATTCCTATCATGCAGCTATTTGTGTAATGCTAAAACTTCATGGTGATTTGGCTTTGCTGGGTGTAGGGTACCTACCCAACATGGCAGCCCAGAAACCCACAGACACCCCTTTAATAAATCTGTGGCTTTCACTCACTTGGAGTAAGTGGTTATTATCTGGTGACCTGGCACTGGATTAACTCAGGAACATCAGCTGTGTATGGTGCCCACTTCGAGCTCTTTGTGGTGGTGAACGACATGAAGTCTTAGGAATGCTCAGAAGTATAGATTCTCACTGAAGACTTAAGATCTACATGGAATTAGAGCACATGATTAGTACTGAATTATCCAATGTAGATGGTCATTGCTCCAGAAGTCAAGAGTCAGGAGTCAGAGACTGAAGTGTGCCTGAAAGCGTCTTCTCCCTTCTCTGCTTGCTTAACTCTCACCTCCTTTCAGACTTTTCTCAAATCTCACCTTCTCAGTGAAGCTCTATTGTATACTGTAGCCATCTCCTCCTCTAGCACTCCAGATCTCACTGTTGGCCAGTTATTTCTCCAGCAAAAATAGATTACAAATCGCAACAAAAAGAATAAAATACCTTGGAATAAATTTAACCAAGGAAGTGAAAGACCTATACAATGAGAACTACAAGACTTTCCTGAAAGAAATTGATGCTGACGTAAAGAGATGGAAAGACATTCCATGCACATGGATTGGAAAAATAAACATAGTTAAAATGTCCATACTACCTAAAGCAATCTACAGGTTCAATGTAATCCCAATCAGAATCCCAATGACATTCTTTACAGAAATAGAACAAAGAATCCTAAAATTCATATGGGGCAACAAAAGACCCTGAATTGCTAAAGCAATCCCTAGAAAAAAACAAAGCTGGAGGCATCGCAATCCCTGACTTCAAAATATACTACAAAGATATCATAATCAAAACTGCATGGTACTGGTACGAAAAGAAAGAGGCACACAGATTAATGGAACAGAATTGAAAACCCAGAAATAAAACCACACATCTACAGGGGCCAGCCCCATGGCCGAGTAGTTACCTTCGCACGCTCAGGTTCCACGGCCCAGGGTTTGGATCCTGTGCGCGGACATGGCACCACTTGTCAGGCCATGTCGAGGCAGCGTCCCACATGCCACAACTAGGAGGACCCACAACTGAAAAAAAAAATACACAACTATGTGCTGGGGGAATTGGGGAGGAAAAAAAGCAGAAACAAACAAAAAGATTGGCAACAGTTGTTAGCTCAGGTGCCAATCTTTAAAAAGAAACAAAAAACCCACACATCTCCGGACAACTAATCTTTGACAAAGGAGCTAAGAACATAGAATGGAGAAAGGAAAGTCTCTTCAACAAATGGTGTTGGGAAAACTGGACAGCCACGTGTAAAAGAATGAAAGTAGACCATTTTCTTATGCTATTCACAAAAATAAACTCAAAATGGATCAAAAACTTAAAGGTAAGACCTGAAACCATAAGACTTCTGGAAGAAAATATAGGCAGTACACTCTTTGACATCGGTCTTAAAAGGATCTTTTCAGACACTGGACAAGGGAAACAATAGAAAGAATAAACAAATGGGACTTCATCAGACTAAAGAGCTTCTACAAGGCAAGGGAAAACAGGATTGAAACAAAAAGACAACCCACCAGGGGCCAGCCCAGTGGCGCAGCAGCTAAGTGTGCACGTTCCACTTCGGTGGCCCGGGATTCACCGGTTCGGATCCTGGGTGCAGACGTGGCACCGCTTGGCACGCCATGCTGTGATAGGCATCCCACATATAAAGTAGAGGAAGGTGCGCACGGATGTTAGCTCAGGGCCAGTCTTCCTCAGCAAAAAGAGGAGGATTGGCAGCAGGTAGCTCAGGGCTAATCTTCCTCAAAAACAAACAAAGAAAAGACAATCCACCACCTGGGAAAAAATAGTTGCAAATCAATATCTGACAAAGGGTTACTCTCTAAAATATATAAAGAACTCACACAACTCGACAGTAAAAAATCCTCTTGATCAGAAAATGGGCAGGGGATGTGAACAGACATTTTTCCAAAGAAGATATACGGATGGCCAGTAGCCACATGAAAAGATGCTCATCACTGATCATCAGGGAAATGCAAATCAACACTACACTAAGATATCACCTTACCCCCATTAGAATGGCTATAATAACCAAAACAAAAAATAGCAAATTTTGTGGAGGTTGTGGAGAAAAAGGAACCCTCATACACTGCTGGTAGGAATGCAAAGTGGTGTAGCCACTATGGAAAACAGTATGGTGATTTCTCAAAAAATTGAAAATAGAAATACCGTATGAGCCCGCCATCCCACTACTGGGTATCTATCCAAAGAACTTGAAATCAGCAATTCAAAGAGACTTATGCACCCCTATGTTCATTGCAGCATTATTCACAGTAGCCAAGACATGGAAGCAATCTAAGTGACCAGCAATTGATGACTTGATGAAGATGTATATACACAATAGATTACTACTTTGTTTAGTATGTATGTGTGTATATGTATATGTGTGTATATGTATGTATGTATAGTATGTACTATGTATAATATGTATGGTATATATATACAATGGAATACTACTATGTATTAAAGCCATAAAAAAATGACAAAATCGTCCCATTCACAACATGGATGGACCTTGAGGGTATTATGTTAAGCAAAATAAGCCAGATAGAGGAAGACAAACTCTGTATGATTCCACTCATATGTGTAGGATAAACAAACACATGGACGAAGAGAACAGATTAGTGGTTACCAAGGGGAAGGGGTGTAGGGGTTCAGCACAAAGGGTGAAGGAGTGTACCTATAAGATGACTGACAATTAATAATCTACAACTGAAATTTCACAATGTTGTAAACTATCATAACCTCAATTAAAAAAGTTTTTTAAAAATAGATTATAGTCATGTGTCGCTTGACAATGGGGCTATGTTCTGAGAAATGCATTGTTAGGCAATTTCATTGTCGTGCAAACATCATCAAGTGTACTGAAGGGGAACAACATTTGCCACCCAAAAATGTGTCTCTTTAACATGAGGATTATTTTAGGCTGATTATTTTTAAGAAGCAAAAGACTCAGAAAGTTTTTCTTGTTACCTCCCCCTTAACTGCCTGAAAGAATTCAGATGAAAAACCTGTCTCGGCAAGGGATCTATCACCTTAGCATAACATGAACTATGTGGTAGGTAGGGAGGAACCTAGAAAAGCCTGTTTGTTGGGCTCTCCTCTGTGTTCTTCTGTTTCTATGTGGCCAAACAAATGCTTGTTTTCCAAATGTTTGCTCCTTTCACCTACCTGTGAACTACCTGCCTTCTCTTTCAAGTCCCTTACTCGTCCCACCCCAACATCTTTTGTCTTTAGCTGAAGATCATATTTAAGGTGAAGACTTGAGCCATTTTGGCGAGTTACTCAGTTTTTCTTGGTTTTTCCTGTGTATGCATGTTATTAAACTTTTTTCTCCTGTTAATCTGTCTCATATCAATTTAATGCTTAGATCAGCCAGAAGAACATAGAAGGGTAAAGGAAAATTTCTTCCCCTACTACAGTACTTACACAAACCCAGATGGTATAGCTACTACACACCTAGGCTATGTGGTACTAATCTTGTCGGACCAGTGTTGTTTCTGCAGTCCATCATTGACCAAAACATCATTATGGGGTGCACGACTATGTTCAGGATCATCAAAGAATTGCAATTCAGGGTCTGTAACCATGGCGAGCCACATGCAAGTCCCCAGCAGTAAGGAGAGCAGTACTTTTCTACTTTAGAAAAGTAGAAGAGGAAGTTGGAAGGGCTATTTAAACCAAGAGTCCATTGGAGGATACTGGGAGTTCGAAGTGTAGTGGCTTTTCATTGGCTGAGTTGTGACAGTCTCTCATTGGCTGAGCTTCTTGCTGGTCAGGAAGAAGTCATCTTCTTCCTTTTGGGCTCTGCTATCAAAGTAGGGCATGAGAACTCCCGTTTTGGCCTCCCAACTCCATTTTAATGAGGTTTCTATTTATTAATTTCCACACCACGTTCCTTGCTCTACTTTTTTCCTATAGCACTAACTGCCTTCCAACAGTATAATTTACTGCTTCATTACACTGATAGTTTACAGTTTATTTACCCTACCAAACTATAAGTTCCACAAGGGTAGGGATTTTTTTTTGTCCACTGATATATCTTACATGCCTAGAACAGTACCTGGCGCATAGTAAACACTTATTCATTGAATTACTTGAATGACTGGTTCAGCCAGGTGGTTTAGAATCACAACAAACCAATGAAAAGCCTGAAGCTCATAAGGGTGACATCAATCCACATCAAGGCACCTCCCTCACCAAGGCAGGGCTTTCTCCAGATCCACACTATCCTCTGGTGGTCTTCATTTTATGCATCAGATTATCCTTGAGCCCCATGACCTAGGGGTAGCCAAGAGTCACCTTGATAACTATCTGTAGTAGTCTTGGCTACTGGTCCCCTGTCGTAGGTTTCAATAGCAGACCAACATGAGCAGTAGGAATAGCGGTCCTCTATGCAGTTGGCAGCCTGGGCATATTCATGGAGAGTAATGTGAGTATTCCATGTTAGGAAGTGAGAGATGTGTGTCAGTCATAGTTGGACCAACATCCCTGGTGATCAAGATCCTCTTGTTTTGTTCTGAATTTGTTAGCCGTTGATTGATTTGTAGAGTTGGAAAATAAATATAAATTTGGGTTCAGGCAATGAGAAAATGACCTGTTTCTGTGTCCCTCTATCAATATATCTGCGTGGCTCTGACCTGACCTCCTCTCCCTTTTCAGGGTGAAAAGGCTGATAGCTTTTATATTATAGAGTCCGGCGAAGTGAGCATCTTGATTAAAAGCAAGGTGAGTTTTTGTGTGATGGTGCGTGTTACACTAAAGAAGATCCAGATGCTAGGTGTATGCACAGAAAGTACCAGTTTGCTTTAAATAATGTGAAGTGTGTTAGTGTACCAAAATCATCATTGCCATGTGACTGGCAAAGATCCATGTTTAAACCCATCCATTGATAGGGATTTAGTATATTTCTTCTTGTTCCTATTGCCTTTGCCTCTATTGTGTAATTAATGATAGCAGAAATATTGGCCTACAAATCAGTAAGAAAAAGGTAAACACCCTAACAGAAAATGGAGGAATTATGTAATAAAAAAAATACATGTGGGTGTTGAATATGAAAATAGCTTCCTTTTTAGAGCACTGGGAGGGGAGGTCTCTAGGACAATTATTATTATGGCCATTTGATGGATAGGGATACGTAGAAAACTGGTGACCTATAATTGAGATGAGTGATTCTTAACCATAAATCCATCAACACTAGATTTCCCTGTTTCAATGTTTTTAAGAATATAGAATTTGATAAAATAGCAAGTTATATATAATACTAAATCAACCAAGTATGAAACTGTTTACAGAATATCTTTAGTAAAAGTATTGAGAAGGAGAGAAAAATATGATGATTACTGCCTGTAGGATGGCTTGATTCCTCATTGAAACTATATTTTTTCACATGAAACAATAGTTTGAAACTTCCGTGTTCTTTTACTTACAATTTTTGGTCTACTAATAATATGTTTGTACACTTCTCAAATATTCATTGACACCTACTGATCACAGCATAGTGTTGTGTGTATAGGACCAGCAGCATTGTGGTACAGGGGTTTGGGGGAGCTTGTCAGAAATGCAGAGTCTTGGGCTCTGCCCAAGACCTACCGAATCAGAAACTGCATTGTAACAAAACCCCCAGGGGGCTGGTGTTCGTGTGAATTGTCATGTAAGTGCTACTCTAGAGAAGGGACTACACGGGCACGAACATGTCTGCAGTCCCAGAGAATGCTACAGAAATTGGAAAGAGAGCATTAGCTGGGAGTGGGCAGATCAACAGACTTCAGAGCAAACAGGTCAGGGCAGAAGTTTGGAAGGAGGCAAGGTCAAACCATGTAAGCTAGTGTGGCACTTTTGTTTATTTTTCTAAATTAACCTTCAAAAAGTTATCTATGTACCCATAACATAAAGTGGTGCTTAGAGATTAATTCTTACTAATAAATTCTAAATAATTTTTTTACTTAAATTATTGTGTAGCTTAGCAAATGGATTCACTTAAAAAAATAGGAAACTCTAGATAGTAAATACAATCTAGTACATTATTTTCAGTAATTTGATTAGCACAAATTACAGCCTGCTTGATTTCTTAATACAGAGTTAAACCACCAAATTTCAAGGTTGAATATTATTTTTAAAATATTTAGTTACTTAATTCTTATAAAAAAAAATGTGTGTGTGGGACAACTAACTTAAGATGCAGACAGTACCTAGAAAGAAAATTTGTCACTGTAAAGTATTGTCTGAGAAAGGCACAGTCTCAAATCAAAAAGAAGGAGCCCTTGTGGGCTGGCCTGTGGCCGAGTGGTTAAGTTCTCGCACTCTGCTTCAGTGGCCCGGGGTTCCTAGGTTTGGATCCTAGGCACGGATCTACACATCGCTCATCAAGCCATGCTGTAGTGGCATCCAACATAGAGGAACTAGAATGACCTGCAACCTAGGATATACACCTGTGTACTGGGGCTTTTGGGAGAGAAAGAATTTTTTAAAAAGCCCAGGATTGTGACTCATTGCCTTAGAGAAGTGTTGACATTACTTAGAAAGAATTAGCAAGGGCTGGCCCGGTGGTATAGTGGTAAAGTTCGTGTGCTCCACTTCGGCAGCCTGGGGTTCGCAGTGGAACCCTAGCACTGCTTGTCAAGCCACGTTATGGTGGCATCCCATATAAAATAGAGGAAGATTGCACAATTCTTAGCTCAGCGACAATCTTCCTCAAGCAAAAAGAGAAAGATTGGCAACAGATGTTCGCTCAGAACCAATCTTCCTCACAAAAAGAAAGAAAGAAAGAAAGAAAGAAGGAGAGAATTAACAAAAGACCTTGTCTTTTCCTCCTGTGCCTCAGAAGTCAGCATCTACCAAAAGGAAAACATTCGTGTGTGTGTGTGTGTGTGTGTGTGTGTGTGTGTATAGTATACAAATACATAATATTTAAGAGTATATGTATTATGCTAATATGATATAATAATGTGATATGATATATAAAATATATTAATATATTATATTATATATATATAAATCTTCTCCAAAAAATGGTCTGTACCTTTACCTCTTGATATTTAGCCATTATCTGAAAGGTGTTAGGACTCAGATGAAGCTCCAGGTAAAAGTCAATTCTTCTGATTAAAGCAGACCACTGAGATTAGCCCATATAGTTTATGTGGTACAGTCAGAGTCTCTACAAAGTGAATGTCTCAGTAATTGTGTTAAGTGTACTGAGAAGGGGATGCAAGTGTGTGTAACTGGACATGCCCAGCTGTGATTCTTGAATCAGCCCAGGATATGTTCTCTACCTGTTCTAGACTAAAGCAAACAAGGATGGTGGGAACCAGGAGGTCGAGATTGCCCGCTGCCATAAGGGTCAGTACTTTGGAGAGCTTGCACTGGTCACCAACAAACCCAGAGCTGCTTCAGCTTATGCAGTGGGCGATGTCAAATGCTTAGGTAAGAAAAATTCTTTGTGCATTGATAGTTATTTTCTAACATGTAGTATTTTTTTTCCCATCAGCAAGTCTTGACTTATTCCACTAGCTCTCACTCACATCTAGGCTTGGACAGTTTGTGTGACCAACCAGAAATAGGAGAAGGTATTCTTTCAGCAAACCTTTCCTGAGCACTCACAATAGCCTGTGAGCAAGTCAGGCTTCTAGGCCCCCTGGCTGTGTGAAAAGAGCAGTAATGGAGGCAAGTGTCCAGGGCTGAGTGGGGACAGAGAGTACAGGTGCTGCTGGACTCGGCAAAGTCACAAACTTAGAGGACACAGTCCTGCTGTATTCACATAGAAACATCCCTCCCCTTTCCAAGTGCCCAGTGTCCCAATCTCTTATAACATGAATGGGTATATTTAAGAAAAGTTTTGCACAAGGGAAATGACTTTGAATTGTTGATGTAGAGAATTCATTCTCTCCCTCACCTCTTTTTAACAATGCAGTTATGGATGTACAAGCATTTGAGAGGCTTCTGGGACCTTGCATGGACATCATGAAGAGAAACATCTCACACTATGAGGAACAGCTGGTGAAGATGTTTGGCTCCAGTCTGGATCTGATCGATCCTGGGCAGTAGGTGTGCCACACCCCAGAGCCTTCTCAGTGTGACACCAAAACCTTCCGGTCAGCCACAGAACACACACAGTAAAATAGACATGACAGAACTGTTCCTGCTGTTGCCACTGCCACTGCCATTGCTATGGCCGTGGGCATTTTGAAAACTTGAAAGTCAGCACTAAGGGATGGGTAGAGGTTCAACCTACACCTCCACTTTGCTTCTGAAAGCCCCATTATTAGACCATTTGTAATGATTTCTCCAACCCAATTTTCACATCTTTGGTTCAAAATGGCATGTCTCTCCAACAATTTAAGTGCCTGATACAAAGTCCAAAGTGTAAACATCTTCCTTTCCTGTCTTGCTGCTGCTCTTGCTTTTGGATGTTACCACAGGTATGCACAAACCTGGTGTATAACTGTAGACACCCTCCCCCAGCCTTTCTCAAGGAAGGAAATGTAGCCTTCAGTCTCCTCATGTGTCCTTTGAGAAAGTCCACATTTGTTCACAATTGTAAACTTTGGTTTTACAGTGGCAAACAGTGGCAGGTGGTGGTAAAGGTCTGTGGTCCTGTGACATTGTACTGTCTGCTGACAGCTGCACACATTACAGCTGTCTTCAAACTCACAGTAATGCTTAGGGAGAGGCCCTGCCCAGGGCCCAGCAGGTCAGCACCCCAAAGCACACTGATTGGTCATTGGGACCCACGTTAGAGCAGAAAATTTGGGCTCGCACATTCTTCAGGTAGCAAAGAGCCAGGGAAGGTTTTCTGGGTTGTGGCGGGGTTTGTTTTGTTTTGTTTTAGTAGATTCTGTTTTGTTTTATTTAATCTCTGTGCAATTTGCATGAATGAATTGCTGTCTAATTATAAGGAGCCAGGGTCTGGAGGTGCCATCACTTTATCTGACCCAAATACTTTCCTGGGCAACTCCTGCCATCTCTTGTTTCCAGTTGCCCCTACTGGCTAATGGCAGTGTGCGAGCAAGGGGTTGTACTACAGAGAGAGCCCTTTCCTCCTACTCCAGCGTTGTTGCATAGCTTTGCTATTTAACTATCAATTTTTAAACTTGTTAAAGAAGAAGCTATTTTTTTGAAATTAAAAAAAAATTATTTCTCTAATTAGTAAATTCCTTTTGGACATATTCATGTATGTCAGTTTGTCAGCTCACTCAGGCATTCATTCTAAAGATCAGCTCTTTTTGTTAGTTTTCAAAAATTGGCATAATTTACAGTTTGATAGAGTTACTGTGAAGACCTTTTTAATTAAGATGTTGGGATGTTTGGGGTTCCAGAGGTTAATCCCAGAGAAAACTAATTTAGCTTATATTTTAAAACTTTTTTTAGCTTTTAATTATATCAGGTAGAATTCTGAGTTATCCAAATTAACTAGATATACTTCAGAATGAAATTTTTTTTCTTTAGAATGAGTTAGAATTAGATGCTATAAGAGATTCCAAGAGCAGTGTGAAATTTGCGTAAAGATAAATTTGAATGTCCTGGCCAAGTTTATATTAAATCAAGAGGCCCTTTCCAACATGATTTTTTTTTTTAATTTGTATAACTCAATAAATCCCTCAGAGATTATATGCTGGGGCTTGAGTCATTCCTATTGTGGATAATGATGGAACCCACATGCCCACCTTACATTGTCCACATAAACCAGGCTCTCTGCTTTTGCATGGACAGTGTGGTCAAGAGATTTCCAGAGTGTTGACCCACCACAGCCTTGGTCACTTCTCCCTTTTTCTTGTGCTCTGTAAAGTGAAAACAGAAAGACTCTTTTCAGACTACCCTAGGTAGCCTGCTTTGCAGCTCTCAAAATTGTGAAAGCTTGTAACTAATACTCCAAATCAGGCAGCTAGCACTGGGAAAGCCCATGTGGTTTTTCCCAAAATTTTCCAAGGTTCTTCTTTTTATGGTGTTGTTTTATTATCAAATAAATTAAGAAAGCAGATCTTGGACTTTAGCAGACAAAAACCACACCTTTTTCTTGCAGAGGTAAGAGGTATATTGGGCTTCAGGAGTGACAAAGAGGTCTAGCCTCAGACTATGTGAGGACTCTGTTTAAACACTGAGAAGATGCCCCCCTTACACCTCCTGTGCCAGCGTTAGTTAGGACTGTCTATGAACTCCATGCCAGAGTCACTCCTGCAGGCTACTAGGGATGAACCTTCTCATCCTGTTCTGTTGTATATCACAACTCAGTCTTCCCCTTCACAGAGGCCTCTCTGACACCCCGACTCACTGATGGTTGCTGTTTTACAGAGTAGAATTCCTCAGGTTTAAGTCCTCCTACTCTAAGTACAGATTGGTATATGGATCATCAGTCCAGACCCTCACTGCATGCAGAGCCCCTTGGGGGCCTGGCTTGAGGAAGGGAGACTTTAAAAGGACCAGTGTAAATGAAATAGGACACAGCCATTACCAAGGTGCCAGGAGTCTGACTGTGTTTCAATTCTCTTTACTGCATGGGGGATCAAAGGTGGCAGACCAGGTCCCACTCAGGGCTCTGGTGCCCCCATTATGCTGGGCAAGCCCTACACTGATGGTTGAGCCTCATGGGGAGGAGTATGTGTTGGGAAGAGATCCCTTTGTTAATTGTTTATATTGTTCTCTTCTATGGGTTAGAGCTTCACACCCTCTTTTCTGGCTTTGCTATTGATTTTGGATGGTAGAGAATGTTCCTGAGAGCCTTGAGGTCCAACCTGCAGTATTATCCTTCCTTCTGCCCCCAGTTTATCACACCCACTATCTTTTGGTTATATTCTCTGAAGAAAGGGTTCTGCTCTGTCCTCTTAGTTGACAGTTCTTATATATAATTGTGTTATGTATAATTGCTATAGATTCTCAGAAATCAAAGTGGAGCTTAATGGTTAATTCATCAGCAAAGTGGCAAGAAATGGCTCTCCAGCCAGTGGAGGTCATGTTCATCCTCTTGCCCAGATTCTCTACTCACAATGGTAGAGTAGTCAGAGGTGCCACTGGCACCCAGCAGCACCCTGGGCATGCAGCATTTCCATGTCCTGTCACAGTGTACAAACAATCCTCTCTCATTTAGAAAAATTGAAAGAGCATTTTTGCACAGAGAAAAAGGAAAAAGACCCATGAATGTCATCTTTTATCTTTTGTTTTCAGTTGGCTGACATTGGAATTTTTGTTCTTGACATGCACTTGTAAACCAATCTTGCCAAGATACAAGTTGTTTTGGTTTTTCACTACAATTACCTCTTGTTATCCTGTCTTGACTGCTGACGTTCCTCAATGATTCTAATGTCTATTTTATGGGAAGCAGCCTTCCCATGGGTTTCCTTTTACACACTGCAGGGCTATCTTTGTACAGAAAAAAAAAAGAAAATTGTCACTAGCCTCCTGGGGGATTTGCAGAAAACCATTTAGCCCACCTTAAAAGGTAGATTCCTCATTGTTTTCTTAAGCTCATTGTAATAAAATAAATCTAATTCAGCATTATTGTGCTACCTCAAAGGTAAAATGTTTTAAGGTCTTTTTTTGGTCCTGAATTCTACATATAGTGTTTGAAGTGTCTTTCAATTGGAATTATTTTTAAATCATTGGGGAGAATCTTATTTTAACCCGTTTACACTTGTATTTTAATCTCAGAAGAATAAGTGATTGGAAAGTGATCAATTCTTGTTCTGTAATATTGAATATATAACTAAATCATTGTTTGCCATAAACAAGATTGGTTTTTTAAAAGGAAACTCTAGGGCTTGGCTTTGCTCTTGGTTAATAAAGGCTGACAAATCATGTCTGACTTTCCAGTGCAGCCTTGTGTTGTGTGTTCGTCTCTCATTTTAGCGCTCCAAGCCATTATAGCACTCATCTGGCAGATACATTGTTGGGATTGGGGTGTGAGATCTTGAAAATTAGAGAGGAGGCCTGGGCATGTGTGTTAGGGTTCTCCATAGAAACAGAAGCAATAGGGTGTGTGTGTGTGTGTGTCTGTGTCTGTGTCTGTGTATATAAAGAGATTTATTATTAGGAATTGGCTCACATGATTATGGAGGGGGCTAAGTCCCAAGATATGCAGGGTGAGCTGGCAAGCTATAGACTCAAGAGAGCTAATGTTTCATTCCAGTCCAACACTGATGGCCCAAGAACCAGGAGAGCTGATAGCGTGGTGCCCATCCGAAGGCTGGCAGGCTCGAGGCCTAGGAAGAACTGATGTCCCAGTTATAAGGCAGTCAGGCGGGAAAATTCTGTCTTACTTGGAGAATAGTCAGTCTTTTTGTTCTATTTGGGCCTTCAACTGATTGGATGAGGCCCACCCACATTAGGGAGGGCAACCTGCTTTACTCAAGTCTGCTGATTTAAATGTTAATCTCATCCAAAATCACCCTTACAGAAACTCCCAGAACAATTTTTGACCAAATATCTGGGTACCCCACAGCCCAGTCAAGGTGATACATGAAATTAACCATCACAACATGGTATTTGAGTTGTTGGGGATGGTGTGCAAGGGCATGCAATATATGCCTTGCCGGAGAGGATATGCTCACCATTGAAGCCCAGCAGAAAACAACTCCTGTCTGACAATATTACTTATATCATTTCCTTCTCTGTAACATGGCTATCACCAGAACTAACAATGACTCTGTGATGACCCACTGAACCTACAGTTTCTTTCTTTTCCAAGTGGCCAAAGGAAGCTTATTCTACAACAAAATCATGTTCCAGGAGCTGGGCTGGTGGCATAGTGGTTAAGTTTGCATGCTCTGCTTTGGCGGCCCAGAGCTTGTGGGTTTGGATGCTGGATGTGGACCTACACACCACTCATCAAGCCATGCTGTGGCAGCCTCCCATATACAAAATAGAGAAAGACTGGCACAAATGTTAGCTCAGCAACAATCTTCCTCAGCAAAAAAAAAAAAATTCATGTTCCAGTTTGATCTTGCCTTTACCTGGCAGTACAAAAAGGCCAAGTACTAGGTGAACTTACAAAATACCCATGTGGGGCCCAAGAAACTGGTAGTTGAACCCTCTCAAAACAAAATTGGCCGTGTTCCAAGGCTTTAAAACTTAAATATAGTTTGGCCTTTGTGGTTTTGGTGATAGTATTATTATAAACAGTTAAGAAGTGCCAGTGCATCATCAAGATCATATTGTCCACAGTCTCAGCCTTGAAGAGTGAACAGCACAGAAAGACTTTGTTTTCTGTGTATGTTTTTTTTTTTAAGATTGGCACCTGAGCTAACAACTGTTGCCAATCTTTTTTTTTTCCTTTTTCTCCCCAAATCCCCCCAGTACATAGTTGTATATTTTTTAGTTGTGGGTCCTCCTAGTTGTGGCATGTGGGATGCCGCCTGAGGGTGGCCTGACAAGCAGTGCCACGTCCACGCCCAGAATACAAACCAGTGAAACACTGGGCCACCGAAGTGGAGCGCGCAAACTTAACCACTCGGCCATGGGGCTGGCCCTCTGTGTATATTCTAACAGGAAGCTAGAAATGTGTCCCATCAAAGTTACCTGAATATATCCTCAGCAATCTTAGTGCTTCAATTTTATAACAACAGAATTAAAACAGTATTACTTATAATGTGGTTAAGGAAATTGGGGTCATTTCACAAGACATCATGTTAAGTATAAATTTTGCTTCCTTTACTCATTCTCTCTACAGACAAATGTTCCATCACAGAATATGGCCAGTGATGCATACTGTTACCTGATTGTTTTAGATCATGCAGATGAAATGCAGAGTGTCAACCAGGAACGTAGTGAATGATCACTTGCGAATTCAGATGAGTATTATCCAAGTTCTGAATTCGAATGTCAGAAATTAGTTCTGACTCAGCTCATTTGTTCATTGAACAAATCTTGATGACCTGCTGTAGATATTCCTGACACTGTTTAAACCCCAGGAGTTAGCAAGAGTAATGATACTGAGGTCCAGCAGGGCATTCCTGGATCTTTCCTCCAGTGCTGATGGAGCTTATCTTCATGTTTCCGGACTCACAGACAACAGCCCTGGTCTCCTATTTCAAGAATGATCATGTTCCCAATGCCTGTCGTTGCCCTTGGTCATGCTGCTCTTCTCTGTCTGGTCTGCTGTTACGTCTTCGTAAAGTGAGTAGTTTGGACACACAAGCATGCAGTGTCCCTTACTGCTCTAGCTTACATCACACAATTCTGGTTAAGGAAGCATTAAGAGAGCTGTGAAAGGAGAAAGACTAGATTTAAGATTTGAAGGAAGATTCCCTACAGGTAGGGATTCCTCAGAAATTGTCATTTTCATGCTAGTCATCCTAAGTACCATCATGAAGTTTGGCCAGAGATGCCTTTCTGGCCTGGGTTGCCTTCTGTGATGACGTGCTAAGAGTCAGATTTTTCTAAAAGTGTCTCTTTTGTGTGACATTTCTACCCCTTCCTCTTGGACTTCTTCCCAACCAGAATCCTTGATCCTGTGGGCAATTCTTTCTGTTCTACAAAAACAGTTATCCGGCTTGTCTTTAAGTACACAAAGTAAAGCATTGCCCAGCCCATTTGTGGATTACAGGGCAGGAGGCTGGCCAGGCTGCAGGGTGAAACCAACACGAGACTAGGAGCTACCCTAGACACTAGGAAAGCCAGCACGACCCCTTGCAGCTCTTCACCAATCAGTCCATCCTGACAGGCAGAAGAATGGGCATTTGCCAGTCAGCTCTTGGGGAAGGCAGTCGAAACAGATAGTACCAGCCAAATCTCCATGGTCTGCTTGGCCATGGGCCCCACCCCTTCCTTCCTCTGCAGAATTGCACTGAGCCATGGTCAAAAGGTACTGTGTATTCGGCTGGAAGCCAGGATCCAGCAATCTCCTTTCTGGCCAGGTCCTCCAACCCCCAGAATGAGAGGCAGGGGTATACAGTTTTTTTTTCTAGAAAATGGGTAAAAAAGGAAGAGGTCAAGTCCAGACTCACCAGATAAGCAAACCAGCACTTTCCAGCATAACATCTAAGCATAGTCAAACTAGACATTTTCATTCTGAAAATGGAAGGTCTGGGCATGAAGGGACACCTCTAGTACACAATGCCGTGCCTGCCCAGCCTGGGCAGCTGGATGAACAGGGGACCTGCAGCTAAGTCTGGGGCCTGCAGGGCGGGCAGGCAGGGAAGAGAGGCCTTTGGGGCAGATGTGTGTCAGTCCCAGGCAAGTCAGAATAGCACACAAGCCACATTGGATCCCTGGCGTCCTGTCTCAGAGCTGTGCGGCTAGCCCCATGCCTGGGGTGAAAAATGAGGCCACACATAGGCTCAAAAGAGCCTGGAAAATCAAAGGGCTCAAAAGAGCCTGGAAAATCAAAGGTCTCAAAAGGCCTGGAGAATCGCCCTGGACCCCAGACAAGGGGTGGTCTCCCCTTCCAGCTCTGGGAGCCAGAGCACTTTCCCAACTAGGACAGAGTGGGGGGACAGACAGCACATGACCCCCAGACCCCCAACTCGGGGCACTTGCCCCTACCTCAGTAACTCTAGATGGTTCCACTGGGATGGCAGCTCCTGGCTGAGGTTGGCCAGACGAGGATGATTTGGAGAGCTTGTGTAGGATCTCGGCTTGCTCCTTTCTGTAAAGAAGGAGACAGGCTTATGGGAGGGCATCCACCCCTGCTGCCCTTGGCTTTCCCACAGGCATTAGCCCAGTGAGATTCCAGCCTGGCCCCTCACATGCCTGAGCTGGGCCAAGGCCCAACTACAGTCGGTTCAGTGGCTGGTGTGGTCTTTCCCCCTGTTCTCACTTTAAGCTGGGCATCTTCAGCTCACAGCAAAAGCAACCCCCACTCCCTGACAGAGAGCTGACCTCACAACTGAAAACCAAAGTGGGTTATCCTCATACCTGATAAATGGGTAAAGCTAGTTTTATATCCCAGAAAAGCTAGCCTCGCACCTCGTAACTGGTTCAAGGGCTAGGTTTACAAAACATGCATGCAAAAGTACATTAAAAATGCTGGAGTGGGGCCCGCTGAGACGGCCAGCTTCCAGCACAATGGGGATTTCTCAGAGTGCCCCTCTGGGCTCTTTGCTGCCTGGACGTGCAGGGGACAGGGTGTACACGTCAAGGACATGCTGGGACCTGCCTCCACTCTGGCCCTGCGGGATCCTTTTCTTCGTAATTTTCCTGCCCTTTGCTCTGGAGGAAAAAAAAATCTTAGCAATGATTTGCAACCAGCCCTCCCCACATGGCCCAAGTCCAAGGGCTATGGGTGCGGGGGAGGAGGGAGGGTCGTTGGGGACCTGAGTCCCACACCTTCTCCCATTGGGAACATTGTGTTCCAGACTTGAGCTGTATATCCAACCCTTAGGCACTGGGGTCCCTGGGAGGACACGAGGCCCAATGGGGTGGGGTTAAGCGAGAATAGCCAGCTCAGTTTAAGGAACAGGCAGGGAAGGGGATTTGGATAGACGTCCAATCCAAGGACAACGCTACCCCTGCACTCCATCCCTATCCCTCCTCTGGCCCCGGGCCCAAGCAGAGAGGAACGCTTCCTCAATACCAGGACAGGGCTGCATAGGAGGGACAAAGTGCGGCAGAGGAGCAGCAGCTACACACACACCCCTCCCCCTCCCAGGATGGGGGGAGCTCCCCAACTGTGATCTCCAGCACAGAAGGGCTGCTTCGACCTCCTTGTCTACTCTCGCTCCCTCCACCCTTGAACAACCTCTTTTGCCCTGCCTGGGGCCTGGTTACTTACACCCCTGAGGCAGGTCTCTGCTCAGCACTGGCCTGCCATCCCACATCTCCAGGTCCCTTGCTGTGCTTACTGCCTGGCTTCTGGCCCTGTCCTCTAACCTCTTGCACCCCTGTCCCCCTCAGCAATGGCCTTGCCTTGTTTTTAGGGAGAAAACAGAAGTGGCTGGTCAAAAGCTCAGGGCTCCTTCTCTGCTCCCCATGTCCTCCTCCAGCTCCTGCCCCATTGTTCTCCCTTCATGGCAAAAGACTTGAGACTTGTCTGCAGTTGCCTCCTCACTTCCCATTCTCACCACAGCTCATCCCTGCAGTCCCCAGTGAATTCCACCTGCAGAGCCAAGTTCACCATGATGGACTCCTCCCTCCTGCTTCAAGAACCACCTTCTCAGGAACATCCAGTTCTTCTGGTTTTCTTCCAATTTCTGTTGCCAGTTTTAACCCAGACTACAGTTAAATGTTGGAGTGTCTCAGGGCGCAACTCTAGGTTTCCCTCTATTCCTGCCTGGGAGATTTTGTCAGGAACAGTGTGGCTTTGAGTGTTAGCTCCATGCTGCTCATTCCAGATTTATTCCTCCCTCTGGGAGACTTTGCTGAGCTGAGTGTCCAGTGGTACAGCCAAGATCTCTCCCGCGTCCTCCTCACTCCACCCACTGGGAACCTTCTGCAAAGTTTGCTTTGCCTCTTTTTTTTTTTTTTTTTTGATGAGGAAAATTGGCCCTGAGCTAACATCTTTTGTCACACTTCCTCTTTTTGCTTCAGGAAGATTGTTACTGAGCTAACATCTGTACCAATCTTCCTCTATTTTGTATGTGGGATGCCATCACAGCATGGCTTGATGAGTGGTGTGTAGGTCTATACCTGGGATGGAACCTGCAAACCAAATGCTGCCAAACTGGAGCACACAAACTTAACCACTACACCACCAGGCGGGCTCCTACCTTTTTTTTAATTTAAATTTTTTAAAAGCATGGAATATAACAAGTACAGAAAGGTGCATAAAACAAAGGCATTCTGTTCAATGATTTCTCACGGGTCAAAGACTCACAAAACACAACCCAGATCAAGAACACTATCATCGCCCTGCAGCCCCGCTTGTGGCCTACTAGTCATTCCCTCTGCTCTATCCTGAGTTTTAAAGTAAGGTGTTTCCTTGATTTTTTTGATTGTTTTATCACCTAAACATGCGTCTCTAAAAAGTTACTTTGTTCATACAGTGAAATATACACCTATAATTAAATGCATAAGGGAGAACCCATCCTAACTGCTGGTTTTTAGCACAATCTTTTATCTTTTCCTCTTTTGCTTACTCTTGCCTCTCCCTTCTATCACCATCATCTGTGGAACCATGGGTACAAGATATATGTTACCTATATTTCTCTTGCTTCTATCATAAAAATATATATACATTTACACCACTAGTTTGTCTTTGCTGTATACATTTAGATCATTTTGTACACACTTTTCTGCATCTTACTTTTCTTTTTCTTTTTTTTTTTTGAGGAAGATCAGCCCTGAGCTAACATCTGCCAATCCTCCTCTTTTTTCTGAGGAAGACTGGCCCTGAGCTAATATCCGTGCCCATCTTCCTCTACTTTATACATGGGACGCCTGCCACAGCATGGTGTGCCATGCAGTGCCAAATCCCAACCAGTGAACCCTGGGCTGCTGAAGCGGAATGTGCGTGCTTAACTGCTGCACCACCAGGCCAGCCCCTGCATCTTACTTTTCTTACTCATCCCCACTTTGTGGCAGGCCCTTCAAATCAAGTGATATTATTCCAATTCTTTCTTTTTGATTGTGACTTAAAATCTGTCCACACACTTTTTGATACTCCTCCCCAAAATGTGGAGCTAATTTCCTTATCCTTGGATATAGCCCAGCCTTAGTGACTTTGCTTCTAATGAATAGAATGAGGCAAAAATGACACTGTGACATCTGAGTCTAGATTAGAAAGGTGATAAAGCTTCCACCTGGCTTCCTCTCTCTTGGAACCTTCATCCTTGGAACCTAGCCATCATATTGTGAGGAAGTCTAGGGCATAAGGAGAGGGCACACACGGGTGTTCTAGCCCCAGCTAAAGTCTTCAACTAACAGCTAGTATCAAATGCCAGACTTCAGGAAAGAAGCCTCCAGATGATTTCAGCCCCAGCTTTCAAGCTTCCCAGACTGATGCAGCAGGGAAGAGCAATCTCCACTGAATCCTGCCCAAATGGCAGATTCATGAGCAAAATAAATGTTACTGTTTTAAGCTACTAAATTTGGGTAATTTGTTACACAGCATAGTAACCAGAACAGTACCGAGGTACCAAAACGTCTCCAACCATGCCCTTGTGCAACTTTTTTCCACTACACATGATGTAGTAATAAATATCCCTGACCATATAGCTCATATCTCAGTGCTTTTCTTTTTATAAGTAAGAATCCCAAGATTGCATTTTTATTTTACTTGTCCAAAAGTATATGCATTTTTATTTCACTTGTTTGCCAAATTGCTTTCCAAAAAGGCTGTAACCGATCTTACCTTTGTCCACAATGTTTAGATGAACGCTTTTCTTTACATGCCTGAAAGCAAGTGTTGGTGCAGCCCTTTTTAACTTTTGATAGTCTACTAAATATAAAGTGACTTATTTCATTGTTACTCTTTAAAAAAATTAATAAAGTTTCTTTTTTAGAGCAACGTTAGGTTCACAGCAAAAATTGAGTGAAAAGTACAGAGTGTTCCCATATACCCCCTGCCCTCCAACACACAGCCTCTGCAGGAGAGGTAGTAACAGGGAGGGCACAAGGTTGCCTTCAGGGCAAGGGTGATTAACCTTGGGTGTGGTGGTTGTCTTCTGCTGAACACCATTCCTGAGACAGACTCAGCTGAGGGTTAAGATCTGGACCACACACCACAACATGAATTTTGTATGTCTTTGCATTTGTTCATATTTTATTCTTTAATAATATTCTACAGGTTTCATGTCCTTTAATAAGATTTTGTAGGTTCCCCACCTAGTACACTTCCTATATTTTCTTAATGCATTTATTCCTAAATATTTTATAATTTTATTATTAATTGAATATTTTTCTCATTTTTATTTATTTATAGGGGCTTGTTTGTAGTAAATGCTATTATTTTTAATATATTTTTCTTGTATTTTTCACCTTAACATTTTCTCTTACTAGTTGTAGTAGTTTTCAAGAAAGTCCTTTGGATTTTCTAGATTTACAGTCATGCCATTAACTAAAGAGATAGTGTAATCCCTTTCTTTCCAATATTTACAACATTTCATTGTCTTATCTTATTACATTTGCTAGAACTCTAAGGCAATTTGTAATGATAATAGTGTTGATGCCACACCTGTCTAGTTCCTGATTTCTAAAAAAATATATAGTTTTAATATCTGGTATATGTTGACATGATTATTTTATATTTTATATCTTTTTCATAAATTGTGCCTTTGTTAGATAACGGTCCTCTTTATTTTGCTCAATGCCTATTGCCTTAAATCCTACCTTCTCTGATGTCACTTGGATACTCCTGTTGTGTTCTAGTTTGTGCTGGCCTGATCTCTCTCTTTGCTAACTCCTTTACTCTCAGCCTTTTTTTCTTGTGCTTTTCTTTTTTTAGATTTTTTAAAAAAATTTTTCCTTCTTCTCCCCAAAGCCTCCCAGTACATAGTTGTATATATTAGTTGTGGGTCCTTCTAGTTGTGGCACATGGGATGATACCTCATGAGTGGTGATAGGTCTGCTGCCAGGATTCGAACCAGTGAAACCCTGGGCTACCAAAGCAGAGCGCACGAACTTAGCCACTCGGCCACGGGGCCAGCCCCTCAAGTGTTTTTCTTGTAAATAGTATGTGTCTGGGTTTTGTTTTTCTAACCCCGTCTCTAGGTCTTTAATGGAGGTTCAAGGTGTCCTTATTTAGTATGATAAAATGTTTGACTTTGCTCATTCCATAATTATTTTATGTTTATTCTAAGTTTATTCTAAGTTTTATGTTTATTTTAAGTTTATTTTACTTAGTGGTTTTATCTTTTTATTCAATTGAACTTTATGAAACTACCATTTTTGTAGGTCAGAACAGTCGAATGTTAGGAATGCATTTTATACATCCAACCTACTACTTTGTTTTTTTTTCTCTCTCTCTTTTAAGATGTCATCGATTTAATTTTTCCCTTTGGTAATTTGGAAATTCTATTACTTTTTTCCATTCCACTAGTGACTACCTTTCCTCTCTAGGCATGAAGACTATCCCTTGGCTGGGCACAGGTGGCAGATAATGTGCCTGTGTTATGGGGGAGAGTTTAAAGCTGCTGGCTCTTCTTCCTTGGTAGGGTAACTTATTCTATCTGTCTGGGAGCTTGTACAATGTTCTCTTTCTCCTTGGAGTTTAAGAATTTTACTATAGTCTTTCCCTTCCATACTGCCTGGGAATGTGGTCAGTACTTCCCATATGCAGACACAGCTTTTTCTTTATGTCAGGAAAGTTTTCTTTTGTAATTTGTTTCGTTGGTGCCTCTATTTCACCAATCTCTTTTTCTCCTTCTGGAACTCCTGTTGTTTGCCCATCAGGATTCCTGGATTTGGCCTCCAGATCTCCAGTCTGTTCTCTCATGCCTTTGAGCTCTGTGCATCTTTCCATTGAGCTGTGAGCTATTTCTTCCATTAGACCCAAGTGCCTTTTTCATATTCCTCCAACATGCCAAACTTGTTCTTTCCTCAGGGCCTTTGCACTTGCTATGCTTTCTACCAAGAATGGCTTCTCTTAGATCTTTTCCTGCTCAGCTAATGCCTTTGGGTTGATCTTAGCTCAGATGTCCCCTTCTCAGAATCACCTTTCCTGCTGCCTTGGACATAAACACCATACTCTGCATATGAGCTTGGCTCTTTATCTCTATTGTATTCACACTGGCCGTAATTAAGTTATTTGTTCTTTTACTATCTGTTGTATACATCTTCAGCACTCCCAACAACTCCCCACTGGAGGGAAGGGAGTCTGTGAATCATTTGAATTCCTGCTGTGTCCACTCTTACCACGTACCCCGTGTCCAGCCCAGGTCAGCCCTTGGTAAGCACTTATGGAAGGAACGGTAGAGTGAATTAATGCTGAGGCTACCCCAGAAAGACCCTGCTTTGTCCAGCCTCCACCGCATACACAGGAACACTGGTTTGGGAGATTGGGTGGCGAGAAGAAGATAAGACAGTGTCTGTCTGCGAGGGCCTGAATGACTGTGCCTGTTGCGCTTTTATTCTGTAGCTACAGCAGCCACTGCAGGTCCTGAAGCCACAAGCATGGAATAGGAGCAGGAGCTGAGCCGGGTGCAATCCCACTGGGTGTTGTGGGTTCTGGGCCTGACCCAGCTCTAGCCTTGATCTGGGGCCCTCTCACGCTGCCCTATCCTCTCACTGTTCTACTTTCTTTTTTTTCCGTGGCACTTATCACTTAACACTACATGGTATTCTTTCTATTTAGTCAGTCAACAGGAGTTTCTGGAGCTTACTTAGTGTTTGCAGTGCTCAGGATACATCCATGAACAAAACAGAGGATTCCCACCTCACAGAGCTCTTATTCTAGTGAAGGAAGCCAGGCATGGCCTATAAGGATAATAAATGCCTACATAAAAAAGTGTGTGAGAAGGTGGTAACTGCTATGAAAAAAAGTAGAGCAGGGTAAGGGGATAAAGGTGATCACAAGTGCTTGGGGCAGAAAGGTGCAGGTTGCAGTCTGAAATAAGGGGCTCTGAACATGTTGGGGTGCAGTCCTGTGGAAATCTGTGGAAAGTGCATTCCAGGTACGAGGAACAACTGGAGCCCAGTCCCTGACTAGGAGAGTGCATGGGGTGTGATATATGAGAAACTTTAGGAGGCTGAGCAGTGGGGCTAGAAGCAAACAGAAGAGATGCAATCAGAAAGGTAATAGGGAATCATGGGGCCCCTGCCAGACCTGGCTTTTCTTTGGGGAGGTGCTACTGCAGGATTCCAAGAAGGGCATGAGGAGTTCTGACTTGTGTATTCACAGGTTGATGTGTGGAGAACAGAGTGAAGGTGACAAGGGAAGCAGACTGCGAGGTGGCTATGACATTGCCCTGAGGAGAGGTGGTGGTGACTTGGACTGGGTGGAAGCCGTGGACCTGGCAAGAAGTGTTTTCATTCTGGGTAGATGATGCAATGGAAGCAACAGGACTTCCTGGTGCATTGATGTAAGTGGGAAAGAAAGCAGTCAAGAAGTACTCTGGGGTGTTTGGCCTGAGCAATAGGAGGGACTGACCTGCCATCAATTGAGCTGGTGGAGGTGGGGTGGAGTGGGTTTAGGGGATGAGCCAGAGCTAGGGTAGCACAAGTTGAGTTTGAGATGCCAAGTAGAAGTCAGAGTGCAGACGCTTAGTCGACAGTTGGACATCAAGTCTGGCATCAGGAAGGGTCTGTACTGGACATACACCTTTGGGAATCATCAACATGTGATCTATGTAGGTGGAATTTGAAGCCATGAACCTGGATGAGATTATGAGGGAGATAGTATAGACAGAGAGAGAAGAGGTGAAGAGGAGGAATCAGTGAGGTCAGAGGAAACCAGGAGGGCATGGAGCCCTGGAAGCCACACAAGGAAGGTGCTTCCAAGAGAGGAGAGATCAGCTGGTCACAGGAAATCTTTCCTGCCCATCCCCATAAGGATAGGTGGGGTTTTTTTGTTTTTGTTTTTACTGTTTTGGTTCACTGCTGTATTTCCAGCACAGAGCGTAGGTGCTCAATACGTACTTGTTAAATGAATGAGTATATGCATGAATCCACACCTCTGCAAACCCCCAGCACACAGGGCTGCAACACTGGCCTCCTTTACAGAAAAGGAAAGATCAAGCAGGGGGCTCTGCCTCCTCTCAGTAGCACCCCCCTCCTCCCTTGGCTTTCCCAGCTACACTGACATGTACTCAGGTAGGAGCCCTTCTGGCCAATATAGGGCTCAGGATAAATGAGCCTCAGACAAACCCTGCAGTGTGGAACTTGGTAAGACCTAGGCTGGGCACTGGGTCATCCACCAGTCCACAGAGTACTCTACACCCATTCCTCTGTCCACCTCTCTATATCTAGTCATTTATCTCCAGTCATCTGTCCACCTGTGCATTTAACCACTCTTATCCACAGTCTACAGCCACTCTGTCCATCTTTCCGTCCATCCACATCCGGTCCTCTGTCCCTCCATCTGCTAGGGTGACCAACTTCCCAGTTTGCATCAGACTGTCTCAAAGTTTGCATTGAAAGTCTTGCATCACGGGAAACCCCTCAGACCGGGGAAAAATGGGACAGTTGGCTGATCCATTCGTCCCCCAGGCATCCCGTACTGAACTCATCCGCTCAAAGCCCACCGGGCCACCCGACCACCCATCTGATCTCCTTGGCCACCCTCTCTGGTGGAGGCAGACAGGACCCGTCCCTCTCTGGCCCCGCCCCGTGCCCCGCCCCTTCCGGAAGCTGCCGCAGCGAATCCCGGTGCCCTAGCAACAGCGCTTTTCGGGCCGCCCAGTCCAAGAACGGGGCTCCTAGTGCGAACCAATAACAAGGGACGCTGGGTGCGAGGCGCGGGGGGCGGGGCTCGACGCGGCCGCCGCCATCTTGATGGGAGAGAAACAATAGGTCGGAAGCGCAGTGGGATCGGGCTGTGGCTGCAGGTAACGCCCGCTTCGCCCGGCTTACGGCTCTGCTGTCCGGGGAACCTTACGGGAGGGTTTCTCCGGGCCTTTGGGGGACGAGGTCTCTAGTCGTTAGGGGTGTCCCCGGGTTATTTGAGGAGGGGCTTTCCCGCGAACATGGGGGAAGGGAGATCTCCCAGGGTCTTTGTGAGGCCGGATTTCCCCGGGTCATTTGAGAGAGGCATTGTATTTTCAGCTTATTGGGGAAAGAATATGTCCCCTGGTTTTGAGGGGCAGAATCTTCCCTGGTCATTGGAGGTGGGGGGCTCTCCCTCGGTCATTGAGGAGGTCGTCTCGGGTCTTTGTTGGGGGGGAGGGTCAAGATCTCCCGGGTCCCTGAGGGGTCTCCCCAGGACCTTGGCGTCCACCATCTCCCGGGTCATTGATTGAGGGGGTTATCCTTGAGGCTTTCGTTGGAGTAGTCAGGCTAACGCCTCAGGTGCTGTTACCTGGGGCCGGCAGATGTGCAGCCATTTTGAATGTTGAGTGCCAGTTGGGCCTGTCAGCTGGTGTCTGGTGGGGAAATCTGCACACGACCTTAACCCAGAAAGTCCTAAAATGCGTCAGAAAACGCTTTCTTTATAGTGATTGGCTTCACCGTGGGTGAAGCTTCCCTTTCTTTCACATTTGATTACAGACTGCTTTTGTCTTTTGCATTCTAATTTCATTTTAGGGTTTTATTCGGTTTCATATATTAAGAAAGTTGCACTAGCCGAAAACTGAGTCCAAATGTTGTGAAAATGAAATGTAGAAACCAGTAAAATCTACTGCTTTTAAGTATCAAGGTGAATAGAACTAACCACTGCTTGGAATGAAACATTTTGGTAGCAAAATGTAAGTAGAACAAGAATAAAATAAAATCATCTGGAAGAAGTACTGAAACTTTTGAAAAGTGGTAACAAAAATGTTACAGGTCACCAGTTTTATGATATTTTTTATAAAGCACCATGATTACAGTAATTTTGATAAGTTCTAGTATTTAAGATATTTGCTGTATATGGGTTTTTAGCAGGGTAACATTTTGGGTGAACTAGAACACTTAGTTATATGTGTTGCCGTTGCAGAGTTTGTATAATTGCATCCTGTAACCTGGTGTTAAGTATTTAAAGTTTCAGAGTGGTGTTATTATTGTTTTAACTTTAGGCAGTATCAGAATTAGAAACTGGGCAAAGTGAATACTTTATCATGTTTGTCATAATAGGCCAGTTGATCACTTAGGAACTTTTTCTTTGGAGAAAAAGGCAGTTTAACTGTTACTCCATTTGGTTTACCTGCTTTGTGACTTTAGAGTAGAATTCACAGGAATTGTTAGAAATCAAGTGGATGAGAACTAGCACTTGAGTTGATAATAATTGTAAAAAACAGGTTAGCAGGTGGAGTGGATTTCTTTTGTGCTTCTAGGCTTCACAGGTGACAGACAAGTACACTGTATACCAGTCCTGTATCTGAGCAGTGGAATGTGGGGGGAAGGAGCAACTACAGACTGATGAACCTTAGCCAGTCTCCCTTGGGGGGGGCGGGGGCATATGTCACTGGTATCTAGGCAACAGGGATGAGCCTGAGCCTCCCTGAGGCCAGCTTGCTGAGGTGAAAATTTTCCATTGTTTGTCTCATAAAGAGGATGCACCGGGGAAGAATTTTCCTTTTAAGTGAAGTTATTTTACCTGTAGCATTATCACCTTAAACAAATTGAACACATTTTTGTATAGTAGAAAGTAAGCAGTTGATTACTCTTCTGTGATTACATTTTAAAGCAGGTTTTTGTTTTTGTTTTTTAAGTAAATTATATTTTTGCCTATTTGCATACTGAGTAATAAAACTAACAAGTAGTACTGGTGTTTTGCAATACATTCTGGTGGCAAGGAAAGGTCCTTTACCCCAAAAATTGAATTTGGAGTCCACCTCACAGTTTGAAGGAAAAGCATCTCCTAAGGTGATGCACAGTTGGTGTGGGGCTGTCATCCATCACCAGCTTCCAGTTATCAACTCCTTACCAGTCTTGTTTCATCTACACTCTGCCTTCCTCCCCTCACCTTAAAAAAAAAACCCCGACTTTTTTAGGAAGTATATCCCAAAAATGTGTTTTATCCATAAGTGTTTCATTGTGTATGTCTAAGAGACAAGGAGGTCCCCATGGTATCTACAGTACCTTTATTCTTCCTAAAAAACAGTGAAAATTCCTTAGTTTTCCAGTCATGTTCAAATGTCCCTGATTGTCTCATTTTTTTTTACAGTTTGCTCACATTGGGATCCAGAGAAGGTCTGCACATTGCATTTGATTGAAGTGTCTGTCTCTTAAATTTATGTATGCTTATTGTATTTTTCTTGTAATTTGTCTTTTGAAGCAACTGTCATTTGTCTTGCAGGGTTTCCTATAAGCTGGCTTTTGCTAATCTCTCCCTGTGCTTGAGACCGTTTGACTCTTGTGGCTGGGTTTGAAGGAGTCACTCTTACTTATTTATTTATTTATTTATTAAAGATTTTACTTTTCCTTTTTCTCCCCAAAATCCCCCTGGTACATAGCTGTATATTCTTAGTCATGGGTCCTTCCAGCTGTGGCATGTGGGATGCCACCCCAGCATGGCCCGATGAGCAGTGCCACATCCGTGTCCAGGATCTGAATGGGCGAAACTGTGAATGGGCCACTGAAGCGGAGCACGCAAACTTAACCACTCGGCCACGGGGCCAGCCCCAGGAGTCACTCTTGTATATCTTTTCAGTGAAGAAGTTGAGAAGGAACTGCTAGGGCTCATTCACAAATGAGCCCCAAACTGAACTCTGAGGGTTGTCAGGGACCTGAAGGGCCACACAGAGCAAGACCCTCCTCTTCCTTCTTTGTCATGTGGTCCAAAGGGCCTGAGCCCTAGATTTTGCACGTGGAACTGGGAGGAGAGTTTTACCATTGGTCTCCAAGGTGGGCGTAGGTGTTCTGCTTCCTTATCTCTTTACAGACCTCCTCCTCTCACACTGACGTTGTACCCTCTGCGGGCTGTTCACAGTTATGGAGACCTTGACCCCATGTTCTTCTTTCTTTATGCGTTACTCTTGGGGGACCTTCTGTCTTTGTCGGTAATTCCCAGATCTTTCAAGTTAGACTCACTCAAGCTTGGATCCCACTGCTCCCAACTATCTGCTAAACATTTCTTCTGGAGTGCTTGACCATCCTCTTGTATTTAAATATCTGAAGCTCAACTCAGTATCTTCTCAGCTGTTCCTGACTTGGTGAACAAAACATCCTTGTTCTGTTTCGTGAAGGCTCAGTATCTGACTCATCCCTTAGTTTGTTTTCCTGTATCAGGAGTTCTGAAGATGGGATTTATGGTTGTCCACTCCCCAGACTATGCAGAGTTCAGTGAGGGTGGGCATTTTTCAGGAGAGAGGCCCACAGATGTCTCAGATTCTCTAGGGGGTCAGTCACCCCCCTCAAGTGTTAGGAACAGTGTGTTATACCTAGCCATCTACCAAGTCCTGTTTCTCTACTCTCCTTTCCTTTCCTTCCTTAATTCCCCTGTGTGGGCTAGGCAAGGCACCAGGCTTTGTGGGTACAGTGGAGAAGGCAGGAGACCCTGCGTCCTGCCAGGTGTGCCAGTGGTGGGGGGAGGTGACATTAAAGAGGTCGTTTCAGGGGCCAGCGCCATGGCCGAGTGGTTACGTTCGCACACTCTGCTTCAGCGGCCCAGGGTTTCGCCGGTTACGATCCTGGGCGTGGACATGGTACTGCTCGTTGGGCCATGCTGAGATGACACCACACATGCCACAGCTAGAAGGACCCACAACTAAAAGTATACAACTATGTACTGGGGGGCTTTGGGGAGAAAAAGGAAAAATTTTTTTAAATCTTTGAGAAAAAAAAAAGGTCATTCCAGATGAAACAGATACTGGAGAGAACAGCCCTGGTGCCTTGGATGCCCCAGAACCTGAGGGCTGTCAGGGACTCTTCCTCATCCCCCACCGTGGGTTGAAGGAGGAGAGACCCATCAGAGAAGGAAGCCCAGTCTGGGAAATTATGAAGAGGTCAGCTTGGTCTTGGTCCTGATGCCTCCTAGGGGTTGCAGCTCTCTTAGGGGTTTTCCTGCTGTGTTCTCCTTCCTCCAGAAAACTCTCAGGCTCAGGACTGTGAAGGGAGTGTAGCTCCTCTTCTTTCACCTTTGGCTTTGACATCTTTAAATAACCAAATATTAAATTCACGAGCCTACAAATTTACCTTATAAAGTTTTAAAATTTTTCTTCAAACCCCCTTTTTCACATGTACTTCTAATATGTGTAGGAGTTGTATCTCTTCGTTTGCTTCTTCAGAATGCAGACAGAGGGGCTGGCCTAGCGGAGTAGTGGTGAAGTTTGCATACTCCACTTCAGCGGCCAGGGTTCCACGGCCCACAGTTCTGCGGGTTTGGATCCTGGGTGTGGACCTACACACCACTCATCAAGCCATGCTGTGGCGGCATCCTACATACAGAAAATTAGAGGAAGATTGGCACAGATGTTAGCTTAGCAACAGTCTTCCTCACCAAAAAAAATAGAATGCAGACAGAGAAAGTTCCTAATAAATGCTAGTTCCTGCTGCCAGCATCCCTCCACTGATGTTACTGCAGTAGTCATCTGCAGTGCCTCTCTGAAGCCAAGTTTTCCCTTGTCCTTCTGCCTTGTTAATTTTCCTAACATAAAATGTCACCACCCTGCTTTAAAATCTGCAGTGGCTCACATATATTGTGTCAGGGTGAAACGGTGGATGGAACCTTTTTTTTTTTTAACTTTTTATTAAGATTATGATAGTTTACAACCTTGTGAAATTTCAGTTGTACATTATTGTTAGTCATGTTGTAGGTGCACCACTTCACCCTTTGTGCCCTCCCCCCACACCCCCCTTTCCTCTGGTCACCACCAATCAGTTCTCTTTGTCTCTGTGTTTAACTTCCACCTCTGAGTGGAGTCATACAGAGTTCATCTTTCTCTATCTGGCTTATTTCACTTAACATAATACCCTTAAGGTCCATCCATGTCGTTGTGAGTGGGACGATTTTATCCTTTTTATGGCTGAATAGTATTCCATTGTGTATATATATGCCATGTCTTTATCCAGTTATCAGTTGATGGGCACTTAGGTTGCTTCCACGTCTTAGCTATTGTAAATAATGCTGCTATGAACATAGGGGTGCATAGGACTTTTGGAATTGCTGATTTCAAGTTCTTTGGATAGATACCCAGTAGTGGGATGGCTGGGTCATAAGGTATTTCTGTTTTTAATTTTTTGAGAAATCTCCATACTGTTTTCCATAGTGGCTGCACTAGTTTGCATTTGGATGGAACCTTTTTAATCTATGCTCTGTCCCAGCAGTTCTACTTCGAGGAATTTTTCTTAGAGAAATACTTCCACAAGTGTGCAAAGACATACATGGATGCTCACTGCATTATTATTGTAATAAAAAATTGGACATACTATCAGGGCAGTTGATAAATACTTTATGATTATGTGTGAATATTGTGCAGCCTTTAGAAGGAATCATATATAGACAAAGATGTGGAAAGATGTTTAAGGCATATAGTTTAGTGGGGGAAAAATGGCAAAACAAAGCACAAATATTGAATGATTCTACTTGTGTGAGAAACTAGAGTAGTCAGATTCATAGAGACAAAGTTGAATGGTGGTTGCCAGGGACTGGAGGATAGGGAGAGCAGGGAGTTATTGTTTAATAGACAGAGTTTCAGTTTGGGAAGATGAAAAGTTCGGGAGATGGACGTTGGTGATGGTTGCACAACATTGTAAATGTACTTAATGCCTCTGAACTGTATACCCCAAAATAGTTAAAATGATAAATTGTATATTATGTATGTTTTTTATCACAGTTTTAAAAAGTAAGGGGGAAATAAAGCTGATTTTACTGGGGGGAAAAGGCAAAACAACACATTTAGCCCTACCCTGTTTATGCATAGAAGAAAATTATGGGATGAAGAGATACCAAACTATTATTGGTGGTCATTTTATCACACTTATAACCAGTTAAAAAATCTGTTTAAGGGCTAAACAGGATGTCTCTTGGCACTCTCCATTTATCTGCCTGGTCTTGAAGCCTTCATCCTCCTTCTGCAAGTGTAAGCTTAATGTACCCTTATCCTCTTGTACTGTTAAGTGCACCCTCTGACCTTCATCTCCCATTGGACTCTTTGGAGGAACTGTGGGACAGTGGACAGAGGACAGTTCATGTTTGAGGAGTGCACTGCATGCAAGGCAGGCAGTAGGCTAGATGTTTAATCTTGTTCCCACATCACAGCACCTCTATAAAACTGTACCATGCCTGGTTTACACATGAAGACAGGCACTGAGGGTAGGTAAAGCACCATTTATACCTAAATATAAGGCAGGCCCCAATTTCTCAGGGAAAGGATTTAAGAAGAATTTTTTGGTTCAACTCAAGAGTTTTAACTTATAGAGATGTACTTGAAAGTTTCATTTATTGTAATATTTATTGTCTTTAATTGCACGTACATATTTAGTTATCTAAAATAATGTATTCCTTTAGAAGTTACACTTTTTCCCACATATTTCATGAATTAGTTCTGCTCCAATTTGTCTGGTTGCATCTTTGACATTCCCATAGCCACATTTGGAGGTGCTTTCCTCCTGAGCACTTCGTCCTCACCTCTCAGTAATGGAGATTTGACACTGGAACCTTTACCTCGAGCTGATTGTGATCTCTGTGGTGTGACCTTTTTACTGTGTTGCTTTCTTTTTTACTAACAGCTAAGATATAGTTCACATACCATATTATGCACCCCCAAAGAAATCCTGTATCCTTCATCCCTCGTATAATCCCCCTCCCCACCGGCCCATCAGTCTTCCCGAATGTCCTCTCAACCCTGGCTTGTTTAAAGGACCCTGTGCCGTGTTAAGCCTCAGGGGTGGAGGGAGGAAGCAAGTCAGTGCTGCCTAGCTTGCCCTGCTGTCAGTTGTGATGGTATGCCTTGTAAACTGAAGGTGGTTGCCTTGTGACTAGGGAGCACGTAGCTGTAGCATGTTACCATTTTGCCATTTTCCACATGGGCAGCACGTTACCATTTTGCCATTTTCCACATGGGCAGTTAGAGGGAAGATGAGGACTTTGACTTGCTCTGTAAGACTTTGTTGGCCCTTACAATCCTGCTCAGGTGCACCCTTGATTCATTTTTCTGTTTATAGATATTTTCTCCAGTGTTTTTCAAGGTTTTATGTTTGTTTTTAATGTAAGTTTTCATTAATAGTGTTCTCTTCTAGTTGAAGTTATGCTAATTCAGTCTTACAAGTAAGGGTTAAGCTATGGAAAACAAGTAGATAACATCTTTCCCATTGACGCATCAGCATTATTAGTATACATCAGCATTATTAGTATACGGTGGCCAAAAGTTAACATTCGGATAACAAGAAAGCATTTTTGTTCCTTATGCCACCAAGATGCCACTTAGTTAAGACTGAAATGGTTGGGAGGATGGTAGTTTCTAGATGTGGTATCCAGGTTAGAACAGGTAGCAAAACAAGCACATGGTTACAACAGAAAAGTGGTGCTTTGATTTGATTTTAAATGTTCGTGAAATATAGCTGTTGCTGAAGTGATTTGGTCAACACCTACGGAATCCTATCCACAAAAAGTAAAAATGATAACAACTACAGCTGCTGTTCCTGAGACTCTCACTGTGCTAGGTCTTTTACCTGTGTTCTTTTTGTTCCTGGCCACTTTGAGATGATGAGAAGTCTCATTCCTCTCTGGACTGAAGGATTTCAGGCTTTGGGTTTTCTTGAAACCCTTGTGATTTGAAGATGAAGCTTCAGTGTCTGCTATCACAAGCCCCTCTAGGCAGCTGGAGTCAGCTTGGGCCTCTTCTGCTTGCTTTCTGTTGTGGAGAATTCTCAAAGCTTTCTTTGCACTGCCGGGTTTTGTTTTGTTTAACTCTTGTGAGTGTATTTAACTGAAACTCATAGTTGATCAAAATGGGAGATCATTTAGTGTTATTGTTATCTCTATGTATGCATCCATTTATCTTGTTCGAGACACTCGTACGTGTTTTTGTTTTTTTAATTTAATTTTTATTGAGTTAATGATAGGTTACAATCTTGTGAAATTTCAGTTGTACATTATTGTTTGTCAGTCGTGTTGTAGGTGCACCCCTTCACCCTTTGTGCCCACCCCCCACCCACCTTTCCCCTGGTAGCCATTAATCTGTTCTCTTTGTCTACATTTTAAAATTCCTCATAGAGACGCTCATACATGTTTTAGAAATTGGATGTCCAATCCTAAGTCTAAGGAAGAGTAAAACTTTTCTTTTAATGAAATAAGGTATCTTAAAGACTGGGAAGCAGAACACTTGGCTGTAGTGTTGCTCTTTCTGCACTTAGTTTTTGAGAATGTGCCCTATTGGTACCTGGACTGGATCCCACAAAGCTGTGTTTGTGGGCAGCTGCTGCTTTGTCTCAAGTCCCTTGAGCCACATTGCTCTACCTTAACTCCACCTGTCAGAGAGCCTACCACGGGTCCTTGCCTTGAGCCTTTTTCATCTTTTCCTTTGGGCTGCTCCAGGGCCAACGGACTTTCCTTTCCACAGCTGCACACTGAGAAATGTGCCCATGGGCTATGTGAGCTCATTTTACTCTCTTGGGGAATGCCAAAATCTTGCATCCCCTTTCAATGCTTGTTTGATAAGAGTAATAGGTTATTTTTGTTTTACAAGTATAAAACTAACATTGGATGTGCATTTTTGTGTAAGCACAGGCTGCTAGGTCCTGGGACATTTGGAGGGGTGGACCTTGCAGCAGTGCCAGATGGCAACTGACAGACTCTGGGCCCCAAAAAACTGATGGATGTGGCCAGCAGATCTGGGGCAGGTGAAGGCTGAGAAAGGAAGGGACAGGCTACCCCTCTCCCAGGAATGATTTATCTCACTCTCAAAGAGTGTTTTTACTTTGAAAATAACCTTAGAGCCAGAGGGGTAACAGAGTGGTAAGATGTAAAAAGTGGAAGTACCCCCTTGGCCTTCCCTCCCAATCCTCAAATGAGCTCTTGATTGACTGAATTCACTGCCCTTCTCACAAGCCAAGTGATTCTGAAAGGGTCATTGTGTGATTTGCTTCAGAACTGTGGTGTGGTTGAACTTGATTTTCCTCAAAGAAATTTTTTATTATCTTGCTGTGCCTTATTTTGGAAAGAAATCTCAGGACTCATGGAGGATGACTGGCGCATATCTCTGTGTTAGGACGTAGTGCTGTGACCTGTACAGTCAAGAATTTTCTCACTCCCGTATCTCATTCTTTTCTGGCTCGTCGTGAAAGAACACTGTACTCAGAGCGGTTGGATAAGAAAAGCCACCAGATTAGTGCTGTGAGCCTGAGATGCTTTGCAGACCCTCGAGGGGAGTGTTCACCTGATCGAGGTGTCATGAGGACCCAGAGGAAATTGTGCTTCCTGTGCATAGGACCTGCTACAGTGCAGGGCACACCTTGGTCCCTCTACTAGCAGGTGATGGCGTGGCCAAGTCGGGGCTGCCTGGGTTTTGTGGTTGCCCATGAGGACTGAATCATTTCTGGTATTCTTTGTTTCAGAGGATGAGTTCATGTGTCATCTAGTTTGGAAATAGTCTGAGAGATGAGCAGGGGTAAATATTGACCACAGGCAGGGAGCGTGTAATCTTATTGGCACATGAGAGGACTATGGCTCAAGGTAGGAAAGTCCCCAATGGATCAAGACCTCAGAGCAATTTTGGCCATAGTCTGAGAGAGTCGTTTTCTGTTGTGTATGTTTCTTACAAGGTGGTTGGAGTCATAGTCTGCACCAAGGAGGAGGAGACTGGAGATGGAGAATTGCCCTTGAAAGAGAGGTAACGGGCTTTTTAAGAAGGATAGCAAATTCTTGGTGTGCTTATGGAATACTTGAGCTGTTGATGAGAAAATTTGATATTCTGATGAAGAGGATATGTGACACCTTAGAATTAATAGTTTAGGGGCCGGCTCCGTGGCCGAGTGGTTAAGTTCGCGCGCTCCGCTACGGCAGCCCAGGGTTCGGATCCTGGGCGCAGACATGGCACCGCTTGTCAGGCCACGTTGAGGCGGCGTCCCATATCCCACAACTAGAAGGACCTGCAACTAAGATACACAACTGTGTACAGGGGGAGTTTGGGGAGATAAAGCAGGAAAAAAAAAAAAAAAAGATTGGCAACAGTTGTTAGCCCAGGTGCCAATCCTTAAAAAAAAAAAAAGAATAATTTAGATTAGTGGTACTACAGTTTTAGCTAGAAAAAGCTTTTTATTTTTTATTTATTTTTAAAGATTTTATTTTTCCTTTTTCTCTCCAAAGCCCCCCAGTACACAGTTGTGTATTTTTAGTTGTGGGCCCTTCCACTTGGGGCATGTGGGATGCCACCTCAGCATGGTCTGATGAGCAGTGCCATGTCCACGCCCAGGATTCGAACTGGTGAAACCCTGGGCCGCCAAAGCATAGTGCATGAACTTAACCATTCCCCCATGGGGCCGGCCCCAGCTTTTTTTTTTTTTAATTAATTAATTTATTTTTGAGGAGGATTAGCCCTAAGCTAACATCTGCCGCCCATCCTCCTCGGTTTGCTGAGGAAGACTGGCCCTGAGGTAACATCCATGCCCATCTTCCTCTATTTTATACGTGGGACACCTGCCACAGCATGACTTGATAAGCAGTGTGTAGGTCTGCACCTGGGAGCTGGACTGGTGAACCCTGGGCTGCCAAAGTGGAATGTGCAAACTTAGCGCTGTGCCACCAGGCTGGCCTGAAAAAGCTTCTTAAATTGCTAAAACTCTAATTCCAGCAGTAAAACTCTGATGAACATATTTTCAGGTAGGCTAAAAGCTCCTTCTCTCCATCCCCCTCCATCTTTAGGGCCTCTAGTCTGTCATTGCAGAAATCCAGTCTAACAAGGCAAAGAGGTGGGGCAGTGTTGTCTTACTGGTAGTTGTAGAGAGGAAAAGCATCTGAGAGGCTGCTATTTCCCTTATGGAAAAGCTCATCCAGATTTTTGGAACAGAATCTGCTGTTAATTTGGGGGAAGGATCTGCATTATTGTGACTTCATGAAATAGTTCACTTAGAACTTGTATTGTTTAGATTTTGCTGAGGAAGATTTGCCCTGAGCTAACCTCCGTGCCAGTCTTCCTCTATTTTTTGGTATGGGCGGCCAGCACAGCATGGCCACTAATAGAGCAGTGTAGGTCTGTGCCCTAGAACCAAACTCGGGCCTCTGAAGTGGAGCGTGCTGAACTTAACCACTAGGCCTCTGGGGTTAGCCCCTACAAGTTGTATTTTTTCCTTTATTAAAACTAGGAAAAAATGCTAATGAGGGAGAAAAGGAACACCTAGTGTTGGACTGCAGGCATCTGTGTCAAGTCACTGCAGGGCTTCTCTTTCTTGTCTCTCTGGTCCTGCTTCTTTGGCGGAGCCAGCACCTGCTTTGGCATGGAGATGATACCCTCCCAGCCAGCCAGGCTGCAACTCCTTTGAGGTTAAGACTATGATTCCAGCATTCTTGGCAGCGACTCCATCATGTCAGGTACCTGTTGTTTTCTGTGATGAGGCCTGGGTAATATGGTGACCTCATGGTGCCTCTGTGCACCCATCTGTAAGGGAGATAATCATAGTATCTACTCCAGAGGGCTGTTTTAAGAGTGGAGGTGGGGCCGGCCCCGTGGCCCAGTGGTTAAGTTCGCGCACTTTGCTTCAGCAGCCCAGGGTTTTGCCAGTTCGGATCCTGGGAGCAGACATGGCATCACTCATCAAGCCACGCTGAGGCGGCGTCCCACATGCCACAACTAGGAGGGCCTGCAACTAAAAATATATAACTATTTACTGGGGGGCTTTGGAGAGAAAAAGGAAAAATAAAATCTTAAACAAAAAAGAGTGGAGGGACTTGATTTTTATGGAGCAGTGGTGGGAGTTTTCCTGAGGTTGATGGTCGTTTGACACCATGTAGCCAGATGGGCCAGTCTGGTTAGTCACTGTCCTTGATGCGTCCCACGAGGCAAACATTGAAGAAAGCTTTTCTCTTCCTTCCTGGCTTTATTTTGCTAGAACTCCTTTTTGTATATTCATTTTGTCACCAGGGCTTGTGCCTCGTTTGTTATACAGCTTCCCTGGAAGTCCAGGTCATGGAGGGAATGATGTTCCTTCTGCATCGTCTTGCTGAGACACCTCGTTTAAAGCTGATGGCAGACCCACCAGCATTGCTGAAGAGACCTTCAGCATATACAGCACCAACCCATGGCCTTTCTTTACTTTGTCTGCAAAGGATGGGGATAATTATCTTTCGGTGATAATTTAGCAACCTGAAAACCTTGGGTCTTTGGGATGTGACTCAATACCAACCCAGAATTTCTGAATGCTAGTTAGTATATTTTTTTAAACAGTAATAGGATTTTAATCTTCTTGTACCCACATTTTTAAAGTTTATTCTTCAGTGAACATTGTTTTCTTGCCTGATTTTCTACAAGAGAGAATTTTCCAAGAGGTTAGTTGTCATTACAGTAAGAGCTTTGCGTCAATCCTATTCCCCTACCTCTGCCCTCTGGCAACTGCTTATCTGCTTTTTGCTGTTTATTGTCTGCAATTCCAAATATGAGAAATATGTTGTACGGTGAAGCCATACTTACGTTCACATTGAGAGGCTGAACATAATAATTAAAATAACCACTAAATGAGACTTACTTTATTATGTGCAATGCAATGATATTTACTGTTTTTTCCTAGTTGATGAAAACAAAGAAAGAAACTTCTGATTACCATTCACTAATTTGATTACACAGCCCGCAGAGTAGAGATCTATTCCAGGCCTGTCTTCTCCATTTTACAGACCAGAAAACTGGAACCCAAAGGGAGTCAGGGGCTTAGAGTCTTTGTCCAAGCAATTGAGTGGCAGAACAGGGACTAGAATCTGGTTCCACCTCACTAGAGGATAATAAATTGTCTCTCTAATCCCCCCTCACCTTTGGGAGTTTCCTCTGTCCATCAGACTTGGCGCAGATGAGAATGAGCGGTATTCTTGCCTTTCTACCGAGGGTGATGGTTCTTCTTTGGGAAACAATGTCCTGTGGCCTGCTAGAGTTGGGTGCTGATGGGAGGGTAGCAGGGTGTCACATCATACTCAGCCACTTAGGAACACACTGGGGACCTGGGAGGAGGATGAGTTAGAGATCCTTACCTGGCTTTGTGGCCTCCAGCCACACTCCTGAACCATACTCTAAACAGCTGCCATGATGGACTGGTTTTTGTTTTAGATTTTTCATTGGGGGGGGGATGGGTAAGACAGATGCCTGGAGAAAGATATTTTTTTACTTGAATACATTTAAGGAATCTCGAACAGAGTTGCAAAGGGATTTGTATCGTTGTTAGCATTGCTCCGATAACAAAAGAAGTTGTACATTTTTATGAAAGGTTTGGATTGTGTTCCTAAAACCTGGTCCATGAGGAGTGTCTTGTGTTTTCACAATTTAATAATTATGGTGCCTGCTTCGTGCTTGGGTGCTGGCAGGCCAGCCATAAGTCAGTAGTTTTCCTTTGGTATTGCTCTTACTCAGGAAGTATTTTACGGTAGACTAGTATGGATTGGTCAGTATAGACCTAGAGAAAGGGCTTGTGTGTGGCCAGGCATCTTAGAGCTCCACCTTCTGGACAGAGTCTGGAATGGCTGGAATGTACTTGTCCTTAGAGCTGATTGCATGTATTGTGTCCTGGGACTCTTCTCAGCACATTCCCTCCTGAAGGCTTCTGTGATGATGAAAAGGTAGTACTGGGGAGAAATCGAGACTTTTGGTTTTCTGCTCTTTGCATATAGAAAAGCTTATTGATTCCTAATCTTTGAGTCAAGTTGGGGCTCACAGTCGGTTTTCTCTGACAGAAAGAGATTAAAACCAGCTTAGACTCTTTAAAATAGGCTACTTTATAAATAGAAAATATAAATCCATGGTGAAAGCACTCTCATGGGACAGGCTAAATGTCCCATGTATGTAGGAGAGCTGTACCAAGGCAGATTTGCCAGAGACCCTGGGCCCTAGAGGCAGCCGTGTGGGAGCATCCAACAGATTGAAGTTCACTTGGGAGCTGTGGATTATTGTTCCTGGCTCTGGATGAGTTTCCTCACCTCGCTGAATCAGCCTCATTGTTTGCAACAGGGAAAGCAATGTCTACATGTGGTATCATGTAGAGAAAGTATCATGAGGACCAAATGAGATAAGTTCCTGTAATGAGCCTAGCACATAATAGGTGCTTTACCCACATTAGAGGACAGTGGGCACATCTCTGGTAGATCCATTCTCACCACCACCATCTCAGTTGGAGTCATGGAAACCAGGAGTTCCCAGTAAGAATCCTGTATGGATACTGACGTGTTGCCCAAGCTCTCTATGTAGTGCTGTTAGATATGGTGTAGTCTGTAAGTTATAGACAGAAAACAAAGAACTAGCTTGACATGCCCTGAAACGGTTATATGCTTTGCTGAGATCCAGTGTGTTTGGGGATGGGAAGTCAGCGCTAAAGCCCTGGACCTCAGGAGCACAGCTTTGGGAGATCAGCATAGAACTGATTAAAATAGTCAGTGACCTAGAACACTGTGTGTCTTTTTAAGGAGTTAGCTAGCCTTGATCACTTGTTTTTAGATACAGACGTTAATCATTAAAGCTAGGCCCAATCTGCACTGCTAATAAGGTTAATGGGGCTTGTCTTTGGCCTTGGGCAGGGAGTTGTGTGTGGACTGGGGAACTGGAGTAAATCTTAATAGATGATGTGTAAGGAGGTTTTTCCTTTAAAATTTTATTTTATAAAAGCATAACGACCAAGAGTGAACCCTAATGAAACCAGGATGATGTGTCAGTGTAGGTTCATAATCACTTGTAACAAATGTACTACTCTGGTAGGGGATAGTGATAATGAGGGAGACTATGCACGTGTGGCGTCATAGCTTCGCGTTTTGCTCCCCATGGTGGCTTTCTAATGCCGTGAGGAGTGGGGGACGGGGGCTGTTTAGGGGCCCTGGAGCCAGTCTCTGCCTGTCAGCATCCGGCTCCGCCCGGCGAGAACTCAGGCTGTTTGTTTCTGCGGGAGGAGGCGGGGCCCGGCGTGAGCCCAGGCTGTTTGTCTTTCCTCTGGAGGGGGAGGGCTAGCGGCTCTAGACGGTTCCCAGGCTGCTTCCAACTCCGGTGTCACTGTTTGCTTCTAACAGGACGTCCTGGCCCGCGCAACCGAGAAGCTGAGGCTGGACAGACAGACTCACAGACGACAAACGAAGGGCGCGCTGGCCGCCAGACCCCGCCTCCTCCCCCTTTTCCCTGCCGCCTGCGCCTGGAGGATGAGCCCAGCCTTCAGGGCCATGGACGTAGAGCCCCGCGCCAAGGGCATCCTATTGGAACCCTTTGTCCACCAGGTCGGGGGGCACTCGTGTGTGCTCCGCTTCAACGAGACGACCCTGTGCAAGCCCCTGGTCCCGAGGGAGCACCAGTTCTACGAGACTCTCCCAGCCGAGATGCGCAGATTCACTCCCCAGTACAAAGGTGAGCCCCCAGCTGATGTAGGGATAGCCAACGCCTGGCATTGCGGCCGTGGAAGGCCCAGGCATCTGTCTCAGGAGCCCCACCCCTTCCCACTCATTCTTTGTTTTCCCTCCTCCTCCTCTTGGCCCTCAACCCGGCACCTCACACTCAGTTTTCAAGCCCTGGTAAGATTGCTCAGTTGTTTTGTTTTGTGGATTTGTTTTGAATTTATTTTTGGTAGAAGTATAGTTGTGTTTTATGTTCATGTGTGTCTCGATCACAGTAACCCATAGTCCCTCATGGGGGACAAGGGGGAAGACTTTGGGAGAATTTTACCCAGGATACTTGCTGCCTGCTTTTTGTCCTCCAGGAAGCCAGAAGCCGGGTGATTAGGTAGGCTGGGAGCGGGGTTGAGTCAGATGGAATGCAGGAGTGGGAGGCCTGTGCTGATTAGCTGAAGCCCTTTGCTATTACGGAATGTCCCCAAAATTGCTATGTTAAGACAACCCTTTGATTCACATGTGGTGACTTTTTCTTCCTTTTTATAATGCATTTGGGGGGGATCATCAGCAGCCGCCAGCGTGGTGTGGTCTTTCCTGGGGAGGGGGGAGTCCTTTGTAAATCAAAGATGAATCCATTAAGGAAGTTAATTTTAAATTAGCATTGCCTGGTTATGCAAAAGACTCTTGAACAGTGTAAGTTCTTCTGGGACTGTTGAAACACTCTCTTTGAAGACAATGTATGGGGCTCTTCTCTGTATTCTGAATATGCATGTATTTTGCTGTGGGGGTGGAGGAATTGGGGGCCCTCACTTGGTCCTTCTCTGTTGTTTTTTTTCAGGACAAAGCCAAAGGCCCCTTGTTAGCTGACCACCCCTGCCCCCTTTTTTCCCCTGGTTCTTCCCCTCCCCACCATGGCCACAGGGAAGTGTGGTCCCTTGAATTTCCCACCCTGGCTCCTCTGCGCCCAGAGCCGGGGACCACCTCAGAAGTGTCGTCTCTCTCTGAGCACGCATTCCCCTGCAGCAAGCGAGCGGGCGGGCAGCAAGGACTGAGCAAATTGAGTGTTCCTGGGCCAGAGAGGCCTGGGAGGAAAAGTGTTCAGCCAGTCGGTTGTAAGGCGCTCGTCGGCACCTGCTGAAACGCTCCCACCTGACAGCCCCCTCCTCAAAGACTGTAATTACACATGGCAGGTTCTAGAGACTCGAAGGGGAGAGCTGCTTTCAAGGCCACCACGCACCTGTGCTCCCGGCCCAGCCCTATTTGCCTTGTGTTCATATTGTTCTTTTGTGACATGAGACTGCAAAGACCAATAAAGTAACATATTTGAGAAGGACAAAAGGCTTGGGGCGCCCACCCGTGTCGGAGTGTGGCGAAGCCTTTGCTAGGGTGTCTGTTGTGCTGTGTGGTTTGTTTTGTTTGCTCCTTTATTTTGTTTTGCTTGCCCAGTCCTCCCTTACCCTTGGATCCCTCTTACCACTCAGGCACACCTGTTCCCCTTGTGTTTGGGCTCTGCTTTAAAGCAAGCCTCGAGGCCATCAGAGTTTCTGTTCAGGGCATTAAAAATTCTCACAAGATATAAAGAGCGAATGTTTTTACATGTCTCTTAGGATTAGAAGAATTACATAAAAATTAATAAACATTTTCGATGACAGAAAAATGTGTCTTGTAATTCTTTGGCTCCTGCCTTGTTGAGTGCATCAAAGAGGAAGACTCTCGGCCATGTTTGCTCCCTAATCTCTTGTCTTGTATGGTGTCATCTTTTCTAGCTGTTTTGATATTTGTTAGGATGGCAGATGAGTTTGGGGCCTCTGGCAACATAGAGACTAAGGAAGAGGGTAAGAAAAAAACAAATGTTACAATCATGTTATTTATAAAGCATCTTCCTGTGGATTTAAGAGTGCTCTCTGCTCCTCATCCCCCTTCCAGGTGTGGTATCTGTGCGCTTTGAAGAAGATGAAGACAGGAACTTGTGTTTAATAGCATATCCGTTAAAAGGGGACCATGGAACTGCAGACAGTGTAGACAATTCAGACTGTGAACCAAAAAGTAAGCTCGTAAGGTGGACAAACAAAAAACATCACGTCCTAGAAATGGAAAAGACCCCCAAGGACTGGGTGCGGCAGCACTGGAAAGAGGAGAAGATGAAGAGGTGTGTATAGACTGAGAAGGGAACCCTTGATTCTGTGAAAGGGGAGGGATCTTTGTTAGAACCCAGTCCCCGGAGCTAAGAACTTGCACGAAGGAGACTTAGTAGGTACCTTTTCATTTGGTGCTCAGTTCCTGCATGGCATACCCAGCTTTTCTTTAATTGACTCTGGGTTAGATCATGCCATTTTGGGTAAACAGCTGCAGTGGCAGATGTAAAAGAGTTTCAGTCACTCATTCTTTCTGCAGCTGCCCTGTGCCAGGCCCTGTGCTGCATCCTGTGGATGTAGCAATGACCAAGACAAGCCTTGCTCACTGAGAGTGGGAAACAAAATGGTCAGTTGGGCATCTCTGAATCTTAGGGACCCACCTAGGCAGAGCCTTTCAAGTGCCACACCTTGGCAGAACTTTTAAAAATATAAATAATGTATATAAATTGAAGTATGTATAACGTAGCTAAGTAGGTTGACTTATTCCCATGAAATTTCAATTCACATTTTTCCAGTCTCCAGCATTCAGAGTCAGGGAACCTGAATGTACCAGAAATCAGGGAGTAGTACTGTCTAGAAGAAGAGGGCAGTGGAGGCAGAGGCTGCTCTTACATCTTAGGTTGTCTTTACTGTAGAAGAACAGTGAGCTAGCCCCTTAATCTTTTTTTAAATTAACTTTCTGGAAATATAATGTATATACAGTAAAATGTACCCACTTGAAGTGTTTTTTTTTTGTTTTCTCTCCCCAAATACCCCAAGTACATAGTTGTATATTTTTTAGTTGTGAGTCCTTCTACTTGTGGCATGTGGGACGCCGCCTCAGCATCGCCTAATGAGTGGTGCCATGTCTGCGCCCGGGATCCGAACCAGCAAAATCCTGGGCTCCTGAAGCAGAGGGTGTGAACTTAGTTTTCAGTCACAGGGCCAGCCCCTGAAATCTTTAATGTATATACTGAAACCACCACTACATCAAGATATCAAACTTTACCTCACTCCAGAAAGTTCCTTCATGCCCTGAATTTTGATAAGACACTGATTTATTGGCTCCTTGTCTCTTTATAGCCATAAGTTAGAAGAAGAATTTGAGTGGCTAAAGAAATCTGAAGTCTTGTACTACAGTTTAGAGAAAAAGGGGAATGTAAGTTCCCAACTTAAACACTATAATCCTTGGAGCATGAAGTGTCACCAGCAGCAGTTACAGAGAATGAAGGAGAATGCAAAACATCGGAACCAGTACAGTATCCTTTGTTCATAGGGCATCTCTACCTTGGGGAGAGGGGAGGGTAAGTGAGGAGACCTTTGGAGCTTGGAGAGAGAATTTGGATTTTTTAATCGTTGTTGTGCCAGCACACCCTATGTGATAACCATGGGAAAATATCACTTCCCTTGCAGGTGAGGGCTGGTCTGGGGGTGCGTGGGGGGGGGGGGGCTATGATGGGTCCCTGGGGAGGAGGGACAGAGGGACAACTTACTGAGGAACCAACCTACATCAAGGGGCTTTAGCCTAGAGTGCAAGGGGCTGCTTCATGTTTTCAGTCTCCTGCAGAAGTCCCCAGATTGTGCTTACCTGCGAAGGGCTGGGGTGAGGGGGAGGACTGACCTTTCAGTCTGGTTCACCAGACAGGCACATGTGAAAGCACAGCGTCCTTTTCTTTTTTTCCCCTTCTTACTCATTAAGATAAACTTCATTGATTTTTTTTCTTTAATGTTATGGGGGAAAATTCCTCAGCATTGAGCATATTTTATTTATTTTTAACTTTTTATCAGGGAAAATTTTAAACATGTTAAAAATAAAATAATACATTGAACTTCTAAGTACCAGTCACCCCAGTTCAGCAGTTAACCCACTCATGTCAGTCTCATGTCGTGACACACTCTATACACCCAACAACCCCCAACTGAACTCTTTCTGAAGCAAGTCTCAGATATATCATTTCATCTGTCTGCACCTCAGCATGTATCTAAAAGATAAGGATATTTTAAACATTAATACCATTATTACTCCTTAAAAAGTAGACAATAATTTCTTACTATCAGATACCTAGTTTGTGTCCACATTTTCCTAATTGTCTCATAATATGTTTTTACTGATAGTTTATTTGATTGGGGATCTAAATGAGGTTCATATGTTGCATTTGGCTGAAACATTTAAGTCTTTAAATATGCTTTCTTTTTTTTTCTGGGAAATTTCTTGTCAAAGAAACTGGATCTTCTAGAGTTTGCCACTATCTGGATTGTACTGATTATGTCCCTGTGGTATCTTTACATGTTACTCTTTTCCCTCTCCTTCCATTAAGTTGATAATTTGATCTGCAGGCTTGATCAAATTCAGGTTTGATTTTGGCGGGGGGTGGGGGGGTGGCGGGAATCCCTCAGAGATGGTATTGTATATGTCCACCAGAAAGCACAGTGCTTAGTTGTCTTTCTCTTTTGTATTGCCATTGCCTTTGACCCATTTTTTCATTAGGTGATTTTCTAATTTTGTCCTTCATTTGTTAGCTGGAATCCTTCTGTAAAGAGAAACTTTTCCTTATCAATTATGTGCTTATCCTGAGGTATAGTTTATATAGGAAAGGCAGGTAAATGTCTTCCTTTATTTACCAGATATTTGGAATAATGAGTTTTTCAGCATCATTATAAATCCATGAATTTAAACGTTTTGACATGTTTTAGTCTATTGAAGTTATCTTAACTGATGTTCACATTATCTCATGTTTGGCCAGTGAGAGCTTTTCAAAATAGGTCTCTGGGTCATTTTGACACAATCACAGTAGTCTGTGATATGGCTATCTTGTTTTCTGGTCTGAAAAGATGGTCCAGGGTCATGTATGTTTCCTACTCCACATGTGAATTCAGTCATTCCTCTAAGGCAAGTTTGCAAACATTTCCAGTAGAGAGCCAAATAGTGGATGTTTTTAGGTTTTGCAGGCCATACACTCTGTCACAACTCTGCCATTGTAGCATGAAAGTAGCCTTAGACAATAATGTAAATGAATGAGCGTGCCTGTATTCCAGTAAAACTCTATGGTCACTGAGATTTGAATTTCATTTAATTTTCATGTGTCATGAAGTATTTTATACATATACATACACACATCTTAAAAATGTTAGAACCATTTCTAGCTTACAGTCTGTACAGCAGTGAGCAGGGGGCCGTAGTTCACTAATCTCTGCTCTAGGAGCACTGGTCTGGGCACTAGGGGTGCTCATACATCTGGTCATCGTTTCAAGACCTTTTCAGTGCACACAGCTAGGAAATAACTTTTTTTTTTTTTTTTGAGGAAGATTAGCCTTGAGCTAACTACTGCCAGTCCTCCTCTTTTTTGCTGAGGAAGCCCAGCCCTGAGCTAACATCCGTGCCCATCTTCCTCTACTTTATATGTGGGACGTCTGCCACAGCATGATGTGCCAAGTGGTGCCATGTCTGCACCCAGGATCCGAACCGGCGAACCCCGGGCCGCTGAGAAGCCGAATGTGCAAACTTAACCACTACACCACCGGGCCGGCCCCAGAAATACATATTTTAAAGACAGAACTTTTCATGAGTTCATACTTACATTTCCAGTTCATATTTAAAGCTACAGGATTTACTGAACTTATTTGATGTTCTGTTTATAATTTAGGACTATATGTTGTTGGACATGGTCCTACACCTTGCTGAATTCAGGAAATGATGTGTGTATCTCCCAGGCTGTTCTTAGACCAGTTTCTTGACAAGAATTGAAGATGCCTTTTAGCCCCCTATTCAGCCTTGGGCTCCGTGCATGAGAGAGAGCAGGACTGATGGGACCCTGTGTGGACCTAGGCTTCTCTGAGGTCCTCTGTGTGCCAGAATTGTGCCCTGGGAGTGCCAAAGCCTCATGCAGCAGCACCTTCTCTTTAGAGGGGGAATTGTCCTTAACTACTCAGAATTTATCTTACTGGAGAACCTGACTTCCCGCTATGAGGTGCCATGTGTCCTGGATCTCAAGATGGGTACGCGCCAGCATGGTGACGATGCTTCAGAGGAGAAGGCAGCCAACCAGATCCGCAAATGCCAGCAGAGCACATCTGCGGTTATTGGTGTCCGTGTGTGTGGCATGCAGGTGAGGAGAGTGCTGGTGCATGGCATGGGCTTGCTAGGGCATCCAGTAGCTGCTCCCCCCCCGCCCCCAGCATAGTTTTTTTTTCTCAAATGCCAGATTTGACTGTGTGAGTGTGTTGCTTTCCAGGTTAGAAAAGAAGGCATACATGCCTGGGTGATCCCCTCTGGGACTGGCTGGGCTGGCTGAGTCCAGAGTGTGGACAGGAGAGGAAAGGGAAGGCAAGAGGGTTAGGCCTTCTCCACTAGCCTGTACATTGAGCAGAGGGCTGAGGACAGAACCCAAGTCAGAGGGCTGCATCCAAGTGGGTGTTGATCAAAGGACAGTGTCTGGTGTGACTGGTGTACTTAACAAGTTAAAGGATTTGATCCAGGACTATCATATTGCTGCTACTCCCCAGGGTCCATGCTCTGAGGTGGTTATCAGCACCTGACCTGCTCGTCTTCCTTCCACAGGTGTACCAGGCAGGCAGCGGACAGCTCATGTTCATGAACAAATATCATGGACGGAAGCTGTCGGTGCAAGGCTTCAAGGAGGCCCTTTTTCAGTTCTTCCACAATGGGCGGTACCTGCGCCGTGAGCTCCTGGGCCCTGTGCTTAAGAAGCTGGCTGAGCTCAAGGCTGTTTTGGAGCGACAGGAGTCCTACCGCTTCTATTCAAGCTCCCTGCTGGTCATCTACGATGGCAAGGAACGGCCTGAGGTGGCCCTGGACTCAGATGCTGAGGACTTGGAGGACCTGTCAGAGGAGTCAGCCGATGAGTCTGCTGGTGCCTATGCCTACAAGCCCATTGGTGCCAGCTCAGTGGACGTGCGCATGATTGACTTTGCACATACCACGTGCAGGCTGTATGGCGAGGACAGCGTGGTACATGAGGGCCAGGATGCTGGCTATATCTTTGGGCTCCAGAGCCTGATAGACATTGTTACAGAGATAAGTGAGGAAGGTGGGGAGTGAGCTTGCTAGCTGCCCCAGCACCTGAGAGACTCTCTGTGTCCCAGGCACAGCTGTGCTGCGTCAGGGAGGAGGCCAGTATGGTCAGGTGGTGGCCCCTGCAGCCTGGAGCTGATGTGCAGAGGCCTCTCTGAGTCCCAGCCTGAGCCAGCCCTAACTGTGCTCGGAGTCTATTTATTTTAACTATTTCTTCAACATTCCACGTTTGATGATGCAGATACCTCTTTCTTCCCTGAGTGTAAATGTTCTAATATAGATCTTTTTGTTAATTGTATACAGTACTGCTGTCATTCTTGCTAGGGGCAGGCAGCCAGCCCCCCTCCTGACCCTCAGAAGCTTCACACATGCTGTGACCAGTGTTCTCCTTGCCACTGCCCCCACCCCATGGACCCTAAAGTCATGACAGCCTCTTGGCTTTATCCTCAGTCCCCTAACCTAGCACCCTGAGGTCACCCAAAAAACAAAAAAGACTCCTACACATACAACCTTAGGTCCCTCTGGGGTCTATGCTGGCCTAGTGTCCCAGCACTCCCTATGCAAAGAACTACACTTGAATCTTGACACAGGTCTTTCCCTGCCCTCATGCAGGTTAAGCCAAAGTTGGGCAATAGGTGTGCCAAAACTTGAGTCCAGCTCCTGCGCCACTGGCAGCAGCTGATTGACTGGACATTGTGATGTCTGAAGTCCTGAAGCCAATACTGAGGCCTCAAGTAGCTGCCAGGTTCCAATCTGTTGGCAGCCATGGGCTCTGGTGAAGGGTCCCGGGGCCGTGGGGTCAGGGGAGCGGGTCCCAGGAGAGAGAGTCTTCTATGTGGGGTGGTCCTTTTAGCCATACCACCTGTCATCGCTCCTACCCAGCCCTGGGCCCCAGCACAACTACACCAGTCTCATCTTTCACACAGCTCCGGCCAGGGCAGCCCCTAAGCTACTTTTGTGCTAGGAGGGTTTCGGGGAGGAGGAGGTGTGGCAGGAGTCTTGAACTGCAGAAGCACCAGGGAGAAGGGCACAGACCCAGTGCCAAGAAGGAAGGGTCTGGATGTTCAGTTCTAGCAGTCCCACCCATTTCGTGAATCTCCCAGCATCTCCTCACCAAGGACCATTATGCCTATGTCCAGTCTGTCCAAAAACAGGCCAACTGCATACACTGGCCTGGTTGTGCCCACATTCCCTGCTTCCTGGGCCCAGGCTTCCAGTGGGGAATGTGGCTGGACTAGCCCTTGGACAGGAATGGGAGGCCCCCAGGTACCCTCTCCGTAGGATCCTCTCCCTAGGACCCTTAGGGCCTCTCCCCTGTGTTCCCCCCTAACCCTTGTAGGACTTAAAAGACAGATTAGGGCTGACTGGAAAGGTGGGCAGGTCAAACAAACTCTTAAGGCTACATAGCATCCCACTTGCCACCCCTCCTCCAGCCTTCCTGTCTACTCACAGAAGGGAGCATCACAAGATAATGTGGAGTTGTAAGTTCTATAAAGGCAATAGAGCTATGTGATAGCGATGGATAGGGGTGGGAGCCTGACAACCTTATGCTGTGAGGGACGGAAATGTGTCCCAGGCAGAGGAAGCAAATGCAAAGACCCACGTTAGAGAGGACGCGAGAGGCTGGTGGCTGAGGAGAGGAGGTGGGTGGGGAACGAGGATGGGAGGGACTTTGGGCCGGGTATGGCACAACTTGGTTTCTGTTTTTACGGTCTCCTGCTCACCCTTGCTCTCCATTGCCCACCACTGGCGCGGTATGTGGTGAAGAGGGGTCATAAGGCCGTGGAGATCTGGCACCTGCGGGCGCTTCCAAGTATCGGATCAGCGAGATGCAACGATGGGACTACCCAAACGGGGTCGCCCTCCTTACTGTTAGTAGGTCAGGACTCACTCCCCGGGGGTAACGGGGACGCACGGGACTACGAGCGCCGGACACAGGCTCTGCCGCTGAGCAGCGGGCCAAGGGCTTCTTCGGGTGGCAGGACGGGCCGCAGCACTCGAGCTTGAGCGGGGAAAGGGAATGGAGGGCCAGGCAGGAGAAGCTGGGGCTGGTGCTCTGGGAGGGTGCCGGGGTAGGGGTCGGGCAGAAGGGGCGGCGGACTCTCGAGCCGCGCCGGGCCTCACCGCTTGGGACCGCCAGGGAGCTCCGCGCTTCCGTGCGGGAGCCGACACACTCCCGGGGCGGGGCTGCGGCGGCCGTGCACGCGCGCGCACGCGTCGTGTGTCACGGGGCGGGGCGAGCGCGGCCAGGCGCTCCCGGCCTGGTGTCCTGTTTCCGCAGCCTTCGCCGCCTACCTTGCCCCGGCGCACCCCGGCCCGGCCCCATGTACCGCGCGCTGTACGCGTTCCGCTCAGCGGAGCCCAATGCTCTGGCGTTCGCCGCGGGCGAAACCTTTCTGGTGCTGGAACGCAGCAGCGCGCACTGGTGGCTGGCGGCGCGGGCGCGCAGTGGCGAGACGGGCTACGTGCCGCCCGCCTACCTGCGCCGCCTGCAGGTGAGTGTGCCCCTCCCCTGCCGGCCTCCGCGGCCCTAGACTGGGCCATCACGGGCTCTCAGGACCGACCCCGGAACCCCAGACCCAATAGGACCTCCAGCAGATAGGGATTTTGAGAACCTGACCCTGAGACCCCAGACCCACGAGGACTGGGACCCCAAGAGCCCGCACTGCCTCAGAAGACCAGGCCCTTGACAGCCAATTCTGAGGACTCTAGACCTATCAGAATTCTAACTCTGGGACTGAGACTCCTTGGGATTCCAGACCCATCGGGACCCAATATCTGAACGCCCCATCTCAACAGAATTCAAGAGTCAGCCCTTAGATTCCAGCACCACCGGATACTGACCAGTTCCCCAGATCTCTGAGACCTCAGATCCTTAATCGGCCCCTTTCTCGGATCCCCGGGATCCCATACTCTTGCCTCCCACTCTCAGATCCCCGGTTGGAGCCACTGCTTCCACCACTGAGACCCAGGCCACCTGGGACACCACTGTTTCCCCAACCATGCTCCATGTCCTCACTCCCCGACTTGGACCCTGAACCTGTAGACACCCCCATCCCCTAGATGACCCCCAAAGCTCTGAGACCTCAGTGTCATTTTCACTGCCATGTACTCAGCCACCCCCTAAGCTCTTCCTAAGACACTCCCCCACCCCCAACCGTCTCTGAACCGAGGATCCCAGCCCCTGCTGACACTCTCTGGCACTACCCTGCCCACCATCCCTCACAAGCCTCAGGCCCTGATTTTTCAGTCTTCCTTTCTCTGAAAGTGAAGGAGCTCCATTCCTCTTTGTCCCCAGCCTGGAGTGGGGGCTGCTCCCATTATGAGGAAGCAAGTCCTCCCTGTGGCTTCCCCTGGTCTGACTCTGGCCCCATTTCCTTCCAATGGAGGCTGCAGCCCCCGTTCCTGTTCCCCAAGAATAGTCCTGCTATGGGGGCTGGGGTGCAGTGTCTCCAGCTGGTCTATTCTGATCACTGGGAAGGAGGCCCGGGAGCCTCCAGGCCTGGCCTGTGCCAGACACCCTGGCCCCATCCTAGTCCCTACCCTTTAGGAAACATCCTTTTCCAGCCTGGTTCAGGACAAAAATAACAGGATAAATTTGGAGATGTCCTCTGGTCTTACCAGAGGGGATGGGCCCTGGGCCCTGGACCCTCAGCCTGATCTCATCTAGGAGTGCCTGGGGTGAGAGTGAGGAGCCCTGGACACCAGGGCTGCTGGTTCTGGAATGAGCGTGTCAGACCTAGCCTCTCTGGGGATGGGGGCTTTGGGAGGCCTCTGAGGAAAGTCTTACCTCTTCCCCAAGGGCCCATAAGGCCCCTCCCCCAGCCAGGGCCCTTGTGGCTGGGTGTTTGGGGAGGGCAGAGAGGCTACCATCTTCTCTATCTCTTGTTTGCTTTCTGCATATCTGCCTCTGTCTCAGTCTCCCTAACTCTCTCTGTATGTCTATGTCATTCTGACTCTCCACCTGTGTATGTCTCTTCCTTCTTCTGACTCTCTCCTCTGTCTCCGGCACTCAATTTCTTTCTGCGTTGTCTCCCTCTATGTGTCCCTCCCCCGCCCCTTCTTACTTTCTGTGTATGTGTGTCTTTCTCTTTCTCTCCCCTTTTCTGTCTGCTGTCTCCCTGCACTCTGGCACACCCCATGCTACCTGGAGAGCTTTGCTGACCTCTGTGTCCCTCTGTCTGCCCCCATCAGGGAAGCTTCTCAAACTTGCTCTGGAGTGACATCACATCAGTTCTGGGGCTCCTGTGTAGCCTAATGGACCATGTGTGCCAGGGACAGGGGAGGAGTGGAAGTGGCTGGTCCCACAGCTGCTACCCCTTACTCCCTACTCCATGCCAGGCAGGCTGGGTAGATTGGACCCTTGAGTTACTGGGCATGGCAATACAGAATCTGGGACAGGGACCAGGCCCTTCTTTCATATCTGTGCTTTGCCACACACACAGAACTGCTACTTCCTAGGGTAGATCTGGAAGATTCCTAGAACAACTTGAGGGGATGAGGGCTGGCAGCAGGGGTGGATAGAGGAGTTCCCTTTGGTCTATCCTCAGCTACCAGGGAATGCAGAAGGCTCTACGAGGACAGGGCTGTTCTGGAGTGTGACCTTGGTTTTGTGAAGGATCAGCAAGATCCAGAGTGATTTGTTAAGGGCTCCAGACAGTAGAGGCTCCCTGCTTGGCATCTCAGTCTAGGCTCTGAGCCAAGTCTGGGGATAGACTAGGTGTGTACTCTTGGCCTCAAGCTGAGGGTCTTTGGGCTGTGTTTTTCCTCTAGACTCCTGGTTTTCTGAGACGTTGTAGCTGAGAACCTCACTGTGGGGTAAAATCCTGAGCATGTCCCCGGTATGTAAAGTGGCCACATGGGGGCCACCCTGTGCCTCAGCTCCCTGAGTGGTGCAGTTTGAGAACCCCATTTCATATTCTAGGTCACATTCCATGTTTACATCTAGTATTCCAGGCTTTAGCTGTAGTGGTCTTCTGTCTGCCCTGGGCTCCATCCGGAGCTGGGTCTGGGCTCAGGACCCTCACTTGGCCCCTAAGTCTAACTGTCCATCCCTGCTCCCCCAGGGCCTGGAGCAGGATGTCCTCCAAGCCATTGACCGGGCCATTGAGGCTGTGCACAATGCAGCCATGCGGAATGGTGGCAAGTACAGCCTAGAGCAGCGTGGAGTCCTCCAGTGAGTGTGGGAGAGGGAATGGTCCTTCAGTGAGTACTGGAGATATGTGGAGGGCAGGATTGGGGGTTGTGCAGAGTGAAGTGGAGCGTGAGGGAGGTGGGAGGTGGAAGGGGCCTGAGCTGTCGTCGAGCATGTTGTAAGGTAATTTCCTCAGTAATCTCTTTGTCCCTCCATCAGGAAGCTGATCCACCACCGGAAAGAGACCCTGTCCCGCAGAGGCCCCTCAGCCTCCAGCCCTTCAGCTATGACCCCATCCACCAGTGACCACCATCTGGATGCTGCTGCTGCCAGGCAGCCCAATGGGGTGTGCCAAGCAGGGTTTGAGCGGCAGCACAGCCTGCCCAGTTCTGAGTATCTTGGTGTAGATGGAGGCCTCTACCAGGTACATGGTGAGAACATCCTGGAGAAGGGAGGTGGGTGAGACTTACGGCTTTGTCCACAGGCTCAAAGGGTACACTCGAGTCAGTGAGGCAGCCATAGCCTGCCCATGCTAAAAGCTCAGGGACCTAGCCAGGCTGGTACCCCAGATGGCAGCCTATCCTCCCAGATCCCACTTCTGCCTTCCTAGATCCCACCACAGCCTCGCAGAGCAGCACCTGCCACGCCACCCCCACCCGTGAAGCGCCGAGACCGTGACACCCTCGTGGCCTCAGGGAGCGGTGAGAAGGCAGGGTTTGGGGGAATCGAGGGGTGCACCCTGTACTTGGAATGGTTGTCCTACCTGTGTCAGGGAGTTGGGGACCCTAGGCTTGGGGGAAGATAGGGCATGTATTGGGGCAGTTGGGGGCTCTGGGCTTGGTGGGGAGGGTCCAGCAGAGGAAGTAGGCCCTGTCCTGGGAAACAGGGGCTCTGGGCTTGGAGGGGTAGGGGCCCCCAGGGAGCTTCCCCAGCATAGCATCCACTCTCTGCCCACAGGCGGCCGCAACACCACGCCCTCTGGGGGCAGTTCTGTGTCCAGCGGCTCCTCAGTCAGCAGCACCTCTCTTGATATGCTCTGTACTGGCTCCAGCTCATCTGAGCCAGGCCCCAGTTGTTCACCCACGCCCCCACCTGTGCCCCGCCGAGGCACCCATACCACTGTGTCCCAAGCTCAGCCCCCTCCGTCCAAAGTGCCAGCCCCCAAGCCTCCTACAGAGGAGGTAGCAGTTGATACAACCTCGGCCCCTGACAAGCTGGAGGCCCTGAGTGCGCTGAGCCTGGGGACCACAGAGGAGAAGGCAGTGGCTGAGACTGCTGTGCCCAGGACCATCGGGGCAGAGCTGATGGAGCTTGTGCGGAGAAACACCGGCCTGAGCCACGAGCTATGCCGCGTGGCCATTGGCGTCGTGGTGGGTCACATCCAGGCCTCCGTGCCGGCCATCTCACATGTCATGGAGCAGGTCCTCCTCTCGCTGGTAGAGGGCAAGGTGAGGGTGGGCAGCAGGGCCAGGGGCCTCCCCATCCTTGGCCGCCCTGCCGCCCCAACCCCCTTCCCACCCTCACACTGCATCCAGCCTTCACTTGACAGGTATCTCTTGAGCTCTAGCTCTGGGCCTTCATTGTGCTGGGTGCTGGGGACATTTGAGCCTATCCCTGAAGGAGAAAGGGAGGAAGAACATTCCAGGCAGAGGCTTAGCCTGGACCAGGGCCATGAGGCAAGACTGAGCTTGGCTCACAGGAGGATGTGGAACCAGACCAGCATGGCTGGAACACAAGGAGTGAGGGAGTAGGTGGTATGGGAGGAGGTGAGACCTAGGGCAGGTGACAGATGAGACCAGATGTGGGTAGCCAAGAGTTCTCTCTGGCTACAGGGAAGGAATGGACACAGAGCATGAGAGAGGGCAGTGCTTTGCTGGCCTTGGCAATGGATAGAAATGGGTGCTTCGAGAGCTGTGATGGAGGCCTAAGTGCTGACACAGGTGTGCATGAGGTGTGTGGGGGTGAGATCCTTTGCTGAGGTTGGAGTACTGGTCAGGGAGCAGGATTGGAGGGCAATGAGCCCAGTCTACACAAAGGGGGCCAGATGGGCCAGAGGTCCCTCCTTAGGGCTCCATCGCTCCTGCAGCTCTGATTTGGGGTTAGAGAGCAGTGGGGTCAATGGACTTGCCTGTGCTGGGCACGGCAGGCACTGCCTGGCCAGCAGGGTTCAAGGGGAACATGGGAGGTGGGTAGATGACAAGTCTGGTGCCTCTTTGTGTAGAATCGGAGGTTAGAGTCTCAGAGTCACATTCAGGCAGTGAGAGAGTCCATGGCCTTCCTCATGGAGGATGTTTATCCAGTTCTGGGATGAGAGGCAAGTTGGAAAACAGCCCACAGAAGGGTCTCACACAGAATCCTGTCCCAGGAGGTTATCAAGACTAGAGGGCAGTGGAGTTAGTTGGAGAGGGATGTAGAATTGGGCTGGTGCCCTTAGGAGCCTTGATGTAGAAGGATGGGCCATGGGAGCAGGTCTTTTGTAGGAGCTTGAGGGGGTGCACTAGGGAGGAGGGAAAAGAACTGGGGGCTGGTCCTCTCACAGGTCCTGGGAGGATGCTGACTAGGGGCAGTTCTCGTAGGTGAGGCCAGGAGCCCTTGCCTGACTCTGGCCTGGAGCTCATACCCCTGACCTCAGGGTCTGGGTTGAACTCCAGGCCTTGGGGACTTCCTGGAGAGAGTGCTGAGTCATGCCTCGTCCTCTCCCCCAGGACCTGAGCACTGCCCTGCCCTCAGGACAGGTCTGCCATGACCAGCAGCGGCTAGAGGTGATCTTTGCAGACTTGGCTCGGCGGAAGGACGATGCCCAGCAGCGCAGCTGGGCCCTGTATGAGGACGAGGGTGTTATCCGCTGCTACCTGGAGGAGCTGCTGCACATTCTGGTGCGGAGTGGGGGCCCAGAGGTGTCCCCCAGTATGTGGAGCATCAGCCCCCACCCTGCCCTATCCCTCTTTAATGTGCTCAGGAGTCTCCCATCCATGTTCTCAGCATGCTCACAAGTGGCTGCACAGCTCACAATGAGTAACTGTCCCATTTCCTCCTCCCCACAGACTGACGCAGACCCTGAAGTTTGCAAGAAAATGTGCAAGAGAAATGAATTCGAATCTGTCCTGGCTTTGGTGGCCTACTACCAAATGGTGTGTGCAAGACGGAGGAGAGGGGGCATGGAGGGACCTGGGTAGAGGTGGGGGTTCTGGGCGCTGAGCACACAGAGTCCCCTGCCAGGAGCACCGGGTGTCACTGCGGCTGCTGCTCCTCAAGTGCTTCGGTGCCATGTGCAGCCTGGACGCTGCCATCATCTCCACACTTTTGTCATCTGTGCTGCCTGTGGAGCTGGCGCGGGACATGCAGACAGACACGCAGGGTGAGGCAAAGGGGAGCTTCCTGCCATCTGGGGGGGGGTTCCCACCATCTGTAGCGGCTCTGATTGCCTGCCCTGCCTCTTCAGATCACCAGAAACTCTGTTACTCCGCCCTCATCCTGGCCATGGTCTTCTCCATGGGGGAGGCAGTGCCCTACGCACACTATGGTAAGAAGGCAGGTTGCCAGCTGACTGCAGAGAGCCCACAGCCAGCTGGAGTTGGCACCCATGGACTCAAGGCCTGGGGACCCACTGATCATAGCCTGACAGGGATATGGTGTCCCCAGGGCTCACAGAAACCCAGGGAGGCTGGGTGGTTGGGGGCGGGGGGTGTCAGGGCTGCAGACTTCCATATGTCCCTCTCCCAGAGCACCTGGGCACACCCTTCGCCCAGTTCCTGCTGAGCATTGTTGAGGATGGGCTGCCCTTGGATACCACAGAGCAGCTTCCAGATCTCTGCATGAACCTGCTTCTGGCTCTCAACTTGCACCTGGCAGGTGGGGATGGGGCCCGGCGGGAGGTGGCTGACCAGCTAGGGGGGCTCTCCAGGCTTAGCACCTGTGCTCTTGTCTACACCCGTGTTCTTCCTCAGCCCCTGACCAGAATGTCATCATGGCTGCCCTGAGCAAACATGCCAATGTCAAGGTCTTCTCCGAGAAGCTGCTGTTGCTCCTGAACAGAGGGGGTGAGGGCCAGGAATCTGCGCAGTGCCACTTTGATATCATGTGACTCCATGACCCCCAAAACTCCCTGGGATGACTCTGGGCCCCCCATGAGTACCACATGACCCCTCTTCCCCCACCCCTTAGATGACCCTGTGCGCATCTTCAAACATGAGCCACAGCCACCGCACTCCATCCTTAAGTTCCTGCAGGATGTGTTCGCTAGCCCTGCCACGGCTGCCATCTTCTACCACACAGACATGATGGCGCTCATCGACATCACTGTACGGCACATTGCGGACCTGTCACCTGGAGACAAGGTGCCTGGAGGTGGCTGCAATGGTGATGGTAGCTGTGTAGAAACTGAAACAAAATGGGGGGATATGACACTGAATGGAGACGAGGGACAGGGGCACTGCTGGAGCCAGGTAAGTGTGGGAGGCTGCTCAGAAACCATGACAGGTGTGCCAAGAGTCAAAGGAGCCAGGCATGAGGTGATCTGGGGCTGGGCTGTCTGCAGAAAGCTGAAGTGGAGGGAGTGGTAGGAGGGGAGGAGAGAAGAAGTGGAGTTTACACAAAGCCTTGGGAAGTTGTGATCTCTTCTCAGAGGAAGGGGAAGTGATCTGATTAACATCCTGAATGTAGTGTAGACTGTATGAGAGCACAGTGGAAGCAGGAGGCTGGTGAGGAAGCAGCTGTAGCTGTCCAGGGGGCCTGGGTGGGGTCGGGAGAGGCTGTGGCAGTGGGAGAAGAGGTCGGGTTTGAGTGTGTTGGAAGCAGGTCTGGCAGGGCTTGTGGCTAGCTTTGTCTTGAGCACCCAGGTGGATGAAGTGCTGATTGCTGAGGCAGGGAAGAACTTTTGGCGGGAAAATAGAATTGTGTTTTGATGTGTCAAGATTGAGAAGATGCCTGCTAGACATCCAGGTACAGAGGGTGTCAGGGAAGCAGTGGGATGTGAATCAGGACTGGAAAGGAAACAAGACGGATGGGTTAGAAGGAAGCTCAGGCCTCAGCCCAGGCAAAGTAGGAACAAGTAAGGAGAAACCCAGGAGAAAACCCAAGAAAGCAGGAGTCCGAAGCTATGTGTTTGGAGAAGGAGGAAGATGAGTCATCTCCACAGGTAGGAGCCTGAGTAAGATGAGGGCTGAGCATTGGCCACTGGATTTGCCACACAGAAGCTGTGGTGACTGAAAAGCAATGTCAATGGAGTGGAAGGAAGACAGTCCAGTTGGAAAGTTTAAGAGAATTTGAAGTTGGAGGGGAGTGGCAATGAGGGGGAAGTGGAAGCAGTAAATGGAGATAACACTTGGAGTTTTTTTGTGGAGGAGAACAGAAAAAGGGAGGTGTGGGTCACTGGAGGGAGATGTGGGGTCAGGGAGACTGTTTTAAAGGTGGGAGATGCTGGTGCACGTCTCTGAGCCAGAGGGAATGATCCAGTAAGCGTAGAGGAATGGCGAACGTGTTAGGGAGAGTGGGCCACTGCAGGAGTCAAGTAGATCAGGCAGCGGGGAAGGGTCCAGCACCGTGTGGAGTGATGGTCCCTGACAGGAGCCAGAGCAGTTCATTGTGGTGGAGACAGGTAAGGTGTGGGTGCTGAGAGGGGAAGACAGGGTTTCTTAAAGATTGCTTGTTTTCTCCATGAAGCAGAAGGCCAGCTGACCCAGAAGTTTAAGTTTGGAAAATGGAGAGAACGTGGGTAATGGTCCTTTAAGGGAGAGTGAACACAGCAGAGAAAAGTGGTAGAGTCCCAGGCAGTGCCTCGCGCCCATTTGTGGTTTGTGGCAGGGAATGAAGTTCAGGCCTGCGCATGGCTCTACTTAGACACTGGGGTTTGATTTGCACGCGCTTTGGTCTGATCAGGGTTGGGAGTTAGTAGAGTGATGCTACCTAAGGAAGGTTTTGGTATTGACTCCTGTAATCATAGGTAAAGAGAGGAATGAGTGATGGTGAGGGGGCAAACAGAGAAATGCTGGGGTCGGGTCAGTGGATTGGGCCTCCCGGTGAGGAACGGGAGCAGCTTGGGTGTCAGATTGGAGGGGCTGTTGGAGCTGTCCAAGCCAGAGGGGTTGGCAGTGGGGAGGCAGTGTTGGAGATGGATTCAGGGCATCTATACAAGGTAAGATGGCCAGGTCTTAGGAATGGATTGGATGTTGGGTGTGCAGAGAGAGAGCTGTCAAAGAAGACACCTCTGTTTCTGGCTTGTGTATTTGAATGGACAGCAGTGCTCTTTATTAAGATGAAGAACATGAGAAAGCCTTCAGCTTTGGGAAGATGGAGAAGATCATGAGTTTGATGGTGGATATATAGGTTTGAGGGCTCTTTGAGATATGCAGGAGATGATAAGTGGGCAGTTGGATATTCTCATCTGGAACTCACCAGAGAGGTCTAGGCAAGAGGTATGAGTGTGGGTCACCATTTGAAGCTATGGGTGTGAATGAGATCTTCCAGGGTGAAACGATAAAGTGAGAAGCAGAGGGCCTCTGACTATAGGCAGTGGCACCGTGGGGCCAAGCATTAAAGGATGGGCAGGGACTCGCTGCTTCCCCTTGCCACCTCTCTGAGCTAGGACTTCCCTGGGCCAGCCACATTCTGGATCTGTGTCTGGGATGATTCATTCATTCACTTACTTATTCAACAACTATTGAAGACCAGGTACATGTGCCAGGTACATTCTGGGTGCTGGGGGTGCAACCCTGATCTTCAGTGGTGTGAGGTGGTCCCCAGCCCTGGGGTCCATGTGGCTGCCGTGAGGGAATAGTGGCCTGTCCCTGGCTGGTGGCAGTCACAGTCCCTCCCTGGGGTCCCTGAGCTTGCCTGCTCTTCCCACAGCTGCGCATGGAGTACCTCTCCCTGATGCATGCTGTGGTCCGCTCCACGCCCTACCTGCAGCACCGCCACCGGCTGCCCGACCTGCAGGCCACATTACGACGCATCCTGACCGAGGAGGAAGCCTCGCCCCAGTGCCAGATGGACCGCATGATTGTCCGAGAGATGTGCAAGGAATTCCCAGTGTTGGGCGAGACCCCCAGCTAGCACCTTCCTCTCCTCCCTTCCCTGCAGCCCTGGGCAGAGTGCAGGGGACTTGGAGGCTTGGCCCTAAGAATGTTTTGCACTGACAGTGTGAGCGGAGGTGATGGTGGACGGGAGCTGAGCAGGGCCCCCACCTGAAGTAGAGCTAATGCAAGGGGCCAAGTGCAGGACTGGGGACCACACTCTGGGAGCTATGCTGGGGCGAGGGGAATGTTTGAGCCAAAGCCCCTCCATCTCCCGGTAGGCTGCCTCTTCAGCATGCCCCCCTCCCAACACACACATGCACAGAGTCCTGCTGCTGCTGCTCCAGGCTGGGCCAGAGCCCCCATCCCCACCCTGCCTGGTCTGTGTCTTGGGCCTCAGCAAGCCATGTCCTTGGGATGAGGGGGGGGCATCTTCCGCCAGCTCTGTTCTTTGCCTTAGCTTTGCAGTGAGTGCTGCTCATGTGCTCTCCCCACCCCTGCTCCCTGTGGGGGTCGCTGCCCCTCACTCCCACCCCCAGGAGTCTTGGCCAAGCTGCTGCTTTGAAGGCAGAATCTTGGAAACAAACCATCCATCCTGGAGCCTCACAGAATAGGGTGATGGCACTGAGAAAGCCAATGACAGAATCTATTTTCTCTGTAAAAATGTAGACTGAAAAGCCATGTATATTGTTCTACATGCTGCAGCTCACCTTTGGAAATAAATCACAGGCATCTGGAAACAGGCTTCCCTATATGGTTCTGTGTGGTGGTGGGAGAGGTTGGGGCGCCGGGGCCTCAAGACCTCACTAGCTTGCCCTGACCTCTCCTGTGTGAGGAGGTGATAGTCCCTGACAGGCCTGTCCATCAAGGTCCCTTGAGCCCTGTTCCAGCCTCTCTTCCCTGAGTTCCCACTTCTCCTGGGCCACACCTGAGTGCCGTGGTCCATCTGCAAGTGACTTACGTCCAGGCTTCATTTACATCTTTCTTTGCCTTGAATGCCATCTCCCCGCTGTTGAAACCCTAAGACCCTCCCTCAGTGTTCTCAAATGAATCAGGCCCTGCCCTAGCCCTAGGCTCCCTAACTGCCTAGGCCCTTCCCAGCTCTGTTTCCCTTCCTCATTTGTCATTGGGCCCAATAAGATACCCTCATTTTGCAGCCTCAGCAGAGATGTGGTAATTACTGTAGAGCAAAGAGAGTATCTCAACAAGTGTGGGGTTAGATTTGCACTACTGTTTGAGGGGAATTAGGGGCCAACATTTGGCAAAAACTTCATTTTCCTTGTGGGCTTCTAAGACAACAAAGACTCTTGCCATAAGTGGGAGAGAAGAGTCAGGAACCTACAGGCAGACACAAGTCTGAAGTAGTTTTCATCAGTTCCCTTCATTTTTTGCCTAAGACGATCTCATCAGATGATTCCACACATCCAGAATCATTGATACTCTGACTTCCAGTCATGACTTTTCCTTTCTCATTGGGCTGCTGAAGGCAGAGGGCTGTTATTCTCCCAGCAAGACTATGGAAAGGCCAGGGCTGCGGTGGGGTCCCCAGGAAACAGGTCCTCAGGAAGCTGAGGCAGGAACACTTGATGGAGCCCATGGGAGTGAAGCACAGGAGGCTGATGGAGAGATGTCCTTTCTTAACTATTGACTCTTTGAGAAGGTTAAGCACACAGGCTCACCTGGACCTGAGGAGAGGATGACAAAATGGCTCCCAGTAAAGCTCTGTGTGGCACAACCTGTCACTCCTCTTCATCCTGGAGGCATTCTGCCTCCTCTTTCACATTCAGAATCAATGACATTAACTTCAGTCGTGACTCTTTTCTCATTGGAGTGCTGAAGGCAGACAACCATGAGTCTCCTCCTGAGACAGGGTAATTCAGTGAAAAGCACAAGTCCTCAGGAAGCTGAGGCAGAACATTTGACGGCCTCTGTGTCTTGCTCTGTTCCCTGTTATGATGCACACACTGACCTTGTGGGAAGAGCAGGGCTGTGCTGTGCCATCTGTCCCAGTCCCAGCACCTATGAGAAAGCGTGGCCCCATAGCAGGAGGATCAGAAGCCCCTGCTGCTTCTGCACAGTTTTCCAAGGGGGCCCTTGCACATGTTTGTAAGGGATACAGGAGGCCCAGCTGATGAAGTCAAATAAATGCTGGCCCCTGGCAGCAAACAGATGCTCTGTGAGGGTCCAGGAGTCTGGGACCCCCTTAGCAAATCCTTTGCTGATGGTCTCACAACACGGAATTATAACCACAAATGAAAATGATGATTAGCCAGAGAATTCCTCAGGGAGGGGACTGTTTGAGAAAACACCTTTTTGGCTGCTTGGAAGGATGGTAGACATAGGATGTAGCTAGGCAGGAAAAGGGCAAAGAAAGGAGAGTGGGTGGGGTTGAAGGGAAAAAATTCAAGAAATTTTGAGGGGCAATGAGGGAAAAGGGTTTGGGCTGACCTCTGGGCTCGAAAAGTTGCCTAAAGGTGCTGGCACCATGTCTGTGGGACATGCCCGCTGGACCACAGGCTGCACATGCATAAGGCAACTCCACGGTAAGGAGTTGACTGAAGATCACCCGCCTGCTCAGTCCTCAAAAGATACAGACTGAGGGGGTGGGCTCCATGGCCAAGTGGTTAAGTTCACGTGCTCTGCTTCAGCAGCCCACGGATTTGCAGGTTCAGATCCTGGGCATGGACGTAGCACTGCTCATCAAGCCATGCTGAGGCAGCATCACACACAACAGAACTAGAAGGACCTACAACTAGGATATACAACTATGTAGTGGGGGGCTTTAGGGAGAAGAAGGAAAGAAAAAGATTGGCAACAGATGTTAGCTCAGGGCCAATCTTAAAAAAAAAAAAAAAAGATACAGACTGAAGCTCCAAGTAGGTGAGGACAATCTTCTTTTTCTCTTCTTTTTATGGGAGAGTAACATACTATGAAAAGTATAGTATGTAGGGACTGGCCCCGTGGCCAAGTGGTTAAGTTCACGTGCTCCTGTTTGGTGGCCCAGGGTTTCGCCAGTTCGGATCCTGGGCGCAGACATGGCACCACTCGTCAAGCCACGCTGAGGCAGCATCCCACATGGTACAACCAGAGGCACTCACAACTAGAATATACAACTATGTACCGGGGGGCTTTAGGGGAAGAAGAAGAAAAAAAAAGATTGGCAACAGATGTTAGCTCAGGTGCCAATCTTTAAAAAAAAAAAATGTACAGTATGCAAAGAATACAGCTTAATGGATTATGACAGAGAATGCCAAGATAACCCCCACCCCAGTCAAGAAATAGAGTATCACCAGTCCCCAAAGCCCACTTGTGCATGCCCTCTAATCACTGACTCCCTCTTCCTTCCTAGAGGTAGTTGCAGATAAGTTTTGCCTGTTTTTGAACTTAATGTAAATGGAATCATAGAGTATAAACTCATGTGTCTGGCTGCTTCACTCACCATTAAGTTTTTGAGATTCGTTCAAGTCATAGTATGTGGTTGCAGTTTGTTCATTCCCAATGTTGTGGGTTATACCCTCATTTATCCACTGTTGATGACTTTCCAGTTGTTTCCAATTTTTTTCTATTACAAATAGTGTTCTCAGGAGCATTGTACGTGTCTTCTTAAACATTTGCATTGTACTGGGGGTATATCTCAAGAGTAGAATTGCAGGGTCACAGGCAGATACTGCCAAATAGTTTTCCAAAGTAGTTGTACCAATGTACGCTCCTCGAGTAGTGCTGAGAGTTCCAGCTCTTCCATATCTTTCCCAAAACTTAGTGTTGTCAGTTATTTTTATTTTAGTCATTCTGGTTGAGTATAGTAGTATTTATTTTTAAATTTGCATTTCACTGGATGACTAAAGAGGTTGAGTGCCTTTTCATTAGTTTACTGGCTACGTAGATCTTGCCTTTTGTGAAGCACCTGTTCAAATCTCTTGCCCTTCCATCTACTGGGTTGTCTATCTTTTATTGATTTGTAGTATGTCCTCAAGATATAAGTCCTTGGATTCCATATCTTACAATACCTTCTCCCACTGTTAATGTTGTCTTTTGATGAAAGGAAGTTCTTTAATATAATCCAATTTTTCAAGATTTTCCTTTATGGTTAGTGCATTTTGTGTCCTGTTAAAAAAATCTTTGCTTAAAGTCATGAAGAGCTTCTGTGTCCTCTTCTAAAAGCTGTGTTGTCTTTCCTTTCATGTTCAGATGTCAAATCTATCTGGTACTGATTATATGGATAGTATAAAGTAGGGGTCTCATTTAACTTTCTCCACATGGATATCCAACTGATCCAGCACCATTTATTGAAAAGCCCATCCTTCTTCATGTTGGCTCTTAAGAGCCACCCTTCTCAAAATTGAAGTCTCCCTCAGCTTTAGGCCTCTCTCTGGATTTTGTTCCATTGGTCTGTCTATTTCTGCACCAGCACCACACAGTCTTGATTTTTGTTGCTTTCTTGATATCCAGTAGAGGAAGTTGTCCTCGTACTTTGGTTTTCTTTAAAACTGTCTTGGGTATTCCTCATCCTCATACATTTTAGGATATAGTTTGTCAGTTTACACACACATACATAATAACATCTACTGGTATTTTTATCGGAGTTGCATTGAATCCGTATATCAATTTGGGAAGAATTGGCATCTTTAAAATATTGAATCTTGCAATGCTTGTACATAGTTTTTCACTCCATTTATGTCTTTATTTCTTTCAATAGTGTTTTTATAGTGTGTGTGTGTGTGTGTGTGAAAAGTCGTTGTACACCTTTCATTAGATTTATTCCTGGCATTTGATTTTACCTAATGCTATTGTAAATGGCATTATTTATTTATTTTTTGAGGAAGATTAGCCCTGAACTATCATCTGCTGCCAATCCTCCTCTTTTCTTTTGCTGAGGAAGACTGGCCCTGAGCTAACATCCACGCCCATCTCCCTCTACTTTATATATGGGATGCCTGCCACAGCATGGCTTGACAAGCGGTGTGTAGGTTTGCACCCAGGATCTGAACCAGTGAATCCTGGGCTGCTGAAGTGGAATGTGAGAACTCAACTGCTGCACCACCAGGCCAGCCCCGTAAATGGCATTATTTTTAAATTTTTTAATTTTCTAACTGTTGCTGATATATAGAAATTACAACTGATTTTTATATATTGACCTTGTGTCCAATGACTTTGCTAAACTCACTCCAACAACTTATCTATAGGTTCTTTTGGATCTTTTACATACACAATCTTGTTGCCTGTGAATGAGTTTTATTTTTTCCTTTCCAATTCTCATAACTTTTTATTATTTTTCTTGCTTTACTGCACTGGCTAGGCCCTCCAATATAATATTAGGCTTGTGGTCATGAATGTAAAATGTTTTTCTCTAACAATGCTCTGCTGGTCCAGAAATGAGGAATATACAAATAGTCTATTTTAACTGAGGTTAGATTTTACCCCAGCCAGTCAGTCTAAGAAGAGCAGGGCAGGAGAGTCGTTATAGCACCGATTCTATAAGGCTAATAGTAAAGGTAAGGAACTGAGGAGGTGATGAATGATGGATTGGAGATCTCAGTGAAATCAAAGAACCGTTGGATAATTGAGCTGGGCGAGTTGGCCAGATCTTCTGGCCTGCTCTCCCAGCAAGGTACCCCTGAGAAGGAGGGGGCAAACACAGGGTAGAGAGGAAAAGGAAGGAGGCGAGAGGCTGAGCTGTCTTAGAGGACAGTTTCTGCCAAGACCTTGCCTCTGGTCTCCTGGACTGCTCTTCATCTGCCCCACAGCAGCCTCAAATCCATGTCTCTGGGCCCTGGGTGGACCTTCTAGCTTGGAACTGATGAGAAGAGATGGAGGATGAATTATGTAGGGGTCTTGCTATGTTCCTAGGAGGTAGGGGCAAAGCTAGACTTGGAGGGGGGAATTATCATCAACTTCGTTTTTGTCTTTACAGGCGGCATTAGAAGTTGCTACTGGGGGTGAGGCATAGAGGTGAGTCCAGAAGGGGAGGGGGCAGCCTCCATGGAACAGCAGTCTCAAAGGGAGAACAACAGTGAGGCAGGAACATCAGGGAGCAACACCGCGAGTCAAGGGTGTCAAGGAGAGGTCCAGGACTTGCTCTCCACAAGCCGCATCAGCTGAGGCCAGTGCTAACCTAGTGTAGACAGCAGAGCTTGATTTCCCTCGGCCATGGTGCTTTTATGCCTCTGCACATTTGCCCACATAGCCTCCAAGACCTAGAATGGCTCCTCCTTCCCTTGCAGCTGCGACCTCCTCTTGGTTATTCAAGGCTCTGCTCAGGCATCTTCTGCAGGAAGCCTTCACGGATCGCTAAGTTAGCTCAGGCGCCTCCTCTGGGACCCCAGCATCCCTCCCCCTAGTGCCCCCTCTGTCTCTCTCCTTTGTTGGTGTAAAGTTTTTTGCCCTTCACTCGATAGACTGTGGACCCGGAGGGCGGGTGTGCCGTCAGAACCATGTCCCCGGTCTCACTCCTGCAGCCCCTTCACTGACTCGGCCCGCATCCAAAGGAGTTCCGCCTTCAGCGCCTCTGCTGATGCTCCACTCTCACGCCCATAGGAACTCAGACCGTATACCAGTCGCGAAGCTCCGACCTCATGGGGTCCTCAGATTCGGAGACGCGGGTGGGGATCACTGGAGCACACTGACCTTCTCTCTTGTAGCCACGTGGGACGATCGGGAGGTGGAGCCCGCCGGAATCCCGCCTCCCGAAAGGGAAGAAGTCAAGAGGCCAAAGAATGCGCTATCTGATTGGTTGATGATGATGTCATAGGTACCCTTTGGGGCGGGCCAGAGACCTTAGCCAGGAGTTCTCCGCTGGTTCGAAGCAGGAGTGGGGCCCGTTGGAGCGCGCTAGACCAGGGCCCTGACTCCCTCCTCGGTCCTAGGACGCCTGCGCCCTTTGCACGTGGTGCTACAGGGTGTTGTCGCTGCTGCCTTTGCAGGCCGGTCCTTGGAGAAACTCCTGGATTATCTCTCAGGCTACCCTGGAACCCGCGGAGTCCTCTCCCCCGCAGACAATGAGTCCGCCGTGAAGGGCGGGGCCTCCAATTGTGCCAATAGAAACAGTGATTTTTTATTGGGACGCTCTGCGTTCATCCACCGCCCCCGCACGTCTTCTGTGTCGTCTATTCCGCCGCCTGTGCCCATTGGCCAGCTGGGGTCGACTTGCGCCAGGAGTTGCCCAACGCTGGGAGACTGCATTAAATTCCGAGAGGAGGATGGAGCTTCCGTTAGTCCCTTCAAGGGGTTAAAGGACGTGGTAGTGACGGGCGAGGGGCGGGGATCCGAGGATGCCAGACCTGCAGCCTTGCGGCAACTCCAGGCTCTCCGTGGCATCCCAGAACCCTCGAGACCAGCGGCCTGGAGATGGGAGTGTAGCCTTCAGTGGGGGAGCCCTCAGCCTGGGAGAGTGCTGGGGGTCGGCAAGGCAGAGAAGATTTTGGCCTATGCTCCTGCCTCTGGCGGGTCGCCTCCCGTCCCTGCTCTGCAGGGGCGCTCCAAACAAGCAGATGGTCGCGACATGTTTCATGAGTTAAAACTCACTGATCGAACAGTTAAAGCTATTGTTCGGGCTGCTGGCGTTCCAGGTCCCCGTCTAGCCATCGTCCCCTCTGCCCCCAGGATTCCCCATGGTACCCTTGCCCAAGAGTTTTGAAAACGCTCTTTCTGCACGTCATGGGCAGCAAATTTTCAGACCAAAATCCGGGACAGGGTTCTAAACTAGTGCTCAGGAAGAGGGACAAGAGACATGCAAGCAGAAGAAAGCCTAGGAGATGGAGCTGGGTTAGAGCCCTAGGAGTAGGGAAGCCGATGAAGGCGGTGGCCGCAAGCGAGGAGGGTGGATCCGGCGGACGAACCTCCGCGCCCTGTTCAGCACCGTGGGCAGTACTTAACGATTACCCTTAATAAAGATGGCTACAACAGCCTCCACAGTCAGAGTTGCCATGCGCGACGGGCTGTACCACCGGATTTGGAGCTTCGGGGCGGAGGTGGAATGAACCATCGCGGCGTCCGGGAGCCATGTTGGAGCGGCGGGAGGCGGCTGCAGCGTCGGGGATGCTGTGGTGGGGGCGGCAAAAGCTGGGGCCGCACGCCAAAGGGGCTCTGGCCACGGAGTAGATGGTGCCCAGAGGGCGGCGGCGGTGCGGAGCGACAGACCGAGAGGCGGGGGACCGGGGCGGCGGCAGGGGCCTGGGAGGGGGCCCGAGCAGCGGGGCGGACCCAAGGCCCGGACCGGGACGGGGGGTGGTGGAGGCCGTGTGCAGAGGCGGTGGGTGATGGCGAGGCAGCCGCTGTGGTGGAGTCTCAGGGGGCCGACGACCCCGCTACTCCTGCTTCTCCTCCTCTCTTTGTTTCCTCTCAGCCGGGAGGAGCTGGAGGACGGCGGGGGCCAAGGCTGGGACCCGGGGATAGCTGCCGCTACGGGGCGAGGGGCACAGATCGGCGGCGGAGCCTTAGCTCTTTGTCCCGAGACGCCCGAGATCCAGGAGGATGGAGAGCCTGGCCTGGGAATCAGGGAGCCTGTCTTCGTGGGGCTCCGAGGGGGAAGGCAAAGCACCCAGAGTGGTCGAGGGCCCCCTGAGCAGCCGGACCCGGGGCTGAGGGCGGAATATGGGGTCCAGGCATTAGGCAGCCATGGGAGAGAGACAGGACAGGGACCAGGGTCTCTGTTATGCTGGCGCCCAGAGATTTCCTCTTGCGGGAAGACAGGACCCTTGCGAAGAGATAGTCTGTCGCTGGAGGCTCTATCCCCAGGGGTCCCGGGCCCGGAGGACAGCTCGCCCTTCCCTTCGGACCTTCTGGTTCCGCCCCGTGGTTCCAAATCAGTGTCCTCCCAGAGGAATGCTGGGAGAAGCGCCCTCCAAAAAGTGGGAACCATACGCTGCTGTGGGGAATTGTGGGCATCAGGACGCAGGAGTCAGGGCGAGAAGCGCGCTACATCCCGAGAGGAGAGGATAGTCCCCCGGACGGACTGTCCTCCCGGGGCTGCAGGATCTGACCCCGAGCTTGTTTCAGCACCGCGCACGGCGAGGACAGCTCCCGCATCTAGTTCAGCACCGCGCAAGTCTCGGACAGCTCCCGAGCCAGCACCCGAGCGCATGCGCTCCCGCGGTCTCTTCCGCCGCCGCTTCCTCCCGCAGCGCCCCGGGCCGCGCCCCCCGGGGGTCCCGGCCGAGCCTGGAGCCTGGAAAACACTTCCAGCGAGCCGAGTCCGCCCCCGCCGCGCCGCGAACCGCCACCCGCAGTTTCCGCAGTACAACTATCAGGCGCTAGTGCCCGAGAACGAGGCGGCGGGCACTGTGGTGCTACGCGTAGTGGCGCAGGATCCCGACACGGGCGAGGCTGGGCGCCTAGTCTACTCGTTGGCTGCGCTCATGAACAGCCGCTCCCTGGAGCTTTTCAGCATCGATCCGCAGAGCGGCCTCATCCGCACGGAGGCCGCTCTGGACCGCGAGAGCATGGAGCGCCACTACCTGCGCGTGACGGCGCAGGATCACGGCTCGCCGCGCCTCTCGGCCACCACCATGGTGGCCGTTACAGTAGCCGACCGCAACGACCACGCGCCGGTGTTTGAGCAGGCGCAATACCGGGAGACACTTCGTGAGAACGTGGAGGAGGGCTACCCCATCCTGCAGTTGCGTGCCACAGATGGCGACGCGCCCCCCAACGCCAACCTGCGTTACCGCTTTGTGGGGTCCCCAGCTGCGCGCGCTGCGGCCGCCGCCGCCTTCGAGATTGATCCGCGTTCGGGCCTCATCAGCACCAGCGGTCGTGTGGACCGCGAGCACATGGAAAGCTACGAGCTGGTAGTGGAGGCCAGCGATCAGGGCCAAGAGCCTGGGCCGCGCTCTGCCACCGTGCGTGTGCACATAACCGTGCTGGACGAGAACGACAACGCACCCCAGTTCAGCGAGAAGCGCTACGTGGCACAGGTGCGCGAGGATGTACGCCCGCACACAGTGGTGCTGCGAGTCACTGCCACCGACCGGGACAAGGACGCCAACGGACTGGTGCACTACAACATCATCAGCGGCAACAGCCGAGGCCACTTCGCCATCGATAGCCTCACAGGCGAGATCCAGGTGGTGGCACCTTTGGACTTTGAGGCGGAGCGAGAGTATGCCTTGCGCATCCGAGCACAGGATGCAGGCCGGCCACCATTGTCCAACAACACAGGCCTGGCCAGCATCCAGGTGGTGGACATCAATGACCATACTCCTATCTTTGTCAGCACACCCTTCCAGGTCTCTGTCCTGGAAAATGCGCCCCTGGGCCACTCGGTCATCCACATTCAGGCAGTGGATGCAGACCACGGGGAGAATGCCAGATTAGAGTACTCCCTAACTGGTGTGGCTCCTGATACACCCTTTGTGATAAACAGTGCCACTGGTTGGGTCTCTGTGAGTGGTCCCCTGGACCGTGAATCTGTGGAGCATTACTTCTTTGGTGTGGAGGCCCGAGACCATGGCTCACCCCCACTCTCGGCCTCAGCCAGCGTCACAGTGACTGTGCTGGATGTTAACGACAATCGGCCCGAGTTTACAATGAAGGAATACCACCTACGGCTGAATGAGGATGCAGCTGTGGGCACCAGTGTGGTCAGCGTGACTGCTGTAGACCGTGATGCCAACAGTGCCATCAGCTACCAGATAACAGGTGGCAACACTCGGAATCGCTTTGCCATAAGCACCCAGGGGGGTGTAGGTCTGGTGACACTGGCTCTGCCACTGGACTATAAGCAGGAACGCTACTTCAAGCTGGTGCTAACTGCATCTGACCGTGCCCTTCATGATCACTGCTATGTGCATATCAACATCACAGATGCCAACACTCACCGGCCTGTCTTTCAAAGTGCCCACTACTCAGTGAGTGTGAATGAGGATTGGCCAGTGGGTAGCACCGTGGTGGTCATCAGTGCCTCTGATGATGATGTAGGTGAAAATGCTCGTATCACCTATCTCCTGGAGGACAACCTGCCCCAGTTCCGCATTGATGCAGACTCAGGGGCCATTACACTACAGGCCCCACTGGACTATGAGGACCAGGTGACCTACACGCTAGCTATTACAGCTCGGGACAATGGCATCCCACAGAAGGCAGATACAACTTACGTGGAAGTGATGGTCAATGATGTGAATGATAATGCTCCACAGTTTGTGGCCTCCCACTACACGGGGTTGGTCTCTGAGGATGCCCCACCTTTCACCAGTGTCCTGCAGATCTCAGCCACTGACAGGGATGCTCATGCCAATGGCCGGGTCCAGTACACTTTCCAGAATGGGGAAGATGGGGATGGAGACTTTACCATTGAGCCCACCTCTGGCATTGTCCGCACAGTAAGGCGGCTGGATCGGGAGGCAGTGCCAGTGTATGAACTGACTGCCTATGCCGTGGACCGAGGTGTGCCCCCACTGCGGACTCCAGTCAGCATCCAGGTGACAGTGCAGGATGTGAATGACAATGCACCTGTCTTCCCAGCTGAGGAGTTTGAGGTGCGAGTGAAGGAGAATAGCATCGTGGGCTCAGTGGTGGCCCAGATCACTGCAGTGGACCCTGACGAAGGCCCCAATGCCCATATAATGTACCAGATCGTGGAAGGGAACATCCCTGAGCTGTTCCAAATGGATATCTTCTCTGGAGAGTTGACGGCACTCATTGACCTGGACTACGAGGCTCGCCAGGAATATGTGATTGTGGTGCAGGCCACATCTGCCCCTCTGGTCAGTCGGGCCACTGTGCATGTCTGCCTAGTTGACCAGAATGACAACAGCCCCGTGCTCAACAACTTCCAGATCCTCTTCAACAACTATGTATCCAACCGTTCAGATACCTTCCCCTCAGGCATCATTGGACGCATCCCAGCTTATGATCCAGATGTCTCCGACCACCTCTTCTATTCCTTTGAGCGGGGCAATGAGCTGCAGCTGCTGGTGGTCAACCAGACCAGTGGGGAGCTTCGACTCAGCCGCAAGTTAGACAACAACCGCCCACTGGTGGCCTCCATGTTGGTGACTGTCACAGGTGAGGGGCAGGGGACAGGCAAGTGACCCAGTGAGCTCAACCCGTCAGGGCCTCAGGGGCTCCACAGGGCACCTCAAACCAAAGAGGGATTCCCAGGCCTTCCAAGAATCCCTAATGTGCTGGGTTCCTGCACCCCATAGGATCTGCCATAGACCTCGCAAGTTAGGTTTACATAGTCTCTCCTTAGGTTATTGAGCAGTTTCCACAGAACCCAAAAGATTCTAGGGCATCTAGCAGCCTCCATAAAGATTGCATGAACTGTCTGTTACTCTCGGGATAGCCCCCCTCCCTCTGAAAGGCTGGAGGTCCTTGGTTAATACCCTGGAGGTTGCAGGAAAAGCTAGCATATGCCTGTCAGCCCACACCACACCCCTGTTCAGATGAAGGGTTACTTTGGGTCCAGTGTCACCTTTGCCCCATCTGTGCAGGAGTGGGAGGCCAATAGTTTAGTAGTCAGGAAAAGCAGCTTACTCCTCTGGCAGAGTACTTACTACTTCAGGTAGAGAGTGGGCCCACGTTGGTCTGCCTGCCGTCCAAGGAGCTGACCAAAGCCCTGCCCTTTGAGAAAATGTCCTAAGGTCAACCTGCCTCTTTCCTGCCTCTGCGGCCCCAGGCTTTCAGTAAGGTGCAGGCTGGAGAGGCCCTTGTAGTCCTGCCTGCTGGAGGCTGCAGAAGTTGGCAGACAGACTTTACTGGTGTTCATTCCCCAATTCTGGAGCATGGACTCCTAGCACTGCCAGAGAAGGCATAGTCTTCATTTATCCCTCAATTCTGGCAAAAACTAACTCTATTGACCACTCAATGTGTGCTAGGGTCTGGGAACAAGGTCTCATCCTCCTTTCTGGGAGTGGCCACTGAGATCACAGCACCTGGGTCTGGCGGCAGCTTGCTGACCCAGGAATGCTGAGGGGGAGAGGGAGGGGTCCAAGACCCTCCTGGAGAGAGGGAACTTGCTCACCCAGGGTTCTAGGGGATGGGGTTGAGTGGTCACAGAGCCAGGGCCCCTTCTAGTGTCATGGGGAAGCAGTTTGCTGACCAGAGATAGGGGATGGCTCATCCCTGACCTAGAACCCTCTTTGTTTCTTGGAGAGGATGTTTGCTGTTTCTGCAATGCTGGAGAGTGACGGGGGTGGGGGGTGGGCGGGGCAGGGTGTGGGTGTGTGTGTGAATGGGTGGTCCATGGCCCTGGTTCCTCTTTTTGTCCTGAGTTGGGGTGGCCTGCTGACCATGATAACTTGGGGAAAGGTGGGTTACTGACCAGTTAGGGACCTCCTTGTGTGCTGTTGGAGGAATGGCTTACTCACCCATGGGCACTGTGGGGGGTTGGGTGATCCCTGGCTCAGGCCCCTCCTTGTGTTGGAGGGAGGGGAGAGGAAGCAGCAACTTGTTGACACCTTGATGCTAGGGGAGCTAGTAGTCACAAGCCCTGGAACCCCTGTGTCCTGGCAGGGTCAGCCTGCTGACTCAGAGGTGCTGGGGGACTGGGCAGTCACTGTCCCCAGCCCTCTTGTGTTGCAGGGAGGGGCAGCCACTGGCCTCAGACTGACCACTGCCCCTACCCCCGCCCGCAGATGGGCTGCACAGCGTCACTGCTCAGTGCGTGCTGCGCGTGGTCATCATCACGGAGGAGTTGCTGGCTAACAGCCTGACCGTGCGCCTCGAGAACATGTGGCAGGAACGCTTCCTGTCGCCGCTGTTGGGCCACTTTCTGGAAGGCGTGGCCGCGGTACTTGCCACACCTGCCGAGGACGTCTTCATCTTCAACATCCAGAACGACACGGACGTGGGGGGCACTGTGCTCAATGTGAGCTTCTCGGCGCTGGCGCCCCGCGGGGCTGGCACTGGCGCTGCAGGTCCTTGGTTCAGCTCCGAGGAGCTGCAGGAGCAGCTGTACGTGCGGCGCGCAGCACTTGCCGCCCGCTCACTTCTGGACGTGCTGCCCTTCGACGACAACGTGTGCCTGCGCGAGCCCTGCGAGAACTACATGAAGTGCGTGTCGGTGCTGCGCTTTGACTCGTCTGCGCCCTTCCTGGCCTCGGCCTCCACGCTCTTCAGACCCATCCAGCCGATTGCAGGCCTGCGCTGCCGCTGCCCGCCCGGCTTTACGGGAGACTTCTGTGAGACCGAGCTCGACCTCTGCTACTCCAACCCTTGCCGCAATGGCGGCGCCTGCGCCCGGCGCGAGGGAGGCTACACCTGCGTCTGCCGGCCGCGCTTCACCGGTGAGCAGGGTGCAGGGCTGAGGGCCCAGCCAGAGCTGGGTGAACCTCAGGCAGAGCGTGGGGGCGGAACTACAATGCACGTGAGGACCGCACATCATTCTTGAGCCAGCTGGGGTCGCGGTTAGACCGGGAACCTAGAGCTTGACCTAGAGAGAGCCTAGGGCCATGAGGGAATAGAGGCCTTAGGCCCGGCTGAGGTTGTGAAGGAGGCGTGGCCGTGGATGGGGGCGCGGCTATGAGGGGCCGTGGTCGTGGAGCGGGCGGGACCCTGGGAGGGGCGTGGCCGGAGCCAGGGCTCGAGAGTGAGGCGGGGCCAGACCACATTGGGGCGTGCCCACAGGGAGCTCGACCTTTCAGAGGTCTTGGAACCTGCTCGAAGTATGCGGCCGTTAGAGGGGCGGGGCCCGCTGCAGCAGTGGCCGGCGCAGTGGTTTCTGCTTCTGACTGCGACTTGACCCCTAGGAGAAGACTGTGAGCTGGACACCGAGGCCGGACGCTGCGTGCCCGGCGTCTGCCGCAACGGGGGCACCTGTACAGATGGGCCGGACGGCGGCTTCCACTGCCAGTGCCCGGCGGGTGGCGCCTTCGAGGGCCCACGCTGCGAGGTGGCGGCGCGCTCCTTCCCGCCCAGTTCGTTCGTCATGTTCCGAGGCCTGCGGCAGCGCTTCCACCTCACACTGTCCATCTCGTAGGTGCCCGCCCCATATCTCTGCGAGTCTCCAAGCCATCCCTAACTACATGACCCTGACTCAGATTTCTGACTGCCACGTCCTGACGTCCCTCAGGACACCGTCCCCTCCCCTGACGCCCGACCTGGGTGTCTCAGAGCATCACTGCTCCTGACCTCACTGCACTGGCCTCACCCGCCCGTCCCACCCTCTCTGGTCGCTTCCTTTCTCACTCCAGCCTGGGCGGGCTTCCCGCGAACCTTCTTGTCACAGGGATGGTGTGTGTGAGGAGGTGTCCTGCTCCTGACGCATGCTCTGCCTATCTCACCCAGATTTGCAACGGTGCAGCCAAGTGGGCTACTCTTCTACAATGGGCGCCTGAATGAGAAACACGACTTCTTGGCCCTGGAGCTTGTGGCTGGACAAGTGCGGCTCACGTATTCCACTGGTGGGTGCCCCCATGGATGTGTGTGGGCGAGTGGGTGCGTGTGTGGGTGAGATGGCTGAGCCCCAAGTCCCCTCGGATTTGCCTCACTGCACACCTGAACACACACCTCCATGCCAAACAGACATCAATGAAGACCTGACCTCCATGGTCATTCCTTGTGGGAAAGTCCATCTCCAAATGTTATTGCTTCGCCTATCTGTCAAAGGCACTCTGGATCAGACACTGTGATCACTAGTTGTGGGAGTGATCTGATGCATCCAGGGTCACTCTGGGAGTAACTGCCTACATGACTTGGGGGGGATACTTAGCAGTTCCTGACAACCCCCCATATGCATTCCCCTCAACAGGTGAATCCAACACGGTCGTCAGCCCCACAGTTCCAGGGGGCCTGAGTGATGGGCAGTGGCACACAGTGCATCTGAGATACTACAACAAGGTGGGTGCCACCTTTGGCATGGGAGTATAGGGGGAGCTTGGATGCCAGGTTCTGCCCCTCAGGGGTCACCCTGGGGGTCCTGTTAAGTGGTATGCTTGGGTCTCTAGCCCCGGACAGATGCCCTGGGGGGTGCTCAGGGCCCTTCCAAGGACAAGGTGGCTGTGCTGAGCGTGGATGATTGCAACGTGGCGGTGGCTCTGCAGTTTGGTGCTGAGATTGGCAACTACTCATGCGCAGCTGCTGGCATGCAAACAAGCTCCAAGAAGTGAGGTCCCCAGCCCCAGATCCCCATGCCCTCTGCCTGCCAAAGCCCGCACCAACCCTTCACATAACCCTCTCCTCACTCCAGCTTGCCAAACTCCCCGTCTTTCCCCAAACCAGCAGATTTCCCTCTCCCCACTAGGACATTGAAACCTCACCTCACCCTAGCCCCATCCTTGTATTCCACCCCAGACTCCCTTTTCCCACACGATCCCCAGGCTCCCAGTCCCCCAAAGTCTCTACTCCTCCTGGTCTCTCTAATGCCCCACATCCCCACCCTGCCTCAGTCTCAGTCTTTCCTCCTAGCCCTCAACCCCAGCTCTTCCACCTTTCCCCAGACCATCTGCTCATTGTGAGCTCTCCTTTGCACCCCTACGACTGAAGTGAGGCCACAGCTCCTTCCCCAGCCTGGCCTTACCCTCCTCCCTCAGTCACTTTACCCTCTGAATCCTAGCCCCCCCATACTTCCTATGGCCCCCAGGAGCAACCCTATCTTGGCCCCAGTCCCACCAATGACCTGGACCCCTGACCCCCAGGTCCCTGGACCTGACGGGCCCTCTACTCTTGGGAGGTGTCCCCAACCTCCCCGAGAACTTCCCCGTGTCCCACAAGGACTTCGTCGGCTGCATGCGGGACCTGCACATTGATGGCCGCCGGGTGGACATGGCGGCCTTTGTTGCAAACAATGGCACCACGGCAGGTAGGCCATGTCCCTATCACAGGGAGGGGGTGGAGGACTACAAGGACTGCCTCAAATCTTACCTCACCCCTGTCTCCTTTGGTTGTAGGCACCATGTCACAGCCTAGTCTTTAGGGCCTGCCTTTTACCATCTCTACCCTCTGAGAGAACGCGGGGCTGAGATTATGGCCCCTTTGGCCCCTGACCCTTATGTCCTGTCCAGCACTTGTGTCCCCACTCCTGTTCTCACATCCTTCATGTGCCTTCCTCTCCCAGGCTGCCAGGCCAAGCTGCACTTTTGTGACTCAGGCCCCTGTAAGAATAGCGGCTTCTGCTCAGAGCGCTGGGGCGGCTTCAGCTGCGACTGCCCTGTGGGCTTCGGTGGCAGAGACTGTCGGCTCAGTGAGTGGGTAGCGTGGGGCAGGAGGGGCCTGCAGGGTAAGTTCTGTTCCTGAGGTGGGGCTTGTGACCCTGCTCCTTTATTCCCTCAGCCATGGCCTATCCCCACCGTTTCCATGGCAACGGCACACTGAGCTGGGACTTTGGAAATGACATGGCTGTGTCTGTGCCATGGTACCTGGGGCTGGCATTTCGGACACGGGCGACAAAGGGGGTCCTGATGCAAGTACAGGCTGGGCCACACAGCGCGCTTCTCTGTCAGGTGTGTCTGTCCTCCCAACCCCTCCCTAGACCCTCAGTTCTCAATCTCTAATGCCTCCTGCAACATTCTTATGGGTTTGGGCCTGGTCACACGGCATACTTCTCTGCTAGGTGTACTGACCATTCTTTACCCTGCTCTGGACCTGGGCCCTTGACCATCTTCCCCACCATGATATCTTCTGCAGAGGCAGGGTACCAGCATAACTCTCTCGTGCTAGCTGCACCAATCCACGACCCCTGGTCCTAACGTCTGCCCCCTAACCTCACTCTCAGCAACATAATGTCCTGGGGCACAGCACCCGATGTTCTACATATAGCCTTGCCACTGCTGTTCTGACCTTTGAGCCCCCTGATCTCACTTTCTGACACTTCCAGCTCCAACCCAACTTGGGGCTCTGACCCTAGGGCCGTGTCTCTCTATCTGCAGCTTGATCGGGGATTGCTATCTGTGACCATGACCAGGGGCTCAGGCCGTGCTGCCCACCTCCTCCTGGACCAGGTGGCTGTCAGTGACGGCCGGTGGCACGATCTGCGGCTGGAGTTGCAGGAGGAGCCAGGTGGCCGGCGGGGCCACCATGTCCTCATGGTCTCATTGGATTTTAGCCTCTTCCAGGTCTGACACCTGACCCTGGGGTAGTCCATTCTCAGTCTTCCAGCCAGACTCACCTCATTTGACCCCACCTCTAGTCCAGCTCCTCTCAATTCCCTCCACTGCACATAGTCTGATCTTCTCCCTCTAGGCCCCTCCTCATATCCCTGCTCAGAGCCTACCCTGCCAGCCAGGCTGGTCCACTACCAGGCTCTCATATCAGGGAGGCTACCCAGATTCCTGGCCTGGTCTTGGGGTACCTCTGCAGCTAGCACTTTGCCTAACTCCTGGAAACCCCTTCTGGTCTCTGCTATTCTCTCCAGCTCAAAATCATGGAGTTTCAGGGTCTGTTCTTGGTCCAGGAGAAAGGCACCTGTCTGAGCCCTGCTCTTGACTGAAACTGTCCTATCAACCATCCCTCGTGCTCCAGCGCATTCTCCACTCTCGGGAGCAGATCTTTCCCAGACCATTCACCTAGTCCAGGACGACAGGGAAGAGGGACAACGCATAGTCATACAAGGCTAGGACAAGGCCAAGATTGACTCTGGGACAGGACAGGGATCCATCAGTACCCGCCCCCCACAATGCTGACTGTCCTCCTCCCCCAGGACACGATGGCGGTGGGGAGTGAGCTTCAGGGCCTGAAAGTAAAGCGACTCCATGTGGGAGGCCTGCCCCCCAGCAGTGAAGAGGAGAGTCCTCAGGGTCTGGTTGGCTGTATCCAGGTGGGGGTCAGCATGGGAACATGATATGGGGCATTAGGGTGAGTGGTCAGAGATCAGGGGCACCTTGGGACCTGTAAAGTTGCATTCACATGGGGGTTGGCATGGGGTACGGGTGATCCAGAGCCATCAGAGACAGGTCAAGCCTTTCTGTCAGAGTCTAGCTTAAATTATCAAGCGTCATTAGAGGTCTGTGTCAAGGACAGAACAATTAGCGGACCCATGGGGGAGATTGAATTCAGGATATTGGGGTGAGGGTATGGGCTTTGTTGGGGGATCTGAGGGAGACTGCATGTCAGAGGTCATCAGACAGATGGCTGGCTCTGCAGGACTTGGGGCTGAGGTGTTTTGACATGGGTCTCACCCCTTGCTGGCTGTGTCCACAGGGGGTATGGCTCGGTTCCACACCTTTGGGGTCCCCGGCCCTGCTTGCTCCCAGCCACCGAGTGAATGTGGAACCTGGCTGTGTCGTGACCAATGCCTGTGCATCTGGGCCCTGCCCACCCCACGCTGACTGCCGAGACCTCTGGCAGACCTTTTCCTGCACCTGCTGGCCAGGTGGGGCCTGAGGGGGGACAGGGTGACATGGGCAGGAACAAGGGGCTCATGGTGAAGACTGGGGGACCTGGAGAGCCTGGAGGAAGTGGGAACTGAGAAGAACAGGTGTTATTCTCATGCTCTGTGGTCAGTATCCTGAGCCCCCTGACCCAACCTGCAGGTTACTATGGTCCAGGCTGTGTGGACGCCTGCCTCTTGAACCCCTGTCAGAACCAGGGGTCTTGCCGGCACCTCCCAGGAGCCCCCCATGGCTATATCTGTGACTGTGTAGGTGGCTATTTTGGGCACCACTGTGAGCACAGGTAAGGGGCTGGGAAAGACGTGGTTGGGGGAAGGGAGGCTCACTAAGATATTATGAAAGCATCTCACCTGGCTGTCCACCTCCAGAATGGACCAGCAGTGCCCACGGGGCTGGTGGGGGAGCCCAACCTGTGGCCCCTGTAACTGTGATGTTCACAAGGGCTTTGACCCCAACTGCAACAAGACAAACGGGCAGTGTCACTGCAAGGTGTGTCTGGCCCCCGATCCCTGACCTTTTAACTCTTCTCTAGATGTAATTTGTGGTGCTTATTCATCTTGCTGACCTCTGTCACCTGACTCTGACCTCTTACCCCTGTCCTGTGATCTAACGGCTGTCTCTTGTCCTTGACTTTTATGTGTCCCTCCCTTACATTTCCTTTGAGGCCCAGTCTTCCTTCTGGCCTGTGAACACTATTCTCCTGACCCTTTGCCCTTGATTCCACTCATTCCCCAAGCCCTGACCTGAGACCCCTACCTTAAATTCTGACCTCTGACCTCAGGCCCCTGACCCATTCTTAAACAGGAGTTCCACTACCGACCTCGGGACAGCGACTCATGCCTCCCCTGTGACTGCTACCCTGTGGGCTCCACCTCACGTTCATGTGCACCCCACAGCGGGCAGTGCCCCTGTCGCCCAGGAGCCCTTGGCCGCCAGTGCAACAGCTGTGACAGTCCTTTCGCAGAGGTGACAGCCAGTGGCTGCCGGGGTGAGCAGACTCCACCCAGCTCTGCATACAGAGGGCTGGCTCTGGCATGCTACCAAGTATCATGGCATGCTTGGCTCCTTAGGTGGGGACTCTAGGGGGCTTCTTTAAGGGAGACCTCTTACGCCCAGGGACCTCCACATTTTCCCCAAGTATTCTGATGACCTATCACAATCTGACAGGCCAGCTCCTGTGAGACCAGTAGGGGAGTGGTGGGTGGTTAGCCTGAGGTGAGTGGTAGAAGGGCAGTGAGCATGGCTGTCACTTGTCCCAGCCTCTAGCCGTCTGGCTCAGTGCCTCTTCTCTCCCTAGTGCTCTATGATGCCTGCCCCAAGTCCCTGAGATCTGGCGTGTGGTGGCCCCAGACCAAATTTGGTGTCTTGGCCTCAGTGCCCTGTCCTCGGGGGGCCCTGGGTGAGTACTGGGGGACAGGCACATCACTTAGGTGGGGGTGGGCCTGTCCTCTGACTGCTGGAGCCACTTCTTTTTCTGAGTTGTTCCTGCAAAGAGGTGGGAGTAGGGTAGGGGTCCATGTGGGCCCCTCACTACCTCCTAGGGGCTCTGGGTCCCTTCCCACCCCCTCATTGAGCCTCCGTCTGTTTCTCTTGGCTTCTGGGCAGGATTGCGGGGTGCAGGTAAGGGGTACGTGTTTGCTCAGGTGCGCTTTCTGCTCCGCTGCCAGAGCTTTTGCAGATCCCTCCCACTGCTTGAAGTCCCTACAGACCTCTCCTCACTGCCTGAGGTTTCTAAAAGCTATTCCCAACTGCTTGAAGTCCCTGGAGGCCCCTTTTGGCTTTCTGAGGGCCCCAGAGCCCCTTCTCTGATGCCTAAGGTCCTCAGAGATCCCTCCCCACTGCCTGAGGATCCTGAAGATCCCTCCCCACTTCCTAAGGTCCTTGCAGACCCCTGTTCAGTTCCTGAGATCCCTGCAGGCCTCTCCCTAGTGCCTGAAGTTATGAAAGAGCCCTCCCCTCTGTTCGAGGACCCTACAGACTCCTCCTTGCTACCTGAGGGCCCCTCCCCCTGCCTAAGGCCCCTGCAGAACCCTCTCTGCTGCTTGAGGTCTCCGCAGTGGCTGGACAGAGACTGTGTATGCATGCTCATGTGTGTGTTTTTCTGTGCCTGTGCACGCGTCTGTGAGTCTGCCTTGGGGAGAGGAGGTTCTGTGTTTAAGTTAGGGTCCTACTTGCTAGTGGATACAAACTCCCTTAAGGCCCAGGTTAATTCTCATTCAATATTTAACCCCCATCCCAAACCCACAGACAAGGAGAGATGGCAGCAAAGTCACCACTGGGGCAGTTAAAACTTGTGTGAGAACTTCCACCCTCACCTCCTTTGGTCACAAAATATTGCTGGAAAATCTGGTCTGTGTTGGCATGTCTGTGTATGTGTATGAGAGAGCATTGTGCATCTGTGTTTGTCCTGGTCCACGCATCTATGAGTGTGCAGATGTGAGCATTGGGGTGTGAGTGTGCACGTGTGTGTGGGGGCAGCCCTACTCTTGTGCTTGTAGTTGGTGGTTCAGAATGGTCCATAGGCCCCTCAAGAATTGACAAGAAGCTAGGGCCTGCCTGGGCTGGGGGCTGGGGCTGCTCCATCCACAGCTCTAGCCACAGGTGCCTACTACTCTGGTCTCTGCCTCAGAGTTCCCTCTGGGATAGGAGAGGGTGCTGTGGTCACCTCCTCAGCAAAGGTGTCCAGGTCCCAGACCTGACCAGGGATCACCTGTCCCCAGGTGCTGCCGTGCGGCTATGTGACGAGGACCAGGGTTGGCTGGAGCCTGACCTTTTCAACTGTACCTCCCCTGCCTTTCGAGAACTCAGTCTGCTGGTGAGACTGCCTAGACCTTGCCCTGCACTCAAGACCTGCCCTGGCCCTGGCCTCAGCTTACCCAGGCCTGTAGTGGGCTCCAGACATCATGCTCTAGCCCTTGACCTCCTGGGCTTTTCCTGGTTGCCCTTTACTCTGGCCAAACCCTTCTTCCTGTGAGGCTTTTGAGAAAGGCCTAAGGGACCACAGAGCAACCACCCCATCTTTGTCCTGGCAGCTGGATGGCCTAGAGCTGAATAAGACAGCACTAGATACTGTGGAGGCCAAGAAGCTGGCTCAGAGGCTGCGGGAGGTGACGAGCCACACTGACCACTACTTTAGCCAAGATATCCGAGTCACTGCCCGCCTGCTGGCCCACCTGTTGGCCTTTGAGAGCCACCAGCAGGGTTTTGGGCTAACAGCCACACAGGACGCCCACTTCAACGAGGTGGGGCTGTGCCCAGTGCTCCCAATCCCCTGGCCCTGGACCCCCAGCCCTGAATCCCCCACTCAGGCCCCTCCTAACCCCGGGGAAGGGAAGGCCCTGGGCTCTCCTTCTTCCCTTGTCCTCTCTAGACCCACCTCCTTGCCTGCTAGGTCCCCTCTGAGCGCCTGACCAGACCCCTTAGGCCTGCCCTGTCCCTTCACACATCCTCACCTGGCTGAGTCCACTTTTATCTCCCTCCTCCCAGAATCTGCTGTGGGCTGGCTCCGCACTGCTTGCTCCAGAGACTGGGGACTTGTGGGCAGCACTGGGGCAGCGGGCCCCTGGGGGCTCCCCAGGCAGTGCAGGGCTGGTGCAGCATCTGGAAGAATATGCGGCCACACTTGCAAGGAATATGGAACTCACATACCTGAATCCTGTGGGGCTAGTGACACCCAACATCAGTATGTGGCGGGTGGGGTGGAGTGGGGTTGGCAGGGGGCTGTGAAAGGGCAAGGACCTGGAGGTCCGAGGGGCTTGGGGCTATTGATGTTACCATTAGTGGCAAGGGGCTGTGCCACCACCCTCAGTGCTTTTCAGGGACAGGCTCTGCGCTGGTAGCAAGGAAGCTATGGGTTGTGAGACTTGGGTACAGGATGGGGGTAAGCCTATCAAGATAGTGGGACCTGCAGCATGGGGAGGAGATCCTTGATGGGTCTCATCCCTCTTCCTCCGGGGCAGTGCTCAGCATCGACCGCATGGAGCATCCTAGTCCGACCCGGGGAACCCGGCGCTACCCTCGTTACCACAGCAACCTTTTCCGGGGCCAGGATGCCTGGGATCCTCACACCCACGTGCTACTGCCTTCCCAGGCCCCACGGCCGTCCCCATCCGAAGGTGAGAGCCCTTGAGTGACCACTGGGTCAGGTCCTGATTCCTTGCTCTCCACTAAGCCAGATACCATGTCACCCTCCTGCCAATTCTCCTCTTGGCAGGCCTCCCCTGTGTCAGACCCCCTGTGTGACACCTTCCTACGTCAACCTTCCACCCCACACCTTGCCACACGATACTCTCACCTCCCCAGAGCCTCTCCCTCCCCAGCGATGACCTCTTACAGGCCTTGATATTCAGGATCCAGCCCTGGGTAGCCCATGTCCACTTTTTGGGCTCCTGCCCCCCGTCCTCCCAGGGAAGAGATTCCCATGCTTGATGCTGGGTTGGGTTCAGAGCTGGATTTTTGGGTGCTCAGGGTCAGAGGTCACTGATAGTGGCTCCTCCCCCTCCCCTGGCAGTTCTGTCCACAAGCAGCAGCAGCATAGAAAACTCCACCACCTCAAGTGTGGCCCCCCCACCAGCGCCCCCAGAGACTGAGCCGGAGCCTGGGATCTCCATTGTCATCCTCCTCGTTTACCGCACCTTAGGGGGGCTGCTCCCTGCCCAGTTCCAGGCCGAGCGCCGGGGCGCCAGGTACCATGGATGGAGTTATTCCAGGCCCCCCCCTCCCCAGCCGCTTGAGCTTCCTGCAAGCTTCTACCCAGCCTAGCACCCCGTTTTTTGGTGGGAAAATGACCAGGTTCACAGTCATATGGAGATGCTCCTGTGTATAGCTCCAGGGAGTCTTGTCCATGCTGGGTTCTATGTGAACTGTGTTCTGTCGAGTCGCGCAGAGTAGCAGACAGACACAGAACCACAGGTGAGAACAGTCACATAGGGAAAGGTGCAGGAGCCAGGTACAGGCAGGCAAGCTGGCTGATAGAGTCAGGCAAGACGGGCTGACTGATGGAGGTCAGATGGGGGTGGCAGGGAGGGCAGCTTGAGGCAAACAGTCTGGAGCTACCTGGGCCCCAGACCCCAGTGTGGGCAGTGGGTCTGGAAGCCCTTTGGCTGCAGAGAACCTGCCATTTCTGCAGAACCATGACACCCCGGTAGGCCATGGACCTTTGTTCTTGAAGCAGCCTAGCAGAGGCTGAAGGGATTCTCAAAAACAGCATCCACTCTAGGGCATCCCAGATGCTGGGTTGGCCATAGCAAGTGGCATGAATACAGTGAGGTAGGCAGTCAGAGATTGGGGAGGTCAGCAGTGTCCAAGCCCAGGTGGGGTGTCTCCTCAGGCTTCCCCAGAACCCTGTTATGAACTCTCCGGTGGTCAGCGTGGCTGTGTTCCATGGACGCAACTTCCTAAGGGGTGTCCTGGAATCCCCAATCAGCCTCGAGTTCCGCCTGCTACAGACAGCAAATCGGAGCAAGGCGATCTGCGTGCAGTGGGACCCACCTGGCCCGTGAGGACCTCCACTCTGAAACCCTTGGTCCCCCGTTAGCCCCTGGGAGGCCCAGCCTGCCCCTGGGGGCCCCACTAATGCCCCTGCACACCCAGGCCTGTGAGGAATGCTGCTCCCCAACTCCAGGCACCCTCCGCCCGTCCCACCATGTCTCACAAACCCCTACCTGGCAATGGGGCACTCCCCAGAGCAGATGGAAGGTCTAACTGCCCTGTGGCCACAGGGCGGACCAGCATGGCATGTGGACAGCACGGGACTGCGAGCTGGTGCACAGGAACGGGTCCCACGCACGGTGCCGCTGCAGCCGGACAGGCACCTTTGGGGTCCTCATGGATGCCTCCCCCCGTGAGGTGGGGCTGTGTTCAGCGTCCCAAAGAAGTGGGAGGGTGAAAGGGCAGGGATGCCCAACACCCCACCAACCATGCTTGTCCCCACAGCGGCTGGAGGGTGACCTGGAGCTGCTGGCTGTGTTCACCCATGTGGTTGTGGCAGTGTCTGTGGCTGCACTGCTGCTGACTGCGGCCATCCTGCTGAGCCTCCGCAGCCTCAAGTCCAACATGCGTGGGATCCATGCCAATGTGGCAGCTGCCCTGGGGGTGGCAGAGCTCCTCTTCCTGCTGGGGATCCATAGGACCCAAAACCAGGTGCAGGGTCAGGACCACGGGACCTGTGACCTGATGACCTTACCTGGCCCAGGAAGGCCTGGGGCTAAAGTTCAGGGTCAGAGGTCAGGGATGCTTAGGTTGGGGCCAGGGTTTGGGGCAAGGATACTGGGGTAAGATGCTGTGGTTTAGGGGTCAGAGGTGGGAAGCAGATGCTTGGGGTAGGGGTCAGAAGTCGGGGAAGGAAGGAGAGGTTGTGACGTCCCCCTACCCTGCCTTCAGCTGGTGTGCACTGCGGTCGCCATCCTCCTGCACTACTTCTTCCTCAGCACCTTCGCGTGGCTCCTTGTGCAGGGGTTGCACCTCTACCGCATGCAGGTTGAGCCCCGCAATGTGGACCGCGGCGCCATGCGCTTCTACCACGCCCTGGGCTGGGGCGTCCCTGCTGTGCTGCTGGGTGAGGGCCCTCCCCACTATGACCCCTGACCTCCGGCTATCACATGGCCTGAGGTCCTCACCCTGCCCCCAGTCCTGATCCTGCCCCAACCTCAAACCCCCATGCCGTCTGCTCAGGGAGGAACCCGCTCTGCCCTCACCCTCGGCTCCTCCCCCTACATGAGGAGGTCAGCAGCTCTAGAACATGTCCCCTCCCTCCTCTCCCTTCTCCCCCACAGGCCTTACCGTTGGCCTGGATCCTGAGGGCTATGGGAACCCTGACTTCTGCTGGATCTCGGTCTACGAGCCTCTCATCTGGAGCTTCGCAGGCCCTGTCGTCCTCGTCGTTGTGGTGAGTGCCCTGCACTCAGTGGCACCTGTGTGTTCCCCTTTGTGAGGGGAAGGGGGCCCTTCAACAGGTGTGGTGGTGTCAGCTGAGGGGTGCCAGGTGGCAGTCCTCAGGCTTCCGGGGCCCGTCCTCCATTTCTGTTCCCCACTCCACTGGCGTGGAGATGGGAGGCATGGCCTCGGAGACTCGGCTGCTCTCCCTGCCTCTGTCTCTCTGTATCTCTCTCTCCATCTCAATCTCTCGGTCCCTCTCTGGTTCCCTGTCTCTGACTTTTTCTATGATTCTAAGCTGCTCTGTCTCCCTGTTGCTGATCTCTGTATTTTGTGTGTGTATGTGAGTGTGCACGTGCTTCTCACTAGTTCTGCCTCTCTCTGTGAGTCTTGGTCTCTGTGCCCATCTCTCTCTGTCTGGCTCTCACTATCTCTGTCTCTCTCTGCCCGGCCCTTGCTCCACATGTCTGGCCGTGGGTTCAGATGAATGGGACCATGTTTCTCCTCGCTGCCCGCACATCCTGTTCCACTGGGCAGAGGGAGGCCAAGAAGAACTCTGTGCTGTGAGTTGGCTGGCTGGGAGAAGTGGGGGATTCTCAGCGTGCTGACCCTCTCCTGGGGGGGTTCTGGGGGCCCAGAGCATCCCTGGTGCTCACTGGGCTCCATTCCCTGCGGTTCCTCTCTGGTGCCCTTGCCATACTCTGGCCCCAAATATGCTTTTGCCCTGCTGTCTCCTGAGTCTCCCATGGCCTGGCTCACTTTGCCCCCTGCCCCGTATCTCCCCACTGTCTTCCATGTCTTCTCTCATGGCCCACTTCCTGTGTGTTTTCCACATGTCCCCTCATGGCTCCCTGAGTATTCTCCTGGTTCTTTCTGTGACCCCTCATCTCCCCTAGTGTCCTCCTGAGTCCTCCATGTTCCTATGTGAGTTTCTTTCCTTTCATGTCCCCTATGTGTCCCCTGTGTGACCCCATGCATCCTCCTGTGTCCCCTGCGTGAGCCCTGCGTGACCCTTGCACGTCCTCTCCTGTGTCCTTCCATGTTCCTGCGGCAGGACCCTTCGCAGCTCCTTTCTGCTCCTTCTACTGATCAGTGCCTCCTGGCTGTTTGGTCTCCTGGCGATCAACCACAGCATCTTGGCCTTCTACTACCTCCACGCTGGCCTCTGTGGGCTCCAGGTAACTCTGGTGCCCCTCTCTCACCCAGAACCAGATGGGGCTTCAGCAGGGTGGGTCCAACCCTGGGCAGGACATTGACCCCAGGCCTGGAGCTGATTCCTACTGGATGACTGACGCCAGATTGGGTGCTGATCCTGGATTGACCTTCACTCACACTGAGGCTCCTGGCTGCTTGCTGGTCTAATTGACCTTTGCTGACTCCAGTCACTCATGCCACTCTGGCCCCTCATTGCCTCTGCTGACTTTCTTTGACTCCCTTACTGAGTCCCCCCTTGGGCTCCTCACTGAGTCACACTAACCTGTGGTGACTGACCTCCCTTGCTGACCTACAGTGACTTATACCAGCCCTGACTCACCCCCTGGTGGCACTACTCTGATCTTCTCTGACTCAATTCTGATCTCTCACTGACCTTCACCAACCCCTCACTGACCTCTCACTGACCCACAGGGCCTGGTGGTGCTGCTGCTTTTCTGCGTCCTGAATGCAGATGCTCGTGCTGCCTGGACACCAGCCTGTCTGGGCAGGAAGGCAGTGCCTGAGGAGGCAAGACCAGCACCTGGGACGGTGAGGGGCTCCCATGGCTGGGAGTCAGGGTGGGGGCCTGAGAGGCCAGGGTTTGAGGCTTCTCCAGGGCTGGCTCACACTCCTTTTCCCACCCCCTCCTCCAGGGGCCTGGGGCTTACAACAACACGGCCCTCTTTGAGGAGAGTGGCCTCATCCGCATCACTCTTGGTGCCTCCACCGTCTCCTCAGTGAGCAGTGCCCGCTCTGGCCGGACCCAGGACCAAGACAGCCAACCGGGCCGCAGCTACCTCAGGTGAGTGGAGGGGCCTCCTTGTGAGGGGCACACACAGCTCACAGCAGCTCCACTTTACCAGGGCTTGGCATTACCAGGTCCTAAGGCAGTGGCTCCACTCATCTCAGCCATCTGGGCCTCTGTTGCTGCCTCTGCCCCAGATGCCTCCTGCCACACACCCAGGGATGCCTTCAGAGCCATTCCACATGCAGCTGGCTGTGCACTCACAGACACCCAGACTCCCAGCACCTCATCACATCCCTCTTTGATGGGGGGCTCCTACATTTCCAGGGACAATGTCCTGGTTCGACATGGCTCGGCTGCTGACCACACTGACCACAGCCTCCAGGCTCATGCTGGCCCCACGGACCTGGATGTGGCCATGTTCCATCGAGATGCTGGTGGAGGTGGGGGCCTGGGCCAGGGAGGAGGGAGGCAGAGGATCTCTCCCTGATTCCTCATTCTTCTGCCAAAATTGAAAGCAGCAGCTGACTGCAGTAGGGCAAGCTCTCCCCAGGTCACTGCCCCAGGAGGCCCCTACCCACCCTTGATCTCCTGATAAGTTCCTACCCTACTCCCAAGTTCCCGCCAAGCTCCCAACCCCTGTCTCCTTGCTGTAGTCACCCTTAAGACTCCCTAAGTTCCTCACCTCCCGAAGCCACTGCTGTACCTTCCTCCTGACCTTCCCACCTCCAGGCGCAGACTCCGACTCTGACAGCGACCTGTCCTTGGAGGAGGAGAGAAGTCTGTCCATCCCATCCTCAGAAAGTGAGGACAACGGTCGGACACGAGGGCGTTTCCAGCGTCCACTCCGCCGGGCAGCCCAGAGTGAGAGGCTCCTCACCCATCCCAAAGGTGATGGGGCCCTCTGACTTTATGGGTGACCAACACATGCCCCATATTCCACTTAGATGTGACCCAGGAACCCTGCTAGTCCCTGAGGATTCCCAGGACTGACTTATGGGGAACCTGGGGTCAGCATTGGGCCCCCGAGCACCTCTCCCCATCCAGCCTCCCAGCAGTGTTCTGCTGGTTAGAGACCCAGGAACAGCCTGGGCAACAGAAGAACAAGGTCAGGGTTGTTATAGGGTGATGTGTCATCCCTCCAGCCCCTTGTCTGGGTTGGGGTTCAGCCTGGTCTTCCTGACCCCTTGACCATCAGGTTGCCCTACCCCCAGTCTCTGTCCACCGCCAGTCAGAAGTAGGGGGCTTATCAGTAACCCCCTCCCTGGATGGTTCCATTGATCTCTGAGAGACACCCTCCGATTCCTACTTCTGCTCAATGAGAATAGCCAGGGTTTCAGGAGTCATTAGGGTCAAGGGTCACTGAGTCTGGATAACAGGGGTCATGAGTCACTGGGGTCAACCCAGACGCTCCTGTAACTTGCCCTGGCTCCACAGATGTGGATGGCAATGACCTCTTGTCCTACTGGCCAGCCCTGGGGGAATGTGAGGCTGCTCCCTGTGCTCTGCAGACCTGGGGCTCTGAAAGGCGCCTGGGGCTGGACACCAGCAAGGATGCAGCCAATAACAATCAGCCTGACCTGGCCCTGACCAGTGGAGATGAAACTTCCCTGGGCCGGGCCCAGCACCAGAGGAAAGGTATGATCCCTGACCTTGGTCTGCACTTGAGGGACCCTGGGGACTGTCCATTTCAGTCTCCTAATCCCAAACTGCTTCACAGGCATCCTGAGAGCTCCTCTTGCTCTAATCTGGGGAGTTTCTGCTCCTCGACCCTGCTTCATGATCCCTGGAGACTGCCCCTGTCCTGACCCAGGGGATTACTGCCTCCTCACTCTGACCCCTGTCCTGCTGCCTCTTTGGAATTCCTAGGAGCTGCCTCTGCCCCTCCCCAAGGGATTTCTGCCCCCAATCCTGTGTCAGGGATCCCAGAGGCTGTATATCCCTAGACTCAGGGAGTTCCTGCCCCCCCCCCATACACACCCTGTCCCCTATTTGTCTGTCTCACAGGCATCCTGAAAAACCGATTGCAGTACCCACTGATGCCACAGACCCGAGGTCCCCCTGAATTGTCCTGGTGCCGTGCAGCCACCTTGGGCCATTGCGCTGTGCCGGCTGCCTCCTATGGTCGCATCTATGCCGGAGGGGGCACAGGTAGCCTTTCACAACCAGCAAGCCGCTACTCCTCTCGAGAACAGCTGGACCTGCTCCTCCGGCGGCAGATGAGCCGTGAGCGACTGGAGGAAGCCCCTGCCCCCACTCTGCGTCCCCTGAGTCGGCCAGGTTCCCAGGAATGCCTGGATGCTGTGCCAGGCCGCCTGGAGCCCAGAGATCGGGGCAGCACCCTGCCACGGAGGCAGCCACCTAGGGACTACCCTAGCTCCATGGCTGGCCGCTTCAGATCACGGGATGCACTGGACTTAGGGGCACCCTGCGAGTGGTTGAGCACATTGCCCCTGCCCCACAGTGCCCAGGACCTTGACCCACAGCCCCCACCTCTGCCCCTGTCTCCCCAGCGGCAACTCTCAAGGGACCCCCTCTTGCCATCCCGGCCCCTGGACTCTCTATCCAGGAGATCGAACTCAGGGGAGCGGCTAGACCACGGGCCTAGCCGGCACCCCTCACGAGAAGGCCTTGGGCCACCCCCGCAGCTGCTCAGAGTTAGGGAGGACCCAGCCAGTGGCCCTAGCCATGGCCCCTCCACAGAGCAGTTGGACATTCTCTCCTCTATCCTCGCCTCTTTCAACTCCTCGGCTCTCTCCTCCTCTGTGCAGTCCTCAAGCACACCCTCGGGCCCTCACACCACTGCCACGCCTTCTGCCACTGCCTCGGCACTTGGGCCCTCCACGCCACGCTCTGCCACATCCCACAGCATCTCGGAGCTGTCGCCGGACTCAGAGTAAGCAGAGTCCACCCACCAGCTCACACCCTCGTCAGCTTAGGGCAACCTCCTGTGTTCTGCCACAGAATGGGCTGGGGGTTGGCAGACAGTGTGGGTTACCCCAGGCTCAGCACAGCCAAGGGGCCACAGGCTGAGGGCAGAAATCCAGCACGGAATGGGGACATGATTAACAGGGACTTGGGAGCTATAGGATTGAGGCCAGCCACCCTCCCTTGCACCTCTGGGGCTAAGGAGGAGAGATAGATGACTTCCAAAGGGTTTGAGTTAGTGGAGGGGGGCAGGACAGGAGCCAAGGCCTAGAAGTGGGAGGTATCCTGATACGTAGAAGGGACAGGGGAGAAAGGAGGAGTCTTTACTTGGGGGCTTTGCTTAGGGAGTAGTATGGGATAATGAGGGGCCAGAAACAGTGCCAAGATATGGGCACTTTATATGCTGGGCTGAAGAGTTAACTTTGAGGGTAAATCATTCATTTGTTGATTTATTCAGTCAATATTAAGTTCCTCCTGCCTGCGGGCACTGTGGGGTGGGGCATACAAGAATGGAGTTGGGACCTGGGACATCTCAGGTGCCTCTGGGGCATCTGCAGGGTAGGGGATGGCAGCTGGGTACACAGGTGTCAGAGAGAGTGAGGAGGAACCAGGAACTGTCGGGCTTTGGAAGCCAGAAGGAGAGTTGAGTTTTAAGAGGGAGGAACAGCTAGGTGAGGCTCTGTGGAGGTCTGTAGGGTGAGAAAAGGCTTTAGGGGGAAGAGGACTCCAGGAGTGGGGCAGGAGATCAACAGAACCTGAGCAGAGTCAGGAGAGGAGATAGGGACCAGAGATTTTGGGGCCTGGTGCCCAGGACTCTGGAAGGATGCTGGGGGTGGAGAAGAGAGGGAGCTGTGTGCATCACCTGGGTCCTCCTGCAGCCTGGCCTTGGGGTCTGGTTGTTGAGAGGGCTGGGGGACAGAAAAGGGGTTTAGGCTCTGGAGATACACTTGACCTCTCTGAGCCTCAGTTTCTTTGTCTGCAAAATGTGTCTGTAGTAACAAATTTTTTGAGATGTGCAGCTTTTGAGACAAAATTTGTCAAGTGCTTTAACATAGTGTCTATAGTAGGTGCTTGCTAAGTGCTTAGAGAAAAGACATAGGTGGCTGGCCAAGGGGCCTTGCTGATGAATCTGGGGGTCCAGAATGGGTGAAGGGCTCTGAGAATCCCAGAATAGGCATAAGGGGGCTGGAGACTGAGGCAAAGGGGATGGGGGCAGGGAGGGGAGCGGTGGGGAGGTGGGCCAGGCCAGGTCCCGTCCCACGGGGGAGTCCAGAGCCACCTGACTCAGAGTCCTCTCAGCAACCACCTTTCATCTCCACATTCAACTCTGCAGAGTTCCCAGAAGTGAGGGTCGCTCCTGAGGGGCCGAGGAGGAACAGCGAGGGCGATGGAGGACTTGGGCCAATGGAAGAGACTCCAGGAGTCAGGAGCTGATCCTGAGGCAGCCTCCTACCCACCCCTTGCCCCCAGCTCTCCCTGTTGCTGCAGTGCTGAGGCTCCACACTTTCCTGTGAGCATGTGTGTGACACATGCACAGAGCAAGGGAACTGAAGGGAGGACTTTTATACGTTTTGTACCTTTGTAACCAGAGAGATATGCTTATGTTATTTTTCAGCTTTTCTGTCTCCCAGGGTTCTGCGGCTGGGCTGGGAGGGGGAGGGGGGTAGGGGGAAAGAGGTGCAGAGTTTGACCCCATTTGGGTCCCTGGCAAACCATATACTCTTTCTTCTCATCTTACTGGAGTGGATTCAGACAGGAGGGGCAAATGCTCCCCAACCAGGTTGATCTGAATATTGTCAGGGCCCAAAGTGCAGAATTGATCTTTGCTTTTTCTTGGATGCCCCAAGGGCCAAACTTCTGGGACTGGGGGTTGGTCTTGGAAACAGGGGTCCTCTGACCCCTTCACAGGGCCTTGCTCATGCCGACCTCCTCGTGGATGTGTGTGTTTATTATGTGGAGTCCCTGCCACTTACTGCCTTATGACCTAGGATTGATGCTGTGGGGCGCTGGTGGAGCAGCAGATGTCATGTTTACAGAGCAAGGCTTCCCTTTCTCCCATGGGGAGGGTTTCAGGCCTCTATTCAGACATTCCTGCGGAGGGTAGACCGAGGGGTCATTTGCCAGCCCCTGCCCCTGCTGTGAGCAAAAGTTGTCTGTGGTGCCATTTGATTTCCTGTTGCTGCCCCCTTTAGAATTTATTCTGAAGGGTGGAGTGGGAGGAGGAGCAAAGGGAGCAGAAACAGGAACTGAAGACTCAGAATGTAGGTGCCACTGCCTCCCATGTTTACAGGAACTCCCTGGCCCTTGGCACCCGGGCTGCAGGAAGTGACTCAGTACCACCCTCCTTTATTCCTTTCTACAGGGAAAGATGACTGTTAGGACCTTGTTCACAAAACTCTCACTTTTATTACTTTGTCTTATGTCCAGAACTGGGGACTTGTAAATTTTGTTACTTTGTTTACAGATCAAGATTTAAAACATTTTTAAACTTTGTTTACAACTTAAAACTTTGAACTTTTACACTTTGTTTACAGTTGAGAATGTTTTTTTTTTCTTTGTTTACAAGCAAAAAGTAGAGAAAGTGGGAGAGGGGCTTGGAGGACCCACCTGTGAGGACCCTGGGCCTGGCCATCTTGAGGGGTTTCTAACCCCTTGTTATCCCAGGTCAAAGGTCAGCCCCGAGTCCCCTCTTGAACAGCAGACCCAGAAGGCCTTGAGAGTAGGCAAGCTCTTACCACTGGGAACAGTGGCTGTGCAGGGTTGTGGGGGGGATCTGTACAGACACACCCCTCCCCCCCACATACTCTTGGGAGGCAGTTTCCAAGGAGATTGAAAGTTCTACTTTACTGACTGGTGCCAAATCCCGCCAGCCAGGATCCCAGCTCTCCTTACCCGGAATGACCCCCACCCTTGAAGGGTTGAGGGGCCCACTGCGGGGAGAAAGGGTTGTCCTTGCTATGTCCTAGGTTCTGTAGATGCCCCTCTCTGGGGGTCCCCACCTCCAGCCCAGTGGCCCCTTTTCCTGTCTGTGTAAATTGTTCCGTGAAGCCGCGCTGTTTTGGGAATAAACTTCTATAGAAAATGGTTAGTGCCTCTTTCTGTTTGCGGGTAGAAGGGTGGAGTAGGAGGGTGGCTATGAATGATTCAGGCCAGGCTGACCTTTGGGGGAAATCTGAGCACTGCCCCCACAAGAATATTCAGCTATTTTTAGCCCATTTCATTGGAGATTTGGACCAGGTTCCCATCTCTTTCATCTTGAATTCTGGCCAGTCACCTTGTGATTGAGGCCTGAAGTATGAGCAGAGGTGCTGAGAGTCAGGTCTCAAGGGAAACCCCCCTCCCTGTCAAGGCAGCAGCATGATGATTTCCTAAGTCTTCAGGGCCTGCAGCCCAACCTGGCATTTGCTGCCACCAGGGGTCAAACCATCTCTAGGAACTGCCCTTGCTAAACTCCTCAGCTCATTGACAGCACTGACCCCTGCGACCTCTAGGACCTGGAGCTGGTAGGGACGCTGTATTCCTCTGTGGCTCAGGCGGAAAACTTCAGGCATGATGTCCGGGCTGTGCTATACGCAGGGGAGAGGAAACTCCCAGCCTTACTTCAGATCTGGGTGTTCAGAGTTGAAGGGAAGCTGGGGCACCTTTGGTCTCAGAGACATGCCTGGTCTCAGGGAAAAAGGCTTAGGGTGGCGCCCTCAGTGGGAGGCATGAGAGGCCATGGATACCCGACGGAGAACCAAGGCTCTGGTCGCTAGCGGCGCCCCCAAGCATCCTGCCCGCTTGGGGTTTTCCCCTCTCCATCCCGCGGGGACCCTCCACAAGAAGCCAGGACACGCTATCAGCCCTGTCCCACTCAGGGCCCTGGGGCCGCAGCTATGGCCAGCCCAGCGCGGGTCTTTAGTCCCAGTTCTGCAGTTCCACCCGGCTCAGGGAGGAGGGCTAGGCGAGCCACGAGGGGGAGCAGGAGCCAGGCCGCAGGGGAGGAAGGGGTTAAATCTTCCTCCTCCAGGCTCTCCCCGCCCATAGAGCGCCTCTTAGGCCCCGACCAAGCACGCTGATTGGCCCAAGCCTTCCCCGTCCTGCCGGGGATTGGCCTGTGGGAGCGCGCCGGAGGCCTTGCCCCTTTCCCAGCTCGGCCTTTCGGCCCGTAGCAGCCTCTTGCTGGAGCTGTGGTAGCAGCCGCCACCTGGCAGCCGTCAAGCCATGGAGCCGTCGGAAGCTTCGGGGTGAGTGCGGGGCGCGGCCTGGGTTTCCCGTGTCCGCGTCCACGTGCGTGTCCGCGAGGCGCCGGCAGCCTCCTGGCCCCCGCGCAGGCGCCCGGCTTGGGTTGGCTCGGAAGGGGTACCGCCAAGTCTGGAGCCGGCGTAGGCTGCCTACAACGCCTCAGTTTACCGCTTTGCCGCTTTTCTGCGGGCGGCTGCCCAACTGCAGCGAGGGATGGGGGCGGGAGCCGGCTGTGCCAAAGGCCGGTCGAGCCTCGCTGGAAAGCTAGCCGGGGGCCGTAGGGAGGCGGCTCCGTGCGGAGGAGCCGCGGCCCAGGAGGTGCGCCGGTGGGGCGCGTTGGGGCCGGGAGGTCGCTGCAAGATAGTCCATAGCCGGGGCCTGAGGCCGGCCGCTGTACCACTCCTACGGGAATGAGCGCTTCGGCCCTTCTGGCAGCTGTGCCCTCCCAGCCGGAGGGGCCAAGGACCCAAGCCCCGCCCTCCAAGCACGCGTCCTGCTGGTGGGGGGTTGGGGGGGGCGGTGGAGGGAGCCCTTTAAGAACACCTGAGTGACTCACGGAGGAGGGGCGAGGGGGCTCAAAGATCTCTGTGGGACACGTCAAAGTCTTTAAGGTTCTTCTTTGCACCCATTCCACTCCCTCCTCCAACCAGGACACCCAGGCCCTTCCCTGGTGAGTTCCCGGCCCTCGGCCCTGGCCCTCGGGTGGGATCCTTCCCCTAGGTCAGAGCTTCTCACAGATCAGAACTTTCCTGACAGGCGAAAGCTTTCCCGGCAGGGGAGAGCTTCCCTTCAGGTAAGATCCTCCCTCTGAGATCTATTCCCAGGTGAGAGCCTCCCCAGGTCAGAGCTTCCCGTAGGTGAGAGTACCCTCCAGATCAGAACTTTCCTGGTGGGTGAAAGCTTGCCCCCAGGTAAGAGCTCCCTCTCTAAGAGCTCCCATTCCCAGGTGAGATCTATTTCCAGGACAGCTTACTCCCAGGTCTCCTATTCCCTAGCGAGAGCTTTCCCCCTCTTCAGGTGGGAGCCTCTGGGCAGATCAGAGATTCTCCCCAGGACAGAACTTACCTGGCTGGTGAAAAATTTTGAATCAGGTGAGAGCTTCCCCCTAGCTGAGATCTATTCCCAGCTGAGATCTTCCCCCATTTCAGGTGGGAGCTTCCCTTTCCAGGTGGAAGCCTCTCCTTCCAGGTGAGTCCCCTTTCTCTCCAGGTGAGAGCCATCCCCTGGCTTTCCCAGATTAGGCCTGAGATTGTCTACAACTTGGACCCTGGGGCTGGAGGCCCAGGGGCAATATTAGCCCCACCTCTCTCCTTCTTAGAGGGGAGGGTCTCATCTGAAGAGGGCCTTGCCTGAAGAACTGGACCCCTAGTTTGCTGGATCCCTTCCTTGCGTGTGCTCTCAGCCAGCCAGCAGTGGGCTCATGGGGCAGCTGGATAAGGACTCAGAGACTGGACGGGGATTGGCTGGGGGAGAGCAAGGGGCTGGGAGGGGCAGTCAGCCTGGGACCTGGATTGGTAGAACCCTCAGGGCTGGGTAGTGTGGACTGTGCTCATCATGCTGCCTCTTCGTGGGGGACTTTGTCCCAGCAAGCGCTTTCCACTAGCCAAAGTTCAGGCACTGCCCTGGGTGTGGGCATGGAGCCAGCTGGGGGCTGGACCTACCTAGATCTCGGGGACTAGATATCAGTCAGGTGGTGACTCTCTAGTCTCAGGTGGATGTGTGGGGGAGGTTGGGCCAGGGGTGCCCTGACGGTGTCTCTGGTCTTGCCACCCCAGACAGAGGGATACACAAGCACTGCTGTCCACAACACAAGAAATGGAGCTGAGGAGGCGAGACTACCAGGTGGAGCGGCCACTGCTGAACCAGAAACAGCTGGAGGAGCTGGGGCGCTGGAGCTCAGTGACTGGGACCCACCAGTGGCGAACCTGGTTGCAGTAAGGCTGAGGGTTGGGGCCTAGGGGCACTGGCAGGACCTAGGTAGCCTCTATCCCTGATACCTACCCTTGTGTCCTCAGGTGCTCCCATGCTCGGGCCCGAGCACTTCTGCTCCAATACCTCCCTGTTTTGGCTTGGCTACCCCGGTATCCTGTGCGTGACTGGCTCCTGGGTGACCTGTTGTCTGGCCTAAGTGTGGCCATTATGCAGCTACCACAGGGTAAGCCACCTGTCATCTGGAGGCTGTACCCTCAACCATTGCCTGGTGACCTCGACCCTTTAAGGCCCTGGCCTAGAAGCCCTGTGATCTGTGGCTGCCCCCAAACCTGAAGTCATGACCCCTGCCTCTGCAACTGTGGCCTATGACCTAGGGCTGGGATTCCCTCATCCTTTCAAGGCCCTGGCCCCTTAGCCTACATTGCCACCATTCTACCTCCAGGCCTAGCCTATGCCCTCCTGGCTGGACTGCCCCCCGTGTTTGGCCTCTACAGCTCCTTCTACCCTGTCTTTATCTACTTCCTGTTTGGCACTTCCCGGCACATCTCTGTGGGTGAGTGGAGCCAGGCCCAGCCTTGCTGGAGGATGCCCACCTCCCTCATGGAGGACAGATTGAGGGCGGGCTGAGCAGAACAAGGGAACTTAGGGAAGAGAGCAGCATTGGTGCTGGGCTGCTGGAAGACTGGCCCAAGGGTCATTCCCATGCAGGAGTAGGCCTTTGACCATGGGACCACGCAGTCAGGTGACCTAGAGGCCCTGGCTCCGGGCGGATGTTGGGGGCTCAGAACTTGGCACAGGCCTGATAACCTTTGGCGGGCTGTGCCCCCTCCTCATTCCACCTTTCACAAGGGGAGCGGTTCTGAGCCAGTGGGCATAGGTGGGCAGGGTAGATGTGCGGGGCCCACATTTCTAGTCACCCTCAAGAGCCCTTGAGCTCAGGGTTCATACGTGACTGCCAGCACTGCCACTATTTGCACAGCACAGTCTGAGGATATTTGTCTAGAACTGGATGTCTGTCTTCTCCCTTAAGACCAGGGCTCCAGGGCAGGACAGTGTCCTCTCCCGTTCAGACCTGCCCTGACCTGTCCCTGTAGGCACTTTTGCTGTCATGTCTGTGATGGTGGGCAGTGTGACAGAATCCCTGGCCCCAGATGAGGACTTCCTTCAGGACTTGAACTCCACAGTCAATGAGACGGCCAGAGATGCTGCCCGGGTGCAGCTGGCCTCCGCACTCAGTGTCCTAGTTGGCCTTTTCCAGGTACAGAGCAGTCAGGAGTACTGTCCCCCTACTACCTGCCCCACTGCTGAACCCATCCCCCCAACCCCCGTCTGTCAGTTCCTCTGAGTGTCTGACCATCACCATCCTCCTCCTCATCACTCTGGCTGTTGACTCATCCCTCTCTGATCTTACCTGCCCTGGGCTATGCCCCAGCCACCCCTAGGACCCCCACCTCCCCTGATTGCCCCTGGCCACCCCACAGGTGGGGCTTGGCCTGGTCCACTTCGGCTTCGTGGTCACCTACCTGTCAGAACCTCTGGTCCGTGGCTATACCACAGCTGCATCTGTGCAGGTTTTCATCTCGCAGCTCAAGTATGTGTTTGGCCTCCAATTGAGCAGCCGCTCTGGGCCACTGTCCATCATCTATGTGAGTGAAGGTGGGAGGAGGGACAGGTGGGTGTGCCCATGAGCTTGAGTGCTGGCTGTGACCCTGCCTCCCCTCAGACACTGCTAGAAGTCTGCTGGAAGCTGCCCCAGAGCGTGGTTGGCACCATGGTCACCGCACTTGTGGCAGGGGTAGTGCTTGTGGTGCTGAAGCTACTGAATGACAAGCTGCAGCGACATCTGCCCCTGCCGATCCCCAGGGAACTGCTCACGGTTCGGATTCTGGGGGGGGCAGGGGACAGGGGAGAAGGGCAAGTGGGGATATATTCCTGCCATACGGGCATCCCCCAGGCATTTAAAGACTAGCTGGCATGAGCACTGGTGAGAGTTCCTGGGGACTGGGCGGACCACAGCGGAAAGCTCCTGAGTTAATATCTTCCTGCCCCTGAGAGACAGCATCTCTCTTTTCCCAAAATGGTGGCGTCTGTCTCATCCTGTTGCTAGCTTGTCCCTCTGAAGGTTTTGCTTTAAGCCTCCCCCTTCACCCCCAAAGTGGTTTCTCCATCCCCCTTGACAGTGGTGCCAGCACCTCCCTCCTCTGACTCTGTCCTCTCCTCCCAGCTCATCGGGGCCACAGGCATCTCCTACGGCGTGGGCCTGAAGCACAGATTTGGAGTGGATGTCGTGGGTGACATCCCTGCAGGGTGAGCTCTGGCCCCTGTCAGGTCAGGGAGCTTGGGTGGCCAGGGTCAGCACCTTCCTTTGGCCTCACAGATGCCCCTCACAGGCTGATACCCCCAGTGGCCCCCAACTCCCAGCTGTTCGCAAAACTTGTGGGAAATGCCTTCGCCATCGCTGTGGTTGGGTTCGCCATTGCCATCTCGCTGGGGAAGATCTTCGCACTGAGGCATGGCTACAGGGTGGACAGCAACCAGGTCTGGAGGACGGGATGCGGGACAGTTAGCAGGCAGTGGAGGAGGTCTGAGGGGGATGGAGTATCAGGTGGGACACAAGGAAGCAGCAAACAGATGTGGTGGGCCATGTGGGGGACTGAGGATGGGGGAGCAGGACACAGGACAACAGCCAAGTCCTTGAGGGCTATGCAGTGGGGGTGAAGGTTGGGGATGCCTAGGCCTAGACACAGTTGCTTGGCGAGTGACCAGGCTCTGCCACTGAAGTCTCCTCACACCTGCTCTCCCCTCCACCAGGAGCTGGTGGCCCTTGGCCTCAGTAACCTTATTGGGGGCGTCTTCCAGTGCTTCCCTGTGAGTTGCTCTATGTCTCGGAGCCTGGTACAAGAGAGCACAGGGGGCAACACACAGGTGGGCTCAGGTGTGGGCGCGGGTGTGCTTCTGTGTGTGCATATGCTGCTTTGCCTGGGTTGTCCCACCCTCCTCCCCTTGCTCTCCCCCTGCTCCCTCCCTACTCTCCCCCCACCCCCCTGCTCTCCCCCCACCCCCTACTCTCTTGCCCCAACCCTACTCTTGGCCTCTACTCTCCCCACACTCCCCCTACTCTCCCCTACTTTCCTCCCAACCCTTACTCTCCCCTCCCCCTCCTCTCCTCTCTTCCCCCACCTCTACTCTCCCCCAACCCCTACTCTCCACCCCCACCCCTACTCTCCACTCCCACTCTCCCTCCACTTTACCCCCAACCCCTACTCTGGCCCCACCCCCCCACTCCCTTCCCCTGCTCCCCCACTCTCTTCCCCTACTCCTACTCTGCTACCCTCCTGCTCACTCCTGCCTCCTGCTCACTCCCACCCCGCAGGTAGCTGGAGCTGTCTCCTCCCTCTTCATCCTCATTATCATTGTCAAACTTGGGGAACTCTTCCAAGACCTGCCTAAGGTGAGCCCCCACCTCCACCCCTACCCAGCTGGGTTTGAGGGCCTTGGCCAGGCCAGGGGCTCAGATCAGTCAGTCACATCCCAGGTGAGGGGCAGGGATACAAGGTCATGCCATTTTTCAAGGTTGAGACCTTTGGGGTGAGATTTGGAGTTGAGAGTCAGGGGTTAGGACCTTTCAGAGTCAGATCCAAGTTGTTAGGTTCACGGGCCGGGTGGTGGTTAGCGTCATTTAGGGTTATGCCCAGGTGCTTGGGGTCAGTCTTGTTCATGCCCAGGTGGCTGGGGTTGTCAGTATCTGGGCAGCTCTCAGCAGCCCCTGGTGACACTGTCCCCATGGCAGGCAGTCCTGGCAGCCGCCATTATCGTGAACTTGAAGGGCATGTTGATGCAGTTCACAGACATATGCTCCCTCTGGAAGGCAAATCGAATGGATCTGGTGAGAGGCTTGGGATCCCAGGGGTGGGATTGGGGCCTTCAGCTCCAACAGCCCCTCTAGACCCTGCTGACCACTGCCCTTCTGTTTTTAGCTCATCTGGCTGGTGACCTTTGTGGCCACCATCCTGCTGAACCTGGACCTTGGCCTAGCAGCTGCGGTGGCCTTCTCCCTGCTGCTTGTGGTGTTCCGTACGCAGCTGTGAGTCAACCCTTTTGGTCCCCCCAATTCCAGCTGGTGAGGGAGTGACATTCCACACTGGCTCCCCCAGGTTTCCCATGTCTCAAGGACAGCCCCAGGCTCCTTAGTACCCCCTCATTGTCCTTTTCTCTGCCCTCTCTCCTCACACTCACTGTTCTTCACAGGCCTCACTATTCTATCCTGGGGCAGGTGCCAGACACGGACATTTACAGAGATGTGGCAGAGTACTCAGAGGTGTGTGGGGGTGCTAAGCAGGAGGAAGGCCTGGGTGGGGTGGAACAGAGCCAGAATGCACTTTTATCAGTCCCTTCCACACCTGGCAAGGACACTGGGGGCTGAGGGCACTTTGGTCCTTGTAATTTCAAGGGAAGAATTTGGATCTATGACCCCCAGTTAGAGTATAAGGGACTAGGAGGGGCCCGAGAAAGAGTGGACAGAGATAGGCCTGGGGGCCTGGGGACAGGTCTGTCTTGGAGCCAGCAGTACAAGTCCCATCCTGCAGACAAGCCCTGGGTCAGGAATCCCAGAGGGATTCCTGTAGGGGAGGCTGTTTCCAGATTTATCAGTGGAATTACTGGATCTCTGTCATTTACCTCCTGAGAAGTCTCATGCCAAGTGCTGGTAAAAATAGGTGGGGCTCTGGAATAAAACAAGCCCATTCCCCCTGACATGGAAACTTGAAGGCTGAGCACAGTATGATTAGGCAGAGTAAGGGGAGGACATGAGGGGGAGCAGCTCAGCTGGATGGAAAGGGAGGAGGGAACACATCGTGCAGGCCCAAATGCTGAGCAGAGACCTGGGCAGTGCTCTGAATGGGGTGGGAGCTGGGGAAGGCTTGGTTGGGATGGCAGCTAAGGAGGGTCTCTCTATCTGCATGCAGAAAATAGACCACAGGGCAGGAATAGGAGACCCAAGAGGAGGCCTGAGAGCCACTGAACCCTGGCCTGGATATTGGCAGAAGGGCAGGGGAGATGGGGAGGGAGAGGTGCAGGATGCCCTGGAGGAAGCCCTGACAGTCCTGGCCAAGGACCTGGGCAGAGGGAAGGAGCAGGATGAGGACTCAGGATGACACCACCAGGCCTGTGGCCCAAGCTTCTGGGAGGGCACGGGCCACAGGCTGGGCCCATGCTGGCTGGGGAGCAGAGGGGTGGGGGGCAGTGGGTGCTGGGGCACATGGGGGAGGAAAGGCAGCCAGGAGAGAGGAGGGCTCAGCCACCCCAACCCTGACCCACCCCCAGGCCAGGGAGGTCCCAGGCGTGAAGGTCTTCCGCTCCTCAGCCACTGTGTACTTTGCCAACGCTGAACTCTACAGTGACACGTTGAAGCAGAAGGTGAGGCTTGGGGTCCCCAGGGTGAGTGTCAGAGGGTCCCTCACTTCCACAGAGTGTCCACATCCCCTTCCCTGATATTCACCTCTAGTGTGGTGTAGACGTCGACCGCCTCATCTCCCGGAAGAAGAAGCTGCTCAAGAAGAAGGAGCTAAAGCTGAAGCGACTGCTGAAGGAGGAGAAGCTCCAGAGACAGGCAGGGCCCCTTGAGCCGGTGACTCCTGCGTCTGTCCTGCTGCTCACCCGACGCAGCCTTTCTCCCAACCTCCTGGGCTCCTGACTTCTCACCCGCATTCTTCATTCCTCCTCCTTTCTCCCTGATGCCCCCTAGGACCCTGCTTTACTCCCCTGGCTGGTCAGGGCTCTGGGTGGAATTTTATTTTTCTCCCATCCCGCCAAGGCAGCGACGGTGTGAACCCATCACGATCCCTGTCTCCTCTCTTCCCTGGCCTAGGCTGCTGCCTCCAAGGGCACTTCCGTTTCCATCAATGCCAACACCAGCATCAGAGACATCGAGAGCAACAACATGGAGGGCTCCAAGGCCAAGGTGAGGCTGGAGGTGGGAGAGGGGTCAGCCATGAGCTGCAGAGATGAGGGTGCTCACACATGTCCCATGAGGAAAGCTGTGGACCTTCGAGTTGTGCATTCAAGGTGGTTGTGCCAATAGCAGGAGGAATGGGTGATGGATAAGATACTCTGGGGAGATCTCTAGAGTATGCCATGGAATTCTGCTTGTGGCTCTCTTGTCTGTAATCTGAGGCCCACATGAAGACCTTGAATTTACAGAGTCTGCAAGACCCTACCGTCTGTGCTCATGGATAGAGGGAAGGGATTGAGGGCGTGGGGAAAAAATGTGGGGTCCAAAAAGGGAACGCCACACTCAGTTAGAGACCTAGGCAGGGGGCCGAGGTGTCTGAGTGTACACATATGTGCATGTGTCTCTTCTGGTCCATCCTTGGGCCCCCTATCCACTCCATCCTGGCTGACTGAGGATGAGGTACAGTCTCCCAGTGGCCTCCCTTCTTAAGTGTCCCTATTAAGCCTGGGCCCAGGAGGTAATAGAGCAGTATATGCTTGGTCTGTGTGTGCTACTTGAGTCTAGGCGTCCTCTCCTGTGTGTCCCCATGAGTTCCTCCTGTCTTTGCATAGAGGAAATCCCCATGTCCAAGTCCTCATGTGTCCCTTGCAAGCCCCATATATCTGGGTGTTTACATGCATGCTCCCACATCTGACCTTATGTGACCCTGCCTGTCTGTGCGTGTTCCCTGCCTTCATCTTCTTGTGGGCGGCCCTTGCAGTGTGTCTGGCTCCATAGCAGGTGAGCGCAGGGAAGGAACTAGAGGATACAGCAGCCAGCGGTCAAGAAGATGCCAAGGCCCCAGATGGGTCCACACTGAAGGCCCTGGGCCTGCCTCAGCCGGATTTCCACAGCCTTGTCCTGGACCTGGGTGCCCTCTCCTTCGTGGACACTGTGTGCCTCAAGAGCCTGAAGAATGTAAGAGGCTGGGGTATACCTAGGAAGAGCCCTGGGGGAGGACGAGGCCCCTCAAGCCTGCACTCTGCCCCCATAACTAGCTCCAAGAGCCCTCTGAGCCTTCCAACCCCCAGACTCTCTGAGCTCCCCCTCTAAACTCCCTCCCTGCAGCCTTCCTGAATCCTCCCTTGGAGCCTGAGCCTCCCTCTGAATCTGGCCCCCTTTTTCTGCTGCAGATTTTCCGTGACTTCCGGGAGATCGAGGTGGAGGTGTACATGGCCGCCTGCCACAGTGCGTGGGGTGGGGATGGCAGGAATGGTCCGGGAAGGGGGTGGGGCTCTTCCAGTCAAGGAGTCTGCCAGGCAGCACAAGGTAAAAGTCTCTGAAACTGGAAGTCAGAGGTATCCTGGGAGGCAAGGTGAAGGGTCAAGGGTGACTAGGGGTTTAGCTGTAACCTCAGGGGTGGAGGTCACAGGTGACATGGGTCAGGGCATTCTGCTGGTGATTGGGGGTTGGGGTTCTTGGTGGTTCTGTGAGTCAGGGGAGACCTGCTTCTTGCCTACAGCCCCTGTGGTCACACAGCTTGAGGCTGGGCACTTCTTCGATGCATCTATCACTAAGCAGCATCTCTTTGCCTCTGTCCACGATGCTGTCGTCTTTGCCCTCCAACACCCAAGGTCTGGTCCCGTCAGCCCTGTTTCGGTGAGCTGACCTCTGGACCGCTAAACTCTTTATCTACTGCTTGTCCCCACCCCTGACCCCAACTCCAGGAAGTCCACACTTCCTAGATGGCTCTGCCTCCAGTGGACCCACTGCCTTCCCCTCCTGCCTTTAGATAAAGCTGCTCCTGGGGGCAGAGGTTGCTCTCCTGGGGGAGGGGGTGGTATGCGTCCTTTGCAAACTGACTGGCGCTTCTCCTCCTTGGCCTGCTCAGGTTACCCAACTCTGACCGTGCTGCCACCCTACCTGAGACTGCCTACCTCTGGAGATTGTGACGTGGCACCCATGAGAACCCCCTGACCCCTAGGCTGCCTCCAGCTGTCACCCAGGAGTACCCTCCGTATACACATACATAACTCAGGGATGGAGGTCCTGGGACTCCGCGTTCAGTGTGATGGGGCACTGGAGTCGGCCAGCACTGGCCAGGTCAGGGGAGCATGTGTGTTTGCAGCCTCAGGAATAAAGATTTGTTTGCCCAACACCAGGCTCTGCTGTGGCTTGGTGGAGGCTTGGTGGGGGTAGGAGGTGGGTCCACAGTCCTGGCTCCTGACTCTTCTTATGGCCCACGTTGGGGACTGGAATCAGAAGTTGTAGGGGAGGTTTGGGGAGGGCAGGGTCAGGAGGGAGAGTATAGAACAGGAGGGCGAGCTGTGGGGCCAGGCCCAGAATCGGGGCATACAGGTTGAAGTTTCTCCCCGGCCACACACAGCCCTCGGCACCTGTGTCCTCAGCTGTAAAACAGTTGGAATCAGAGCTGCTTCTCAGGAATCATCTGTTCTCAGGGGCACTTGATAACAAGCAAGGCACTGGGTGCCACCAGGTAGCCCTGGAGGGTGTAATGTGAACACCCGAGTAACCAGTTGAGGAGGGGCAGGTGTTCACAGGTGCTGCTGGTCTGCATTTAGAAATAAGAGTGTGCATGATTGATTTACTTGGGAAAATGCCAGTTCGTATAATTAGATCACTGGGCTTTGCAGGTCACTGTGGGCCAAGAAGCATGTGTTGATTTCTACCATAAAATGCCAACATCTGGGCCTGTGGCCCAGTGGGCAGCAGTGGGCCTTCGAGCCAGCTGATACTCTGAGTGCTTGGGGTGAGGGTGGGGGCACTAGAATCTTCCTGGGCCTCAAGGTCTCATCAGCAGAGCATGAATGGTAATAGGATCCACCTCGTGGGTTGTTCCGTGCCATGAGTAAATGCCATGAAATGCTTGCATCAGTGCTGGGCCCGTGTCACTTGCTCAAAACGGGTGAGCTTTGCCGTCTACCAGCTGACCAGGTGCTAGGCTCTGCTGGGTGAGTGGACAGAGGCTGCCCTACCCTCCAAGTCACTGAGGCACCCCTTGCTCAGCTGTCTTTATTGTGGCCCTGCACTGTGTTTACAAATCTTTGTCCACCCTCTACCCCCAGAACCTCAGCCCAGGAAGTCATGGCTCTTTGTCTATTCTGTCATGCCGTGTCCTGGCACCAGGAGGTGCCTGGCACGTGGCGGTGCTTGGTAAATATTGGTTGAGTGAAGCGTATGTGCTGGAATGGAAGGCCGACCTCGAACAAGAGATTGCAGATACTTAGAAATGCTTCGAAGAAAATAAAACAGAGTCACATGGGAGAGAAAGGACTGTGTCGCCCCAGATGGTCCTGGGAGGGAGGCTCAGGGAGCAGGTGACACTTCTACTGAAGCTCCAGCCATGAGAAGTGTCTCTATGAGTGGAGGACAGCGCTCCTGGTGTGGGGAACAGCAGGTGTGTTCAGCAACACTAGCGAGGCCTGCATGAGGCAGGAGGGGAGACCAAAGCATGCTGAGCCTTTGGACTTTATTCGGAGCGTGAGGGGCCCCCCGTTTTTGAGCACTCACTGCGGTGATGTGGACTGTCGGGTAGGCTGGGCGTAGGGGACCAGCGAGCAGCTCTGAGCTGGAGAGCAGTGTTAGAGGCTGTGGGATGTTAGAATTGTAGGGATTGGATGTTAGGTGAGGAGGAGGGAGGGGGTAAAGGAGGCACTCCTTTAGTCCTGGGCCCCAAGCCTGCCATCCTCCTCAGCCCTGGAACCCCATGCCCCATGTTTTCTGCTCATGCTTCCCCCATGAAAGGCCATGGGGCCAGCTGGAACCTCCTGCCTCTAGTCTGGCCTGCCTGTGGGGGAGGGGCGTTTGTCTGTTGCCAGGTGCCCAGGTTCCGCTGGCACTTGCCACAGCCATGCTGCTCGCACGGTCCTTCCTGCTAGTGCTACTCCTGCTGGCCATGCCTGCCCCAACCCACACCTGGTCACGGCCCCTGTGGTACCAGGTGGGGCTGGACTTACAGCCCTGGGGATGCCAACCAGACAGCATGGAGAGTTGCAGAGAAAGCCTGGGCTGTCCTGGCCATTTGATGGGCCTGGGGGAGAACTACGTCTACCCTGTGGCTGGGGTCACAGCCACCACTACCATGATGCTGATGATTGCCCATGTGGTGCAGCGGCGATGGCGTTTACGGGCCACTAAGTTTGAGGTGAGCACAGCACCGCTCTGTCCCCCCCAGTGTCCTACCTCCACTCAGACCCAATGAGCTCCTATCCTCCACCCAACCTTCCCCAATCAGCCTACCCATGCCTTGTGGGCCTCCTGCTGCCCCTTTCCTCACTGCTCACACCCCATGGTCCATTCATCTGTCCACACCTGTCAGCCCCTAGCCATTCCCCACAGCCAGTACCCTGCTCCCATCTGTCCCTCTTTAATATCCCTATTCCTCACCCAGCTTACCTGGTCCTCATGACCACCCTGGCCCTCAACAGACCCTCAGGGATCCTCTATCACCCTAAGTCCCCCATCCCCCATCCCCCTGGCTCCATTACTGCCCCTTACCACACCTCCGTCCCATCCCTCTGCTCTCACACCTGCCTCTTGGTCCTATCCTCAGCATCCACAGGTGACCACTGACCCCCCTGGACTCTGGAAACAGCGGACCCCGATCTCAGACCGCACCCTACTCCTCGGTGTCCTGCACGTGCTGGATGCCCTCCTGGTTCACATCGAGGGCCACCTGCAGTCTCTAGCCACCCAGCAGCGAACCCAAATAAAGGGGACTCCCACCGAGAGTGGGTGACCTAACATATGCCTCTCTTTGCCTCATAGCCAGTCAGGGTAGGGGTGGCCTGAGGCTCTGGGCCAGGCTTGGGACTGTGTGTGTCTTTTCTCTCCAGGCCTGCCTGGACCCTGTTTCCCCTTTCTGTTTTTACAGCCAGCAGACTTGTTGAGGCCTCAGTGCCCCAGATGGATGGGCAGGTTTTGCCCAGGCTGGCTCACACTGCTCCATTGCCCCCACCAACTGACTCCTCCCTAAGTATCCCACCCACAAATACAATTGCTCCTCAGGAGTCTCCACTGTGGTGGGAGAAGACTTGACTATCAGGGCAGACTTAGATGATCTGGGGAGGGCTGCCCAGGGGTGATAACTTGGCTGAACCACTAGGGCTTCTGGTTGGGGCTGCAGCCTGAGCTGGGAGTAGGGGCTGGAGGGGGAGCCCTGGCTGCCTTCATCTTTGTGGCAGTCTCGAACACTCCCTGGCACCTGAGTGGCCCTTGTTCTCAGGCCCTGGAAGTAAAGTGAGGGCTGAACCTCCCCAAAGGGGAGGCCCTTACCCACCTCCTCCCTTCGTTCTACCATAGGCACGTCAGTTTGAGTGGGTACTGAGGCCTCTGCATTTTTAAGGTCTCTGTTTTTGAAAAAGAATATAATGTTATGAATTCAAAAACAGAAATAGAAGTAAATTAAAATAATGAGAAAAGAAATCATGACAAATCACAAATGCTAAAAAGCTGACGATACAATGCAAAATCCAGAACAATAACATTTGTGGTGACTTCCTGACACATTTCTGTAATATGTTTTCCCCTGTATTTTCAGGCTGCTCACTCTGATCACCTTTGCATAGGACAAGGATTTTGTAATTTGGGGGGAAATATTTTCCATACAGAGAATAGGAAGGCAATTCAGTCTCCCTTCTAACATGGTTGATTGAAATTTGTGTTTTAATTAGTGATAGTTTAGAAAATTTATTTCTCTCGTAACCTGTTATTGATGGTGTCACATAAGTGGTCTGGATTGTTTTCAAATTTAGGAAACTCATCAACTTTCTTTCATATAGTACGCATATGATTTGGAAGAATTTTCCACAGCTAAGCTTCTGGCTCCACACATTTCAAATCTTGTTTTCTCTCCATGGCCCACAATTTTTCCAGCACTGGGCAAGAGGACCTTGCACTTCTATCCTGACCGGAGGTTTCTGGAAGCCATTCCTACACCAGGACAGAAACGATAAGCTAACCATACAGAGGAGTGGAGCAAGCCACATAAATAAGGCCCTCTACACCCAAACCAAGTGTGTCCCTGGGGTACACTTGGAGATATGCTGCCTGGGTTCCCCTTCAAGGAAGGCCTGCTGCTGCCAGCCACCAAGAAGGCAGCCAGCAGATGGGTCTACCTCAGCAGTAAAGAGCCCCGTCACAGCTAGTTTTCTCCCTCAGCCCAACCCTTTCCCTCCCTACCTCAGATGCTGAGCTTAAAAGATTCCCTGGTAAAGATCCTGATCTCCGTCTTGGATTCTGCTTCCCAGAGAAACCAACCTGGGACAGTCCCCAACCTACCTTCCTCTTGGCTGGACCTCAAAAATGTCACAGCTTCTCTGATGTCCCCTGCCTGAGAGGAGGTGGGATGGAGGGGAGTCTGAGTGGGAAAGGACAGAGGTACTCACTGAATACAGTTAGAGTATCTTAGTTTTGCAAGTTTTCCAAAAATACTTGATCCTATGAATACACTACTGGGGCTCCTCCCAAGGCCTAGAAATGAAGGGTGTTGAAGTTTGAGCTTCATCAGCCCCTTGTTAGGCCTACTTCTACAATCTACAAGTTTCAGTGAACACCTACTGTTTGCTAACCTATTGTTGATGCCAGGATCAGCTGATATACAGAACAGAACTGGCTCCTCCCTCACCCACTCACAAATAGGAGAGGGTGGTGGTGGTGAAATAGACTCAAAAAGGCCATTGCTCTGCAGAGAGGTGGGCTGACTGCTGGGACCTGAAGGATGAGTGGGGTGACTACAGAAGGGGGAGAGTGCTCCAGTCAGAAGGACAAGGGTGCATACATGGGTCTGGTGGGAGGACAGACCTTTACCTGTTCTAGGAACTATAATGTGGTCAGGATTCCAGGGGAAAGAAGGCACTCTGGAGAGCAAGAGGGAGCAGGCTGGTAGGGGCAGGAGTTGGTGCCTCCTAGGGAGGGTGTGGTGGGGAGAATAATGGCCTCTCAAGATGTCCGTGGAATCTGTGAATATGGTACAGTACATGGCAAAAATAACTTTGCAGATAGGATTAAGGTTAAAGAATTTAAGATTATTATGGATTATTTTGGTGGGCCCAATGTAATCACATGAACTCTTAAAAGTGGATGAGGAGGGCAGAAGAGTTGGTCAGATTCAAAGTGTGAAAGTCACTTGATTCTCTGCTGCTGGCTTTGAAGATGGTGGAAGGGATCTTCCACCATCCAAGGATCCAAGGCATTTTGTTTGCCTCTAGAAGCTAGGAATGACCCTCAGGTGATAGCCAGTGAGAAAACAGGAAACTCACTCCTGCGGCCACTAGGATCTACATTCTGTCAACAGCTGGAATGACCAAGGACATAAATTCTCCCTGAGAGCCTCCAGAAAGGAATACAGCCCTACTGATGTCTTGATTTTAGCTCAGTGAGATCTATGTTGAACCTCGGGCCCAAAGAACTGTGAGAGAATAAATTTATGTTGTTCTAAAATGTTAAGTTTGTGGTGATTTATGATAGCAGCAATGGAAAACTAATACAAATGTTGGTACCAAGAGTGAGGTACTGCTGTAACAAATTCTAAAAGTGTAGAAATGGCTTTGGAATTGGGCAGTGAGCAAAGGCTGGAATAATAAAAAATAATAAATAAAACAGAGCATAATAGAGAAAGCCAAGATTGCCTTCAACTGTTAGCAGAAAACTGGACTTTAAGAATGCTGCCAGTGAGGGCTCAGAAGAAAATATGGAACATGTTATTGGAAACTAGGAGGAAAAAGAATCCTTGTTAAATAGTTACAGGAAGATTAGTGGAATTGCATCCCACAGTTGGGTGGAAAGAAGAACTTAGTAAATGATGAACTTGGATATTTAGCAGAAGAGGTTTCTAAGCAAAGTGTTGAAAGTGCAGCCTGGTTTATTGTTGCTACTTATGGCAAAATGCAAGAGGAGGGAGATAGATTGAGAGAAAAACTATTAAACAAAATAGAACCAGGACTTGATATCAGAAATTCTCAGCCAACTGTCCAGAAAAAACTTTCCTCCAAAATTATCAGAATTGATACAATTCTAATCAAATTAGGTTTTTCTTTTAGATTGACAAAATATTATTTCATAAATAATGTAAAAAAGAGTGTGACATAACAGAAAATCGCAGGATCAGAAGCTCTAGGATCCCATCACTCCACCAAAACAACTATTGAGCCAGCAGAAACCGTCTATAGCAACTTTTTTGGAACTCTGAAGTCTAGTTGAACACTTGCAGCATCCAGGGGGGAGCTTGATGAAGAATCTGGTGAATTTAAGTAAATTTCTGCTGTTTCAACCCCCACAGACTGAAGCAGCTTCCCAGCTGCAGAGGATTTAAACAGACGATACTCCCCCACCCCTACCCCCACCTCCTTTTTTGGGGGAGAAATCTTTGCCAGGCCACTAGCTGACCATAGAGACAATTGAACAGAAACTCCAGTGACCACACACAACAAGGAATACACACTTTGCAAAGATAGAATGGAAAAGTCATAAATAAATGGCCCCACCCCTCAACAAGCAGAAATCAGCAATCCCTGAAGAGTGGGAGAATTAGGTTTCCAGAATTACTACATATGATACTCAGAATGTCCAATTCTCAACAAAAAATTATAAAACACAAAGAAATAGGAAACTATGGCCCATTCACAGAAGAAAAAAAAAAGAATTTGACAGAAATTGTCCATGAGTAAGCCCAAGCATTGGAATTATTAGTCAAAGGAAACCATAGACAAAGAACTCAAGTAAATCAGGAAAACAATGTCTGAATAAAATTTGGAATTTTTTTTAAAGATGGGCCCTGAGCTAACATCTGTTGCTAATCTTTTTCTTTCTTTTTCTTCTCCCCAAAGACCCCCCAGTACATAGCTATATATTCTAGTTGTAGATCCTTCTAGTTCTGTTATGTGGGACACCATCTCAGCATGGCTTGATAGGCAGTGCTAGGTCTGCACCCAGGATCCAAACTAGCAAAACCCTGGGCCACCAAAGTGGAGCATAAGAACTTAACCACTCGGCTGTGGGGCTGGCCCCTAAAATTAGAATATTAATAAAGAGATAGAAAATTTTAAATGGATCCAAAAATAAATTCTGGAGCTGAAGAGTCTAATACCTGAAATGAAAAACTCAGTAGAAGGGTTCAAAAGCAGATTGGAGCAGGAAGAAGAAAGGATCAGTGAATTGAAGGTAAGACAATTGAAATTATCCAGTCTGAGGAGCAGAAAGAAAAAGAATGAAGAAAATCCTGAGGAATGTATGGAATACTATAAAACAGAACAATATAGGCATTATGGGAGTTCCAAAAAGAGAAGAAAGAGAAAGGAGCAGAAAAAAATATTCAAATAAATAATGACCAAAATCTCCCCAAATCTGATGAAAGATGTGAATATACACATCTAAGAATCTCAATGAACTCCAAGCAGGATAAACTCAGAGATCCACACAGAAACACATTATCATCAAATTGTCAAAACTAAAAGAGAAGTGACCCCTCATATAAAGGGATCATAAATAAGATTAACATATGATTTCTACTCAGAAGCCATGGAAGCCAGAAGGCAGTGGGATGACATATTTAAAGTCCTGAATTTAAAAAAACCCTGTCAAACAAGAATTCTATATCCAGCAAAACTATCCTTTAAGAATGAAGGAGAAATTAAGACAGTTCCAGGTAAACAAAAGCTCAGAGAGTTCATTATTGGTAGACCTATCCTACAAGAAATGCCCAAGGGAATCCTTCAGACTGAAATAAAAGGACACTAGACAATAACTCAAAGCCATATTAAAAACCAAGAAGACTAGTAAAGGTAGCTTCACAGGTAACTATAAAAACCAGTATTAGTTCACTTTAAGTTTAGTTTTTAACTTCTCTCTTTTTCCAACATGATTTAAAAGGAAAAGCATAAAACAATAATTATAAATCAATGTTAATATTTAAAGAAGAATTAACACCAATTCTTCTCAAACTCTTCCAAAAAATTAAAGAGGAGGGAACATTTCCTAATTTATTCTATGAGGCCAGCATTGTTCTGATACCAAAGCCAGAAAAAGACATTACAAGAAAAGAAAACTACAGATCAATATCTCTTATTAATATCTATGCAAATATCTTCAACAAAATACCAGAAAATCAAATTTAGCAGCATATTAAGAGAGATCCAGTTCAGCCCCAGTGGCCTAGTGGTTAAGTTCAGCACATTCCACTTCAGTGGCCTCAAACAGATGCATGTATGCCAGTGTTCATTGCAGCATTATTTACAATAGACAAAATGTGGAAACAACCCAAGTGTTCATCAACAGATGAATGAACAAATGACATTATGCTAAGTGAAATAATCCAAACATAAAAGGACAGTGTTAAAAGGTAAACTAAGGCATATTAAAATTTTTGAGTTTACTTGAGCAAAAATTGATTCAAATTGGGCAGCATCCAATCTAGCAGATAGAAGGGAGCTCCAAGGAACTGCACGAAATGAAAGACTTATAGGCAGAAGGGAGCAGGAACAAAGAAGTTATACTAGCCAAAAAAGTGGTTTGGTTATTGCAAAATTACTTTCCTGGAGGGGACAGCATCGGTCTATGAGGCAGATGGCCTAACTAGTGCTGATCAGGTGATTCCTGATTAACTGGTTTAAGATTCCATTTCTTAATTAAGTCTTGGTCTGATAACCTGGGGCTTAGCATAGCAACACTATTTTGGGCCTGTTGTCTTTTTAACAACAAATATTGTATGATCTCACTTATATGAAGTATCTAGAATAGGCAAGTTCATAAAGACAGAAAGTAGAAGCCAGGTTACCAGGGGAAGGAGGAAGGGGGAAAAATGATGAGTCATTGCCTAACCACACAGAGTTTCTGTTTGGGGTGATGAAAAAGTTTTGGAAATAGTGGCAATGGCTGCACAACATTTTGAATCTAATTAATGCCACTGAATTGTATAGTTAGTAAGAGTTACAGGTTTGCAAATCTCAGGGGGTAAGAAAGGGAGTCTCAGAGATGGATAGAGAAAGGAGGCCTGGTCAAGAGATGCTGTCCCAAAATTCAGTTTGCAATTTAGGGGGGGAAAGGATATTTTGATCCCACCTGACTCTATATGCCAAGTAAATTCCAGAAGATCAATGAGTCACCGAAGACTCTTGCCAAATCATTGCAATGGCCACTGCTTGTACTTGACATTTTAGTAAGATTTCCTTTTTTGACCAATGTCTTGAAACACATCCTTCCCTAGGCATCTACAGCATCACTCTTCCTTGTCATCTCACTGTCCTTCCCTTCTCATCCCAGGGTAGTAGTGGGGGTGAAGAAGGGGGATAGGTCACTGGACTGAGAAATTATTTGGAACAGAATTTGCTAAAGGATTGGGTGTGGATTTTGAAAGTGAAGAGTCAAGCATGGCTCTTAGACATTTAGCCTGAGCAACTGGGTTAATGGAGGTGTCATTTACTGACATGAAGATAATTATGGGAGGAACAAGTTTGGGACGGAAAGTGAAGAGTTCAGCCTGAATGTTTAACTCAGATGTCTGTTGGTCCTCCAGGGGAGATGATGAGCAAATGATGGGAATATAGGCGTCATTGTATGTATAGACAGCAATGAAGCCTTAAGTCTAGATGAGATGACCAGGCAGTAAGGAAAGGAAGAGGTGTCAGGACTGAGCCCTGGCTATGCAAAAGTCAAAAGGTGAGGAGGAACCAGCAGAATTGCTCAGAAGGAGTGTCCAGAACAAAGAATGGAAGAGCATGGGAACCTGGAGGCAGAGAAAGGATGAGGCTCTAGGAAGGAAGATGTGGCCAATCATCTTAAACGAGACTGAGCAATGGCCATTGGATTTAGCAACATGGAGCTCAATGATTACCTTGTCAGGTGTTGTTTTGGAGGAGTGAAGTGGGGCTGGAATGGAGTGGGTTTGGGAGAGAATGGGAGGAGAGGAATTGCAGGCAGTGAGATCTTTGGGGGAGCTCTGCTTGAAGGAAGGTACAGAATGCAGTGGTCACTGTAAGAGGTTCTGTCACAGGCCAGAGGAGCCTAGGGAGACATGACAATGAAATGCAATGTGGTATCCTGGATGGGATCCTAGAACAGAAAAAGGACATTAGGTAAAAACTAAGGGGATCTCAACAAACTATGGACTTTAATTAAAAATAGTGTACCAATATTGGTTCATTAATTGTAACAAATGTACCATAATAATGTAAGATAATAATAGGGGAAGCTGTGCATGTGTGTATGGGGGAGTATATAAGGGAAACTCTGTATTACTGCTCAACTATTTTGTAAATATAAAACTGTTCTAAAAACTGAAGTTTAAAAAAGGTGAAAGACAAAGTAATTAGATTCTTGTTTTGTTTGTTTGTTTTGTTTTTAAAGACACCATGTTTCTTTCTTTTTTTTTTTTTTTGTGAGGAAGATTAGCCCTGAACTAACATCTGCTGCCAATCCTCCTATTTTTGCTGAGGAAGACTGGCCCTGAGCTAACATCCGTGCCCATCTTCCTCTACTTTATATGTGGGATGCCTGCCACAGCATGGCTTGCCAAGCAGTGCCACTCCGCACCCGGGATCCAAACCCGCGAACCCTGGGCCACCAAAGCGGAATGTGTGCACTTAACTGCTGCGCCACCAGGCTGGCCCTAGAAGATTCTTATTTCATTTCTAAATCATAACATAATTTTAGCTGGCAAAATATTAACACACACTTAAGCACCTTTTGTCTGATTTATACAAAAGGAAATTTTAACTGAGTGACTTTTTGCAAGATCACAAAAATAGAAGCACAATAAATCACGTATACCAGTAAAAGGAAGTAGAGTTCAGAGGCACGCTATTTCAAAAGTCACACTCATTTTTTGTAAAAATTTAAAATGCTGTATTAAAATAGTACAGGAATATAAAAATGGTAGCTTCCTCTCCCTTCCCTTGAATCCATTTTCCGGAAGTCACCTGGCTGAAAGTTTAGAGTGAGTTCCTCCGGATTTTTTTATATGTAGTATATTGGAAGAGGTACGTCGTTTTGTTTTGTGTGTGTGTTTGTGTGTGTGTTTTGTTTTCCCAACAAGGAATCCTTTTCACAAATTGGTCTCTAAGCAATTCCATTTTTCTCAGCAATATATTGTTAAATTCCTTCCATGTCAACCGTCTGAATTTACTTCTTTTTTTAAGAGAAAATTGTGACTTTCAGCAGCTGCCTCGCAGGCTCAGGATTCCACGCAGGTGCTTTTGCCCCAGGGCTGTGATCCGCGGGCACGAGGCCACCTCGAGCACGCGGTGGATTAGGGGCGCCTGCAGTTCGTGAGAAACATGGCGAACTCTGCCTCCCAAGGGTGAAACGGGAAGACGGACCACGGACGGACTCGCGTAGGACGATGAACAGCCAGGTGGACAGATGAGCGTAGGTAAGGGCGGACGCGCTGACAGAACCAGTAAGCAGCCGCGAGTGAATATCCTCGATCCCCGCCAGGGGGCGGGCGAGAGCCAAGTCTGCGGTACTGCGCCTGCGCCTCGGGCGGCACCGCGTCTACTCTACGCATGCGTGGCGCTGCCCAGCGCCGACTGGAGCTTGAAGATGGCGGCTTCCGCGGTTTGCCGGGCGGCTTGCTGCGGGACGCGAGTGCTGCTGCACACCTGCCGCTCGGTGAGATGGCAGCGAGAGGGCAGGGCTACGGAGCGCGGGGCTTCGGGACGCGGACAGGGAGCGAGCTGTTAGCCGCAGCTGGTCGAGATTGAAGAGGTCGGGGGGGTCAGGGCCGTGGGAAGGTCATGGCTCAGGGCGGGCATGGGAGTCTCGCGGCTGGCCGGGGGTCGGGAACGGGGGTCCTGCTGCGGGCTTTGGAGTTGAGGGACGATCCCCCAACCCAGTCCTCAGTTCCGGCTGCCGCTTTCTAGCAGCCCGCCCTGCTGAGGTCGCCTGCCTTGCGGGGCACCGCCACCTTCGCCCAGGCCCTCCAGAGCGTGCCAGAGACGCAGGTCAGCCTGCTGGACAACGGACTGCGAGTGGCTTCGGAGCAGTCCTCCCAGCCTACCTGTACGGTGAGTGGGGGCCGCTGTGGGGAGGGCGCCTCCATATTGGGCCAGGCGTCTTTTCTCAGGTCGAGGTGTGACCTTGGGCTCGAGTCCTCTGGTTTAAGTCAGACTCCTGCTCACTCACCGCTGGATTGACCGTCCTACCCCAGTTCCGACCCTAGCTACGCCCTGATTTCTTGGGGGCAGTCCTTACCGTAGCCAACACTAGTTTAGCATATGATGCCTCTGAGGCAGGAGGCCAAGTTCTTTGCCAGCTTTTTCTTAAGCGGCCCATATGAGAGAAGTGATCCTGTCTTCGTTTTACAATGAGGAAAATGGGGTTCAGAGACATTAGGTGACTGCTGGCCTCACAGCTCAAAGTTATAATCTGCTAGTTAGACCAGGAATGCATTGGGCAAGAAATAGACTTGAAGATTCCAGTGAAATAGATGAGCTTGCAAAAATAAAAAAAAAATCCTAGAAATTGCCTCAAGGTTGGAAATCTTGGCTAGATATATGAATAGGTGAGAAGATTCTCAAGAAGTAATTCTCCCCCTTCTTCGCATCCCAAACTCCATGGCTAAGTGGTTTTATTGGTAAAGGCTTTCAGTTTTCCAGGAACGAATAACATCCTGTGAGGTGATGGGCAACTTTGTTTTTACACGGCACCTGTATAAACTGACCCAGAGCCTATTAAGAAGGCTTGGTAGAGATTGCTGTATTTCATGGACACTTAAGATGCTCTAGATTGTAAGGAGCATCACTGTGGGCCAGTGCCAGAGAAAGAATGCTGTCAGTTAGAATCAAAGGATACCATGGAGGGGCCGGCCCCATGGCCGAGTGGTTAAGTTCATGGGCTCCACTTGAGCAGCCCAGGGTTTCGCCGGTTTGGATCCTGGGCGCAGACATGACACCGCTGATCAAGCCACACTGAGGCGGCGTCCCACATGCCACAACTAGAAGGACCCACAACTAAAATATACAACTGTGTACTGGGGGGCTTTGGAGAGAAAGAAAAAAAAGGATACCATGGATTATAAAATGCATATGGCTTTCCAAGATGTTAGATGTCAAATAGATGTTTATGTAAGAATTTATGACATATGGTATGTATATCAACATCTCTTAGGAAAGTAGATGTGAAAATTTTAAGTCAGCTGTGAACAAATAGTAAATTAAAAGACTAGATCCATGTGACTATGTCAAGTGAGTGGTGTGCTGTGTGTTTCACGGCACACCGGAAGGGTATTAAGAATATTACAAGATTTTCTCATTGTGTGCCAGGGAGACACTTGGCAGTGTTGGGTGTCCAGGTCTGATTAAAAACTTTTTTGGGGGGACTGGCCTGGTGGCTCAGCAGTTAAGTTCCCACCTTCTGCTTCAGCAGCCTGGGGTCCACCAATTCAGATCCCGGGTGTGGACCTATGTACTGCTTGGCAAGCCATGCTGTGGCAGGCATCCCACATATAAAGTAGGGGAAGTTGGGCATGGATGTTAGTCCAGGTCAGTCTTCCTCAGCAAAAAGAGGAGGATTGGTGGTGGTTGTTAGTTCAGGGCTAATCTTCCTCAAAAAAAAAAAAAAATTAAAAAAAACCTTTTTTTTAAGTGTGAATGAAGGCTACTACCTTAATAGGATAAAATGGTCAGTATCTAAACCAATAGCCTGCTTCCTTCATGATGGGAGGTTAAAATCACCAGAACAAAAGCAGGGTATAATTTTTACAAAGGAGGAAATTCTTCCTAAGTTGTTTGCAAATGATCTGTTGCTTGCCTAGAAAAAAACAAAAAATCAACTGAAAAGCGAGACTCAATTTAAGAACTTCCTATGGTGATGGGACCAGGTGAACATGTACAGTTAGAAACTTCCCAGGGAGTCCTTGATAACCAGTCAGGAAATAGAGCAGGAAGGAGAGGTGATGCAGCCCGGGGCACCGGCTGCACTTCCAAGCACAGGGGCCCTGCCAAGACAGCTCTCCCCAACCCTGGGACCATGAGCCCCCATGCGTGAGGCTTGTGCTGAGGCACCCAGGGTGGAGTGTGAGTGAAGGCTGGGGTGGTTTGTTTGTTACCTTTGTCGGTGGCTTCTTGTCCAGGTAGGGGTGTGGATTGACGTTGGCAGCCGTTACGAGACTGAGAAGAACAACGGGGCAGGCTACTTTGTGGAGCATCTGGCTTTCAAGGTGAGACTCCTGAAGTCCTGCATCTCCCCTGGGCTTAGAGCTGCCTGTTGTCCCTCCTAAAGATGCAGATCAGAAAAGTCAGCCTCCTCAATTATAGGCTTCAGCTGGGGCATGATCGTGGCTGACTTTTCTGGAAGGAGCCACGTGGGCTTAGCCTCTCCTGAATGAGTACCTGTCTGGTGAGACCCTGCACAAGGCCCCCAGAGCCAAAAAACCTGGGGAGCCACAGGAGCTCCAGTATTCACTAGAGAGGGCAGGCCTGTGTTGTGTGTGTGTGTGTCGATGTGGAATTGTGGAATACACATAGATATACACGTGCATTGTAAGAAACCAACAGACTTGGGTGGGCATACGTTCTTGTGAAACACTCTGCTCTGGTGGAATACCTGGGCGTCTCTTATTTGTAGAAGTGACTACTGAGATTTCTTGAGGGTAGGGGCAGTCATCACCACTGTAGGCCGTCAGCCAGCACATATTGGTATGGAGTAGAGACTTGAGTTTTTTAAGTGAATGAAAGAAATGGAGGAGGAGATATGGGATGGGTTGGGGTGTGGAACAGGAACAGGCAGCCTAGCCAGCTGCAGCATCACATGTGTATAGATCTTGACATGCATGTATATGTGCCAGTGGACAGCGTCACTGCCACCCACACACACACAGGAATAGGGCTGAGTCCCGCAGAAGTCAGTAGGACACACATAGAGTCGTGTGAATGGTGTGTGGGGAGAGTGGGTAGTTGTAGCATCACCGGAACACAGGTGTGAGCTTACCTGATCGTGACTTCAGATACGGTGAGGGGGGAATGCTGGTAAGATCTGGCTGTTGTAGGAGCTCTGGATTTCAGGTAATACTTGCTTTGGCCATGCCCTTCTTTCCTGGCCCTTGGCTGTCTCCATTCTATTGGTTAATGATGCTGTGGCCTCTATCAGTTCATGGTCTGCTTAGCTCTTGGTGAGCATAGACTCTGGGCCCTATATCCCCAGAGTCTTTGCTGAGGGAGGTACTTATGAACCAGTCTTACTGGGACTTTAGCCTGTGAGGATGGGGGTCCTGGGCTCCCATGTAGCTCCTGATTGGTCCTGTTGATGTCTGGTTTCAGGGAACAAAGAATCGGCCTGGTAATGCCTTGGAGAAGGAGGTGGAGAGCATAGGGGCCCATCTTAATGCCTATAGCACCCGGGAGCACACGGCTTACTACATCAAGGCGCTATCTAAGGACCTGCCAAAGGGTAATGCCTGGAGGAGGGGCAGGGGCAGGGGGATAGGACTCCAGGGATGCAGAGAACAGGCACCCACGAGCCCCTGGCCTGGCCAAAGAATGGGGTTACCCTTAGAATATGGCCTTGCAGCAGGGCAACCAGGGCTGCCAGGCCTGTGGCTTTTGTGCTGTTATTGGTCTCCTCTGGCCCACCTGGTGCCCAGACCTGTCCTTCTTGTATCCAGCTGTGGAGCTCCTGGCCGACATTGTGCAGAACTGCAGCCTGGAAGACTCACAGATTGAGAAGGAGCGTGATGTGATCCTGCAGGAGCTGCAGGAGAATGATGCGTCCATGCGAGACGTGGTCTTTGACTACCTGCATGCCACGGCATTCCAGGGCACACCTCTAGCCCAGGCTGTGGAGGGGCCCAGTGAGAATGTCAGGTGAGAGTTGGCTGGGCCTGTGGTAGAATTTGTTCCCCCGTTCTGGGCTGGCCGGGCCACATCCACACACATTTGTTTATAGTTGGCTGAATATCTGTACTATTTTCCTGATTCACAGAACTGGAGATGTTTTCTCTGTTGCTGTGTTGTCCCTGTGAGTCTTTAAATGCCTCTCTGGTCTTCACTCAAATTTCAGGCTACATTTCCATGCATGTCATGATACCCTAAGGGAGGAAGCGTCTAGGTATCCCATCAGTGTGGCTTCTTGTCCTCTGGTGGGACCAGCTCTGATGCTGCCCCTGGAGAGCCCCAGAGTGTCAGTTTGCACTCTCCTCAGAGAGGACTATGAGCCTGTCCTGAGGTCAGATGTGAGGTGGGGCCAGGTGAGGACTGCCTTCTGGGCCCCGGAGGAGTGGGTGGCACAGATGGGGAAGAGATTGAGTGGTGTGCTAGGGCTTGCTTTTCAGGGAAGCCATGTTTCTTCTGTCTCTCCTGTCTGTCTCCTCAGCCCTGTTTTGTGTGACCCAAATTACTGGTTTGGGAGAGGTATTGACCCATTGGCCATGTGTCTTGACAGGAAGCTGTCTCGTGCAGACCTGACTGAGTACCTCAGCCGGCATTACAAGGCCCCTCGCATGGTACTGGCAGCAGCTGGAGGTGAGTGATGGGCTCACTGAGGCCCTGTGGTAATGGGTAGGTGGGCACCAGCCTTGGTTATTAGGGTCCAGATCTCCTGGGTCTGACCATAGGGGATCTTACACTTCTGGAGACGTGTTCCCACCCTGTCCTTGAGGAGAGTGACCACTCTCCTCTCTGAGGTCGGGTAGATTCTACCCTGCTGCTACCACTGTGACTGGCCACGCGGGCTGCTACTCCTCCTCTTTAGTATAGGCCTCAGTTGGGCTGCTGGCCCCTCCAGGCCTCAGGGCTTTTTCAGCCCCACCTGTTCCTAGGAGACCCAGTTTGCAGGCTGGTGGAACCTGCAAGCCCCTAAGCTTGTTCCTTGTGGCTTTGCCAGTGGGCAAACCAGACATTGGATGTGTGACGATGTACATTTGATGACAGACTAGGCAGTGTCTTGAAAGGAAGCCACACTGTGGTAGGGGGATTTTAATGGGGGACTCGGTTGGAGGTTAGGGGGATGCTTTTGAAGCACATGTTGTTTGAACAGAGGCCTAAAGAATTGTGAGAATTAGTTAGGGGGATAGTGGGGGATCTGAGTAGAGGGGAAGGGCAGTGTCATGGCCTGATGTGTCTTTTAAGGCTTGCTCTGCTGCCATGCGGGGACCAGAACAGAGGCAGGCAGACCAGGGCAGGGCTGTGGCAAGTACCTGGTGGGACATGGCAGGAGGAGGAGAGAGAAGTGGATGTACTCAACATGGTTTTATAGATGGGAACTTGACGGAGGTCTGGACATGATGGGTAGGGGACGGGAGCAGGGTCAAGGATGCTTCCCCGGCTTATGGTCTTGGCACCTGGGTGAGTTAACTGGACTGATAGGAAGAGCATGATAGGTGGCTTTGAGGCCATTGAACCTGGGGAAGAAGAGCAGTTTGAGCTACTGACACATTAGACTTGGGTGAGTTCAAGAGAGTCTGAGCTCATGGAAGGAAAGAATGAAAGACTGAAGCACCTGGCAGGCTGACACTCTGGGAAAGGCTGCCCACTGTCACAGCACCCACCAGTCTAGGTGCTAAGGCAGTAGAGGCTTCCTCTCGGAGAGGCCAGGAGGTGAAGTCTAACGGGTCCTGAGGGCATGAATTCATATTACTTGTAAATGTCCCCAGCTCTCAGGGGATCCCAGAACTAGTCACAGCTCTGCAGTAGGACCTCTTTATGCCCTCTCACTTGCCACCCCCACAGGAGCAACATCCAGGATCTGCTTGAGGAAGGGCTAGAGGGACAAGGCAGGGCAGGTGGCCTTGTGCCCATCCTTGATGCAGGTGAGACTGCATCACATGGGAACCCATTTTTGGATTCAGCATGCTGCTGCTTTCCTGTGGGTGAGGCGCTGGGAGCTGTTCCACCCTGAGGTGCCTGCCCTGTCCATGAGGCAGAGTCTTTCTCTGGAGGATCCTCTTCCCTCACCCTGTCCTGATGTCATGTCTTCTTTCTGCCATCTCCCACTGAGATAGGACGTGGGTTCCCTGGCTGTGTGTGATTCCCTCTACCCTGTGCCTGGGACCCTGGCTGGCCAGTGACACTGCTGTCTGTCTCGGCAGGGGTGGAGCACCGGCAATTGCTAGACCTCGCCCAGAAGCACTTCAGCAGCATCTCTGGGACATACACAGAGGACGCTGTGCCCACTCTCGCTCCTTGCCGCTTTACTGGCAGTGAGGTAGGCCACCTGGTGGGCAGGGCTACTACTCTCAGCCAGGGCCTCTGGGAGGACCCTTGCATGTGTGGTTATCCTCATGGCTCCAGAGATGCCTCAGGAGGTGGGAAGGGGGCCTCACAAGCACACGTGCATGCACACACTCCACCCACACCTGGCACCTTTTCTGGTCACCTGGGCAGTCTACCTGTCCCTCAGCCTCACCATGTACTTTTTCAGATCCGCCATCGTGATGATGCCTTGCCTTTGGCTCATGTGGCTATTGCGGTGGAGGGGCCTGGCTGGGCCAACCCGGACAATGTGGCCCTCCAAGTGGCCAATGCCATCATCGGCCACTATGACTGCACTTATGGTGGTGGCACGGTGAGTACCAGGGCCAGGCATGGAACTTTGGCTTCAAGGAAGAGAGGGTGCTGGGGCTGTGGTCTCCTGTACTGTGGTGTTCAGAGTGTGGGCCATAGACAGGAGGGTGGGTGCTGACGACCCTTGCCTCTGGCAGCACCTGTCTAGCCCACTGGCTTCAGTCGCAGTGGCTAACAAGCTGTGCCAGAGTTTCCAGACCTTCAGCATCTGTTACGCAGAGACTGGGTTGCTGGGTGCACACTTTGTCTGCGACCGCATGAGCATTGATGACATGATGTTCTTCCTGCAAGGCCAGTGGTGAGTGCCAGCCCAGTACTACCAGGGGCGTGGGGGCCTTTGAGCAGGATAGTGGGAGGCTAAGAGACAGCACTCTCTCTCAGAATGAATACCACCCCCTGCTTTAGGATGCGCCTGTGCACCAGTGCTACGGAGAGTGAGGTGGTCCGGGGCAAAAACATCCTCAGAAATGCCCTGGTATCTCATCTGGATGGTGAGTCCTGCAGCCCTGTGGGGAAGGGTGGAGTGCATCCTGGCAGTGACAGTCCCATTGTGGACACCGTTCCTAACTGAGATTGGAAAGGAAAACTTTGAAGGTCATGCCATACCCCACCACCCCACCTGCAGGGGCTTGGAGTTTGGAGTTTCACATACAGGTATGGGTGGGCCAGGTCAACAGCCCATTGCTACAGCAATAGGTTTAGCAGTGAGGGTTGTGATCTGGGATCAGACCAAGGTCCAGGTGTCAGCCTGAAGCTGGAAGTTGGAGGTTTGGTGTGTACCTGTGGTCCAGGACTAGACTGGATGAATCTGTAAGCTTCCCCTACCCTTGCAGGCACCACTCCTGTGTGTGAGGACATTGGACGTAGTCTTCTGACCTATGGCCGCCGCATCCCCCTGGCTGAGTGGGAAAGCCGGATTGCGGTAACACGGGCCCTGGGAGACGTTCTGGAGTCTTGATATGGCAGGCTCCTAGAGGATGGAGAGTTGAGGCCTGATGGAGCGCAGACAGCTCCTAGAGGCATCCCTGGTGTCCTAGGCAACGTCACCAGCAGAGGTGGCATAATTGGAGGGCAGGGCACAGGGACTCATGGCTGTGGGGATGGGTGGGGCCCATGGAAGTCTGTAGCAAGGAGAGCCCTGCTGCCTTTCCCCTTTTGGGGGAAGGGGCAGCTTCATGGTACATGTGGAAGATTTTGGTTGGCTGGATCATGTTGACTGGCTGAAGTGGTCCCCAGGTGCCTGTGAGTCAATGTGCCTTCTGCTTCACCCTGCAGGAAGTAGATGCCAGTGTGGTACGTGAGGTCTGCTCCAAGTACTTATATGACCAGTGTCCAGCAGTGGCTGGATTTGGTGAGTGGCCTAGAAGGCCTGCTTTTTGTCCCCCTTAGGCCATTCCGTTGGCCTCCCCTTCTGCCTTTGCTCCCCTATCCCCCTCCCTACACTTGGGAGCAGCAAGTTGAGGCCCCCAAGAGGCTCTGCCCAATAGCCTGGCTGCCAGGGAGTTGTTGCTCAGAAAACCTGTCCTAGCAGCTCCCTGACTCCCTGCCAAGGTGCCTCCATCAATACCCTACACCCGACAGGTAACGGACACCTCCGCGTGTGGGGTGGGGCTCCAAAGGCCAGAACATGAAGGGACAGGCTCAGCACCCCTGAGGGAATGTTCTCTCCCCTCTTTCCACTCAAAGCCTGTCTTGTGCTGCTCTGGGCAGCTCTGAATCAGGTGTGGCGCACAGCCAGGTGTCCCTGTACAGGCCAAGTACCCCACCCTGACGCCCCGCCCTATCTATCCCCCCAGGCCCCATTGAGCAGCTCCCAGACTACAACCGGATCCGTAGTGGCATGTTCTGGCTGCGCTTCTAGGCAGGAAGCCTATGCAGGCAAGAGGGCCGGGCCAGGGTTCCTGGTCCCCCACCGCAAACATATCACCTCAGTTCTTCAAACCTGTGCTGCAGATTACCACCAATAAAGTCCTGTGTTGAGAACTGTGTTGTCCCTCTCTTGGCATTGGCATGAAGTACGCTGGGCAGTGGGTTGGGGAACAGGGACTTCACCCCCCAGTTCTGCATCCCCTGGATCCTTCCGCCTTCCCACAGGCTGATGTGTCCTCAGCCAGGGGCAAACGTGGGGGCTGCAGCACGGAGGCCGGAAGTCTTTGATGCCTGCAGGGAGCTGAGGCCAGATGTTTCCACTTAGCCACATGGGGGATGCTTCTAGCCAGTCTGTCCCAAGAGCTGGGTGTGGGAGTCCATGAGAACTGCAGACCCAGCCTTTGCCCTGGTAGAGGCCCCAGTCTGGGAACTCGGGGCTCAAGTGGGAAGCCCCTCGCTGTGGGTCCTATGCAATCACCCTCTGGCAGTCCCTGGTCCTTTGGAAGGACTGGGGGGCCCAAGGACTGTCGTTGAGAAGCTTCCTTCATATGTTTACTCTGGATTCTGGGAGGAGGACAGCCTGGGGGCATAGTGTTCCCATTTGGTTTCTAACTGCTGCCTGGACAGGCAGGGCAAGAATCCTTTGCCTCCATTCGCCGCTGACTCAGGCTCCAAGAATATCCCTGAGCTCAGTGGGGCCTGAGCCCCCTCCCTCGACTAGGTCTGTCCCAGGCATGTCCTGAGCTGCTGGCCCAGTGATCCCCTCCCCATCTCCCTGAGGCAGCCAGGACATGGTGGAGCTCTCAGCTGTCTAGTCCTTCCACCTTTGGGCTCTCGTCCCCAAGGCAGGTAGGCCTCTCTTCCTGCACCCCCCACCCCCACCCCTTCCACAGTCAGGTTCCCTGGGAACCTAGGGGGAGTAGAAGTGAGGGGCTTGAGTGTCCTGTGAGGAAGGTGCTGCTTGCAATCATAAGCGGGGTTCTTGGACAAGGGTTGTTGAGAAGAGGACTATTCAAACCCCCTCCAGCATCCCAGCCTTGCAGTAGCCAAAAGAACCCTTGAATCGCTCAAGCCCTGACCCATTGCTTTTCCTTCACCCCTGTTTGTTGTCAGAAGTTGTTAATTAGGAAATAACTGTTAAGTGCCTTCTAGAAGCCAGGGCTGGGGGACTCAGGTCATCCTCCAACTTTGTGACCGGTTGGAAAGAAGCTGCTGGACAGGTGCAGAACCCTGACAGGCCCACCCCTGGGTGCTTACAGATGCAGCACACCAGACTGGGGGAACAGCAAGTGCCAAGTCTCTTGCCCTAGGTTTGAGCTCCTGGAGGATGGGGCTTTATTTCTCTTCTAAACCCAGGCCTGACCCTCAAAGGCTTAAGGGATGCTGGACACATGAGAGAGTTCGAGCTCCTGGGAATGATCTGGACCTAATGGACTTTGCGGACCAAGCCAGGAATTTGATCTTCACTCTGGAGGCATGTTAGGGGAGGTGCATTGGAGGTTACTGGGAGAAAAGTGGATTGGTCAACCTGAGCTTTAGCATGGGGACTCTCGCTGGATTTCTGTGGCGAGCTAGTGAGCCACACGCAGAGCAGAGGTCACCGACGTAGAAAGAGCTGGAGCGAGCTGTGGGGACACGAGCAGGGCAGCATCCCCAGCAGGGCTTGGGTACCACAGGGGAGAGGTCGGTTGGAGGAGGATGACCTGCCTAGTTTTGGCCACAGTTCTGGTGAGAAATTTGGAGGTATCCAGGGCAATGGGATATGTAGGGCTGGAATGCTCAAAAAAGGCCCTAGTTGGAGACAGATATGGTACCACCTGGCAGAGATGGAGACTGAAGCCAGAGAAGGAAATGTCTGAGGGAGTGTGAGAGGGAGAAGGACAGAACTCAGGCCCCACTGCCCTGATGGAAGGAGCTGGCCTCTGGGGCTGTGCCGTAGGCTGTGTGCCTGCCAGGAGGCTTGATCCATGGGCCTCAGAGGGCCACACACCTGCTCATGAACCTCCTAGGAGTTCCAGACATGCACTCATCCCCAACCTTGCTTCTACCTCCCCAAGAGCCTCTACCAGAAAACTTTGAGTGACCCCCTCACAGCAGGCAGCCCTTCCTTTTTGGGGGGGATCCCTCATGGTTCTGATGAGGTTTGCCTGAACACCCTCTCAGCTGGGCCTCCAGTCTCCCCTAAAGGCTGGACCCACATGTGTGTGTGTCCATACTGTATGTGCCAGCTCTGCCCTGCTCTCACCCACCCTTGCTATACGAGAGGTGAGGGTCTTGGAGGCAGGGGCTGCCTCTGTAACAAGAGCATGACTGATTCTCTGCTGCCCTCCCTGTAGGACAGCTTCAGGGGATGGGAGGTCCTGGGACATGGCTGAGGAGACCTTGATCTTGGAAAAAGTATCTGGACCCCATGGGTCACAGCACTGTATCCCATGATAATTAGGGGGAGGGTTCAGCAATAAAAGGGGTTGTTCTGTAGCTCCAGCCTTCTGGGCAATTGGAAAACAGGCAGCATGAATGGTCCTCAGTGCCCCTACCTCTGGCCATCCCAGAGACCTCAGGCCCTGGAGGAGTCTGGGAGAGACAAGTTTATCAGAAATGCCATCCCCATCTCTCCCCACTTAGCCTGGGGATCCCCTGGGGAGGCTGTGGGCATGTTGGAAGGGGCCCAGTGGCAGTGATGAGTATAAATGTACTTTCTGGGCTTTGCAGTTATCCAGGACTGGCAGGGGAAAAAAAAACGGGCCTGTTCTTCTTGGGAGTGTCTCTCTGCTTTGGTGTCACCCTCTTATCATGAACAGATATGCATATACAAAGACTCACCTCCTCAGGACAGTGTCCCTGACCTAGGGGTATGTTGGGACCGTCCACAGTCACACAAGTCAGTTGAGGGAGACAGGGAGGTGGCCGGGAAGTCAAGCTGGTTAAGGGGAGAGGAGTGGGGCAAGGGTAATTATGAAGGTGGAAGCTACAGGTGGACCATGAGGACAGTAAGGAAAGGAGGGAAGGGCCCAGGATGACCTCTGGGCCTGGTGGGGATGATGGGTGGAAGGGGGTCTTCAAGAAGAGTAGATCGAAGGAGGGGACTCTGGCAGGCCAGAATGAGGATGTGTGGTTAGGGGTACCTGGCTTGGGGAAGACAGGCTCACCAGTGGGGAAATAGGCAGGAGGTGGTGGATTCCTGAGAGATGAGCTGTCACCGTGGGTGGTCCCACCCTCCATGTATGGATAGACCCCCCCTGCAGGCACAGCTGGCTGGCATCTGTCTGGGAATGGTTCAGGGCATAGTTGGGGGTGCGTGACACTGGGATGGACACTTAAACATAAGCATGACACAGATTCTCTCCTTCTGGCTTCCCCCTCCAAAGCGGGGGCAGGCATTACTTGGATGCAGCCCAGTGGTGCCTTGCTTTCCTTGGGATGAGCCCAGAACCCCTCATTTGCTGGGGGCTGCTCTGCCTGTCAAGGGGTTTGGGGTGGGGCACAGGAGACCCAACAGACAGGGATGGCTGAATCACAGGAGTGGCCGTCGGGACTCATGGCCTGAGGGCTTGTCTGGGCACCCCCATAGGGTGCAGGGTGAGTCATCTCCAGCTGCAGGCTTCCCCACCCCCCACCATCCTCCTGCCTCTTCGGGCCCCCAGGAACCTATCTGAATTCCAGCCTCCAGCAGTCACTTTACTAATCACTCTGTGCTTGACCTAAAGCAGCCAAGACCTCTGACCCTAGATGGGGTTGGAGGGGACCTTCCTCAGCATCTGTCTGTAGAGAACCTTCTGGGGGATTCCTAGAAGCCACAGGAGGTGGGGGGTTTTACACTTAAGTGGAGACAGATTATCCGTTCAGGGGAGGGGAGGCGGGGGCGGCGACCTCTGGGACGGTGGGTGGGGGCGGGCCTCCTGGGTCCCCGCCCGCCGCTCCGCCCCCCCCCCCCCCCCCCCCAATCAGGGACTTTTCTCTGCTGTGGCTGCGGGACTGCGGCGGCGGCTGGCGGCGGGAGCCGACGGACGGGCAGGCAAGACTGGGACCGGGGGTAGGGGAGCGCTGGGCTCGGACCTGCCAAGGCCGCGGGGGCCGAGGGACAGAGGCGGTGGTCCTGGCTGACCGTTTCCCCCACCCAGGATGAGGCTGCGGCTCCTGGTGGCCGCGCTCTGCGCCGGGATCCTGGCAGGAGCGCTCCGAGTCCGGGCCCAGCACAGGGAGAGAGGTGGGCATGGCAGGGAAGGACCCTGTCCAGGGCGCTGTACCCTGTCACCCGCGGCTCCACAGGGCCTTCATCCTGGATCCCGCTCCCCACGACCCCACGCGCGTTCCTCCTGACTCTCCCCGGACTCCCCAAACCCTCCGCCACCCGCGCTGTGTCCTCCAAACCGCATCCTATCCTATTCGAATCCAAATTCTGGCTCCCTAGATGAGCGCTGGGTCCCCTACCCTATGTCACTCTGCACTGGCCCCCTCAGTCCCAGATCTGCATCTGTGCAGGCGACTCTCCCTCCCCACCTCCTCACCAATCCTCCGGGGAGGAGGCTGCTCCAGGCCCCACCGCGGCTCACTCCAAGGTTTCCAGGCCCAAGACAAGGCCTACTCCCCGTCCCCAGCCCCCAGTTCCAAGGGACCGCAGTGCCCCGAGAGGGGTGGGTGCGTTCCAAGAAGAGGTTGTGATCACTCCTCCCGATTCAGTGACCTGCACGCGCCTTTACGCCGCTGACATCGTGTTCCTGCTCGACGGCTCCTCATCCATTGGCCGCAGCAACTTCCGCGAAGTGCGAGGTTTCCTTGAGGGGCTGGTGCTGCCCTTTTCTGGAGCAGCCAGTGCGCAGGGTGTGCGCTTTGCTGCTGTGCAGTACAGTGACGACCCACGGTGAGTGGTGGCCCCCAGAGCTGGGGACTCAGAGCTCCTACCAGGACCCCTCTCCCAGACAGGAGCAGAGAGCCCGAAAACTCCTAGACCAGGCTTTGGGGAACCCAGAGACTCCCCCAGCCACGACCTCCTCTGGAGACAGAAACCGGGATCTCCTAGGTAGAGCCCTTGCACCTGAGACACCTCCAGACCAGTGCCCCGCCAAAGACAGGGGCTGTATTTTCTGATCTGGAGATGGAGAGCCCGGGGGGGGGGGGGGGGGGGGGGGGGGGGGGGGGGGGGGGGGGGGGGGGGGGGGGGGGGGGGGTGCCTGGGGAGCTCAGATGCCCTGTGCCTGTTGGATTCTCCATGTTCTAGCCTCCTGACTCCTTCAGCCTCTCCACTCACCAGAGGGCCTCCCTGTCTGGCTAACGTCCACCTCCCTACAACTGAGCCCTTCCTCCTACAATTATTTAATTAACTAGACCTCCAGTCTCCCTGAGGCTGGGAGCCCCAAGGGCTCCAGGCCTGCCCAGGCCCAGCCACAGGCAGGACATAAAGGGGTACCTGAGAAGTTTGTTAACTTGGGGGCTTCAGAGGTGGACGGCAGGAATCACAGAACCAAGAGGACTATCAAGGGGGCCTGATACAACCCTCACCCAGTGAACTCCTGGAGGCCAGGGCCACAAAAGGTCCTGGCCCCTAGCCTGTTCCTAATCCCCTTCCCCATAGGACGGAGTTTGGCCTGGATGCGCTTGGCTCAGGGGGTGATGTGATCCGTGCCATTCGTGAGCTCAGCTACAAGGGGGGCAACACACGCACAGGGGCTGCAATTCTCCATGTGGCTGACCATGTCTTCCTGCCCCAGCTGGCCCGACCTGGTGTCCCCAAGGTGATCTCTCACCCTACCGTGCCTCCCAAAGTGACCGCAAGCTAAGTGTCTGAGGTAGTCCTGACTTGACCCCTGCACCTGCCCCAGGTCTGCATCCTTATCACAGATGGGAAGTCCCAGGACCTGGTGGACACAGCTGCCCAGAGGCTGAAGGGGCAGGGAGTCAAGCTGTTTGCTGTGGGTGAGTACCAAGCTGCGGTGACAGTTAAGTTGGGGCAGGGACCAGTCAGAAGGCATGTTGGCAGCTGAGCCCTGATTGGGTATCACCTCAGGGATCAAGAATGCTGACCATGAGGAGCTGAAGCGAGTGGCCTCACAGCCAACCAGTGATTTCTTCTTCTTCGTCAATGACTTCAGCATCTTAAGGACGCTTCTGCCTCTTGTTTCCCGGAGAGTGTGCATGACTGCTGGTGGTGTGCCTGTGATCCTGCCCCGTGAGTTCCTGCCCACACTGTGTGCCTTGACCTGGAGCTCTGACCCTGACCCTGACCCCGACCCCAACCTGGGAGTGCTGATTCCATCCCATGTGCTCCTGACACCAAGGTGGGGGTGATGTCCTCTGAGCCTGCCCTGGAGGTGCTGACCCTACTCCATGTGCTCCTGACCCTCGACCCCAACACTGCTCCATAAGTGCTGACCCCTGATCCTCCTGCCTGATGGCCTGATTTTCCCCTTTCCCAGCTGATGGTTCGACCTCTGGTCCACGAGACCTGGTGCTGTCTGAGCCAGGGAGTCAATCCTTGAGAGTACAGTGGACGGCGGCCAGTGGCCCTGTGACTGGCTACAAGGTCCAGTACACTCCTCTGACAGGGCTGGGACAGCCCCTGCCAAGCGAGCGGCGGGAGGTAAGGATGTCAGGAGTGGTAGGTGGAGGGCTGGGAACTTGGCTGGGCAAGATGAAGTGACCTCTGACCCTGGGCAGGTGAGCATCCCAGCTGGTGAAACCAGCATACAGCTGCAGGGTCTCCGGCCACTGACCGAGTACCAAGTGACTGTGGTTGCTCTCTACGCCAACAGCATTGGGGAGGCCGTGAGCGCGACAGCTCGGACCAGTGAGCACTTCTGCTAACCTCTGACCCACTTACCTAGCCACCCACCTCCGTAACCCCTTCCACTCCTGACTCCACTAATCCCTGGTGGGATCTTCCCCCAGCTGCCCTGGAGGGGCCAGAGCTGACCATCCAGAACACCACAGCCCGCAGCCTCCTGGTGGCTTGGCAGAGTGTACCAGGTGCCACTGGTTACCGTGTGACGTGGGGAGTCCTCAGTGGTGAGTGAGAGGTGTGGGCTGAGGGGGGGTCCCTGCACCTCAGACAGGATTGCAGAGTCCTGAATCTGCAAGGCCCATTCACTCCTCTGTGCCCCCTGTGCAGGTGGGGCCTTGCAGCAGCAGGAGCTGGGCCCTGGGCAGGGGTCGGTTTTGCTGCATGACTTGGAGCCTGGCACAGACTATGAGGTGACCGTGAGTGCTCTGCTTGGCCATAGTGTGGGATCTGCCACCTCCCTGACTGCCCGAACTGGTGAGAAGACTGGCTGCTTTTTTGGGCTGGGTGGGCAGGCAGGCAGGGCACAGAGGCCGCTGATGTCCCATGTGCCCTGGGCAGATACTTCTGTTGAGCAGACCCTGCGCCCAGTCATCCTGGGTCCCACATCCATCCTCCTTTCCTGGAACTTGGTGCCTGAGGCCCGTGGCTACCGGCTGGAGTGGCGACGTGAGAGTGGTCAGTGCAGGGGGGAGGAGTGAGCAGGCAGGGTAGGGGTTTGGCTTCAGCTGGCCTGACCCTGTCATCTTGCAGGCTTGGAGGTGCCAGAGAAGGTGGTACTACCCTCTGATGTGACCCGCTACCAGTTGGATGGGCTGCAGCCAGGCACTGAGTATCGCCTCACGCTCTACACTCTGCTGGAGGGCCGCGAGGTGGCCACGCCCGCCACTGTGGTCCCCACTGGTGAGGGCTCTGTGGCCCTGGCCAAGTAAAGGAGAAGGTACAGGGGCCCTAGGCTGCCTCTCATGCTATGCTCTCCAACAGGTCCAGAAATGCCTGTGGGCCCTGTGACGGACCTACAGGCAACCGAGCTGCCTGGGCAGCGGGTACGAGTGTCCTGGAGCCCAGTTCCCAGTGCCACTGAGTACCGCATCACCGTGCGCAGCACCCAGGGTGAGGTGGACACAGCCAGCACCTAGACGCACACAAAAGTTCCAGCTCTCGGGGTCTGATTGCATCCTCATCCCATCTCCTTCCACTCTTGGGTCTCTACAGCCTCCTCCTGTCTCCTTGTCCATCCATCTCCCAAGATGGCACTGAGCCCAGACCCATCGCAGGGCCTGTCTGCCCCCTGCTCTGCCCCAGCCTATATCCTCACCTGGGTCTCTCTCCACTCTCTGCCCTGCATCCCTGTTCATGGCTTTCACTCTTCTCCACAACCACAAGCTCAATGACCTGCCCTTCTGTTACCCTAGCTGTGACGACTGTCCCCACTGACCTCTCTCATCCAATGTCCCCGTCCAATACTGACCCCTGTCACCCCACATCCCTGCCTATCAATGACCTGTCGACTCAAATCACTGTCTACTGACTTCTGTCATCCTATATCCCATGTCCCTGTCCACTAACCCCTATCATCCTGTGTCCCATTCCTTACTGGCCTCTGTTATCCCATGTCACTGTCCATCACTCACTCCTTTTTTCCCATGTCCTCATCTCTCACCTTTTTCATCCCATGTCCCATCCCTCACTGACTGTTTTCATCCGTATCCCTGTCTGTCACTGACTGCCATCTCCCACATCCCTGTCTCTCACTGACCCCTGCCCACCTACCCTGCCTTCTCCCTTAGGGGTTGAGCGGACCCTGGTGCTTCCTGGGAGTCAGACAGCCTTTGACTTGGATGACGTCCGGGCTGGGCTGAGCTACACTGTGCGGGTGTCTGCTCGAGTGGGTACCCATGAGGGTAGTGCCAGCATCCTCACTGTCCGCCGGGGTGAGCACTGAAGGAGGGTTGTGAGGGACAGCTGCCTGACTCACCCCAATCCTGATCTTGACCCCTGACCTCTGTCTTTAACCCTCAGAGCCAGAAACTCCACTTGCTATCCAGGGGCTGCGGGTCATGGCGTCAGATGCAACGTGGGTGAGGGTGGCCTGGGGACCTGTTCCTGGAGCCAGTGGATTTCGGATTAGCTGGAGGACAGAGGATGGTCAGTGTGGGGTGTGTGGGAGGATTGTTGAGGGGAACCATCAAGATATGGGAGACTAAGGGGACAGGCAGGAGCCATGCCAACACTTCCCTCCAACCCTAGGTCCAGAGTCCAGCCGGACATTGCCCCCAGGATCTACTGCCACGGATATCATGGGGCTGCGGCCTGGAACCTCCTACCAGGTGGCTGTGTCGGCACTGCGAGGGAGAGAGGAGGGCCCCCCTGTGGTCATCGTGGCTCGAACTGGTCAGGGCCTGACGCAGCCCCTTGGCTGTCTACCTCCAGAGCCCCTTCTGACCCCCATGCCTCCCATCTCGGACCCTTGCTTCTCCCCAAAACTCCAGTCTCCCCCTTCAGACTCCCACTGTCTCCTGCCTTGGAACCCCTGCTCCCGCTTCAGTCTCCCTTGCCTCCTCTTAAGCCCGCCTTCTTCAGGTTCCTCTGCCTCTCCCCTAAGACCCCGCTGTCTCTGCCCTCGGATTTCTACCATCTCATCTCTCAGACCCCCACTGCCTTTTCTCCTGGACCCGATTCTCCTCTTCAACTTATACTTTCTCCTTTATCAGACCCCCCTCAATGCCTCCTAACACCTCTATCAGAACCCCACTACCTTCTCTGTCAGACCCTCTTGTCTCTCGGATTCCTCTCACCTGCCACCTCAGATGCCCATCTCCTCTCCTTCCCCCATCTGCTCCATTCACTACCTCCCCTGTGAGATCTCTGCCTCCTGTTAGATTCCCATAGCCTTCCCCTATTAGATGGCCCCCCAATGCCTCCCCCACCAGACTCTCCACTGCCTCTCCCCCCAGACCCACTGGGCCCTGTGAGGACAGTCCATGTGACTCAGACCAGCAGCTCATCTGTCACCATTGCCTGGAACAGAGTTCCTGGTGCCACAGGATACAGGATCTCCTGGCACTCAGGCCACGGTGGGGACCTGGGGTTTTGGAAGGGACCAGAGGTTTTGGAGGGTTGTGGGGGGTAGGTCTGTGTGGAATGGAAGCTGGGAGTTTCTTAGGGGTCTAGGTGGGGCATTGGAGGGCAGAATCTGGCTAGTCCCAGAACTGCCTCCATCCTCACTCCCAGGCCCAGAGAAATCCCAGTTGGTTTCCGGGGAGGCCATGGTGGCTGAGCTGGATGGGCTGGAGCCAGATACTGAGTACACAGTGCACGTGTGGCCCCATGTGGCTGGTCTGGAGGGGACCCCCGCCTCTGTGGTTGTGAGGACCAGTGAGTAGACCCTGGCCAGCTGCCAACCACATCCCATTGGCTATCCCACCCTGCTCTGTATTCGTGACTGCTCCAGCTGCCCACTCCATCACTGCTCAATGACTTCTCTTCCCACACTGACCTACCCCACATTGACTAAGTGTCCACCCACAGTGACCTCCTGTCTGCTGTGCACTGCCCACTCCAAGGCACTGACCTCTTCCCTCTCAGGGGTTGCCTACATTGACCTGTCCACACTAACCTCACACTAATCTTCAGACTTCCCTCCATAGACCATGCCTGAACTGCCACCCTGTTCTCTGCCAGTCAGTGGCCCCTGACCCTTAACCTGCCTCTGTCCCCAGACCCTGAGCCCGTGGGCAGTGTGTCGAAGCTGCAGATCCTCAATGCTTCCAGTGATGTTCTACGGGTCACCTGGGTGGGGGTCACTGGAGCCACAGCCTACAGACTGGCCTGGGGCCGGAGCGAGGGTATGATTCCCTGACATTGCCCTTGTCCCTCCTGACGGGGATTGCCCTCTCTGATCAGCCACTCCCACCCCTGACCGTTGTCCTATGCTCGCCTGGCCAGGTGGCCCCACCAGACAGCAGATACTTCCAGGAAACACGGACTCCGCAGAAATACGGGGCCTCGAAGGAGGCGTCAGCTACTCGGTGCGAGTGACTGCTCTTGTAGGGGACCGTGAGGGCGCGCCTGTCTCCATTGTCGTCACCACGCGTAGGCGGGGCTTGGGTTGGGGCGAGCCTTGGATTGGTGGTCTGGACGGTTTGGGGGCGGGGTTTGTGCTCGGTGTTGGAAAAGGGACCAGGATTGGTGGTGAGCCTGGAGGGGCGGGGTCTGAGGGGGGAAGAGGGATGAAGCCTGGGGTAGTCAGAGGGACCAACTGGGGGCGGGGCATGTTCCAGGATTGGTCTGGAATTGGCGCAGGGCCCAGTAGGGGCGGAGCCTCCCTGATTGCCCTGCTTTCTCTCAAGCGCCGGAGGCTCCGCCAGCCCTGGAGACCCTTCGTGTAGTGCAGAGAGGGGAGCACTCGCTGAGCCTGCGCTGGCAGCCGGTGCCCGGAGCACAAGGTTTCCATCTGCGTTGGCGACCCGAGGGTGAGAGGTGCCCCGGTTGGGGGTTAGGGACCAATGGGGGCGGGGCTGTGGGCGGGGTCGGCGAGGTGGGCGAGGTTAGTGGGAGTGGGTAGAGTCTGTCAGTGGGGGTCTGCAGGATCTCCGTAGGGGAGATGAATCGGGTCTGGTGGGTGGGATCAATGAGGGTCAGTCGGGCACGGGCAGTAAAACGGGCAGGATCAGCGAGAACGGGAAAGATCAATCAGAAGGGTCGACTCCGTCAGCAGGGTCAGTCAGTGAGGCTGGCGGGGTCATCGTCAGTAACGTAGGTGGGGGTCAGTAAGGTGGGTGGGTCCATTAATGCTGGTCTGTGGCATCTTCCCATGTGCCTCTTGCCCTCACCCTCCCAGCTGTCCCAGGTGGCCAGGAACAGTCTCGGGTCCTGGGACCGGAGCTCGGTAGCTACGAACTGGACGGGTTGGAGCCAGCGACCCCGTACCGCGTGTGGCTGAGTGTCTTGGGGCCCGCTGGAGAAGGGCCCCCGGTGGAAGTGACTGCATACACTGGTATGCTCTTCTTCCCGCTGATGACCTACCCTGATTTCCTGCATCCCATGACCCTGAATGACTCCTCCTGTAGCTCCCCTACCACTTCTGACCTTGGGATGATCCCAACTTGACTTCCCATGACACTTTCTTCACTAAGATGAATCTGCCCCAGGATCTCCTTAGATCTCTCCCCTCTGGGTTCTCAGAACACAGACTCTGATCCTTGGTCTTTGGTTCCTCCTTCAGAGTCACCTCGTGTCCCAAGCACTGAACTGCGTGTGGTGGACACCTCAATTGACTCAGTGACTCTGGCCTGGACCCCAGTGCCTGGGGTGTCCAGCTACAGCCTGTCCTGGCGGCCACTCAGAGGCCCTGACCAAGGTGAAGGGGAGGCCAGGGTTGGGGTGGGCTGGCAGTTGAGGCTCCACGGAGGGCCTCTTGTTTAACTGAGTTCTGTCCTCTGCAGAAATGCTTGGGGCCTCACAGACACTTCCAGGGATATCGAGCTCCCAGCGGGTGACAGGACTAGAGCCCGGCATCTCCTATATTTTCTCACTAACACCCGTCCGGGAGGGTATACAGGGTCCTGAGGCTTCTATCACACAGAGCCCAGGTATGGTGGGCACAGTGGGAGGGGCATAAGGGGGTAGCTAGATGGGCTGACCGCTTCAGTAACTCAGCCCCCTTCCTGCAGTGTGTCCTCATGGCCTGATGGACGTGGTGTTCCTGCTCCATGCCACTCGGGACAATGCTCATCGTGCAGAGGCTGTGAAGCGAGCCCTGGAGCGTCTGGTGTCTGCGCTTGGGCCTCTTGGGCCACAGGCAGTCCAGGTTTGGCCCCAGAGGCAGCCAGAGCCTTACCTGTTCCTGCCCTTCCCCACCCTAGGCTCTACACCAGCTACCATTTCCCTGCCCCACCATGGGTCTCAGCTTTCTCCCAGCCCTTCCCCAGACTCCAGATCTGCTCACCTGCTGGTTGGCTCCCTATCCTACCATCACTGCTGACCACCTAATAGTTCAGGTTTAGTCATACACCCCAGGCTCTGTGTCTTCACCCAGGCTCTCTGTCCCCCATCCCTGCTCTGTCATCCTCCACAGGCTCTGTGTCCCCCCCTACTCTAGATTGGCCTCCTGTCCTACAGTCACCGGCCCTCTCCACTGTTCCCGCTGAACAGCTCCCATGACCCTGGTGTCATCCTGCAGAAGATCCGCAGCATCCCCTACATGGACCCAAGTGGGAACAACCTGGGTAGGATCTGCAGGGAACATGGACTCTTGGGGCTGACGCCATTGGGAGCTTGGTGCCCCTGGATTCTGACATGTCCTTTCTCCCAGGCATAGCCGTGGTCACAGCTCACAGACACCTGATGGCACCAGATGCTCCTGGACGCCGCCAGCATGTGCCAGGGGTGATGGTTCTGCTAGTAGATGAGCCCTTGAGAGGTGACATCTTCAACCCTGTCCGCGAGGCCCAGGCTGCTGGTGAGGAGCAGGGCTGATGAGGATGAGCCTGGGAATAGGGCTTGCCCCAGCAAGATGGTCATGCAGGCTGCTGGACCCCTCCTTAGGGCTCAAAGTGATGATGCTGGGCTTGGTGGGAGCTGATCCAGAACAGCTGCGTCGCTTGGTGCCAAGCACGGACCCTGTCCAGAACTTCTTCGCAGTGGATGATGGTCCAAGCTTGGACCGAGCAGTCAGTAGTCTAGCAACAGCCCTGTGTCAGACAGCTTTGGCCACCCAGGTTTGAAAGGGGCCTCTGGGGGGCTAAGTGGTATAGAAAAGGGGATTTGGGGATTCTTGATAGAACTGCCTGGCCTCAAGGAGACCTTGTGTCCACAGCCACAGCCAGGGCCTTGCTCGGTGCATTGTCCACAGGTAAGTGTCCAGGGTTGAGAGGGTGGGCGAGGGCACCCCTGGAGCTAGCCACTCTGACCCTCATTTGACATGCCTTTCCCCAGGGCCAGAAAGGGGAGCCTGGAGAGATGGTGAGCGGCCTTAGTGGGGGGTAAAGAATGGGTTGGAAGTCAGTGGGGCAGGGGGAGGTTGGCAACACAGGGCTCACTGATCACCTTTCCTAGGGCCTGAAAGGACAAGCTGGGCCTCCTGGCCCCCCTGGCCTGCCGGTGAGTGCCTCCCCACACCTGTCCTCTGCGCCCTGACTGACATACAGCCTCCTCACCTGCTCTCTCCTCTCAGGGCAGGATTGGTGCTCCTGGCCCCCAGGGACCCCCTGGAAGTACTATTGCAAAGGGCGAGCGGGTGAGTGTGAAGACCATTGAGGTTCCCCTAAGACACTCCTCGAAGTTTCCTCAGGGTTTTTAGAAGTGAGAAGGAAAAAGCAGAGTTAGAACCACAGGATATTCCTAGAAGCCTAAGTGGACATTATAAACCACACTAGGCTTTGGGGAAGGGTCTGAAGTAGAGGGGCCAGTGGGGTTTTGAGATCCCCTGGAGAGCCTGGATGGAAATTCTAAGTCCTAGAGTCAGGGAGGGCCCTCCGCCTCATCACTGCCCTTGTGCCTGGAGTCAGGCTCCATTCAGCTTGAAGAGGCCACTTCTCTGCCCCACTGCTTCACCCCCAACAACACTCGGGGGCTTATGGTGGTGAGGAGTCCAGATGAAGAATAGTCTGGGCTACTCCAGCAAACCAGGGGCACTGAGGGAAGGTCCCTTCCTGCCCTGACCTCTTTGCCTCCTTAGGGCTTCCCTGGGGCAGATGGGCCTCCAGGCAACCCTGGCCGCCCTGGGATTCCTGGAACCCCTGGCCCAAAGGTGAGCAAGCTTTGCCCTTGCAGGTCATGTGGTGGGGCACTTTGCTTGAGTGGTTGGGGTGGTCTGACTCTGGCTTCCATTTACAGGGCTCCCCAGGGTGGCCCGGCCCTCGTGGAGAACCGGTAAGTTGCTCTTCCTTCTTTACTCTCTCAGCATTTTCCCAAAGTTCTTTCTGCAGGATGGGGACCTGGGATGGTAGGGCAGTGTTGGCCCATGGGGGCCCACCCTGAGATGCGCCTGAGACCAAGCATCACACTTTGCTATGTTTTGTCCTCAGGGAGAACGAGGGCCTCGAGGCCCGAAGGGGGAGCCGGTAGGTGAAGGGGGAAGGGAGGGAGCCAGGATGTCCCAGGGAGGAACAGGGTTGTCCCAGGCAAGACACTGTGTAGGGGCTAAGGCGTGATAAGGACTAGCTGGGGCACCTCTAGGGGCTTCTCCCACTTCAAGGCTCCCATACCCTGCATCCTGTCCACTCCTCTCTGTCCCTGCAGGGAGAGCCTGGGCAAGTCAGAGGAGGCGATGGCCCAGGGCTTCCTGGGCAGAAAGGGGACCCTGGACCTCCGGTAAGTTCTGGGGTCTGTGGGGGGCAAGTGATGTGTGATGGGGGAACCAATGTGGGGGGAGTAAGGGTCTATGAGGTTGTACTTTATACTTTGTCTCCTCCACCAGGGCACCCCTGGATCTCGTGGCCCACTGGGGGACCCAGGACCCCGTGGCCCCCCAGGACTTCCTGGAACAGCAGTGAAGGTAATGGCATGACCACCATATGGTCTCATCATCTCCATGTGAACCAGTGACCTGGGGACCCCATTTGAACCCATATAACCCCTATTGGTCACTCTGAGCCTATGTGACCCCTTGACCCTCCATAATTCCTCAGTTCCTCCATGACCTTTGTAATCCAATTTGACCCCATGACCCTCATTCCTCCTGGTATCTTGGGGAGTGGAAGTGTCGTCCAGGGTCATAGGGTCATGATCTGTCTTCTAGGGTGACAAAGGTGATCGTGGGGAACGGGTAAGTGAGGAGCAAGGTATGCTGGGGGTGGCTTGGGATCTGGATCCCACTAGCCATCCCCTGACCTGCTGTTCTCTCCCAGGGTCCCCCTGGACCAGGTGATGGCGGCACTGCTCCAGGGGAGCCCGGGCTGCCGGTGAGGGGGACTTGAGGTTTTGCTGGGGACCCTGGGGGCCATGCTCAGGGGTATAGATGGAGGGGCTGAAGGCTCTGCTGGGGCAGTAGGTGCATGCTAGACCTCACAGTTTGGGGCTCACATTTTTTACTCACTTCCTCATAGGGTCTTCCTGGAAGCCCTGGACCCCAAGGCCCAGTTGGCCCCTCTGGAGAGAAAGGAGAAAAGGTAGGAGACATGACTTCTTGGTGTCCCAGTTCTGGGGCAGAAGGCTCTGAGTGCTGGGGGGCACGGCCTCCCCTGGGTCTTCCACCCGTCTGTTTCTCCTTCAGGGTGACTGTGAGGATGGAGCCCCAGGTCTCCCAGGACAACCTGGGACCCCCGGTGAGCGGGTGAGTGCAGGGGTCAGGGGTTCTGAATGTAGTGGGCATAGCTCCTGCCCTGACCCTCAGCCGTCAACCCTCTACTCCATTCTTATGCCCAAACTGAAATCTCTGAACCTCTTCCAGGGCCTACAGGGACCTCCTGGAAATGTTGGCCCCAAAGTAAGTGCCATTTTGGAAGGGGTCTGGTATGAGGGGTGACACATTGTGACCCTTATAGGATTAGGGGAGGTGGGAGAACCAGGAGATAAGGATTCTCTCCAGGTCAGAGGTTGTGGTTTCAGAGGTGGGAGGGTTGGAGTTTGAAGCACCTTGTCTGGGGTTTGACAGTCAAGGCCCCTCTCCTATCTCTCTCCCCTCAGGGTGACCGAGGACTAACAGGGAGTGTGGGTGAGACTGGAGAGAAGGTAAGTGCAGCCCGGGGTGCCCTCAGGGCCTTGGAGGATCTGGGGCCAGACTCAGCACCAACCCATGCTGTTCCATCAGGGTGAACGTGGATCCCCTGGCCCGGTTGGACCCCAGGTGAGCCCACTGACCCCAATGCTAGTGCCAGCTGACCTGGGCTCTGTGACCCCTCCTGGTTCTGTCTTCTCACCTTTGACCTCGACTGCCCTGCCCCTCCAACCCTCCTCACATGACTCCTGATCTCTGCTGATGTGGGCTATAACCCTCAACCCCAGGGACTCACTTTTAGCTTTCTGACCTTGCTGAACTGACCTTCACTTCCACACCTGGTCTCTATTCTGCCGAGTTTGACCCCTGCTGACCTAAATCCTGGTCTTCTGTGACCCCTCTCCAGCCCCTACCCCCAACCTCTAGCCCTTGTTTGCCATAACCCCCTGCCCCCACCCACCTGGACCAACATTTCTGCTCCTCTTTCCAGGGGCTGCCTGGAGTTGCTGGACGTCCTGGAGCTGAGGGTCCTGAAGTAAGTCTGTGACTGTGGTGGGACCAGGAGTGGGGCTTTCATGTGTTCTTCCCCGTCCTGGGCTCATGCTTTCTCCACATGCAGGGGCCACCAGGACCCGCTGGCCGCCGAGGAGAGAAGGTGGGTCATGGGCTGGGGGCCAGTCCCCTCTGCTTCCAGGGATGCTGGCAGGTGGGAGACCGAAACCTTGGGTTTCTAGGTGGGTCTCTGACCCATCCCTGTCTCTGTCCTTTCTCTACAGGGGGAGCCTGGTCTCCCTGGGGTGCCTGCTGTAGTGGTGAGTAAAGGGAGAATGGGGTTCTGAGCACTGTGCAGCTCCTTGAACAGTGACCCACCTGTAAACTGGTGTTCCACGCTGTGACCCCATAACCTTGGGACCCTGGGTAGCCTCAGAGTTCTGTGACTCTCCTTATGCTATAATGCACCTCCTGACTCCTGGCGTGATCCTGTGACCCCATGACCACCATACAGCTCATGAGCTCTGTGTAACCCCTGCCCTGCTTCCAGCGGTGACCCTGTGACCTCTGGACAGACTGAGCTCTGTGACTTCCAGTTTTATATAATCTCAACTCCAATCAAGGCTATATGATCCCCAGGCAAGGCCAAGCTATGTCTGTCCTGTTTGTTTTCAGGGACCTGCTGGTGCTGGACCCAAAGGAGAGAAGGTAAGTCTGTAAGTCTTGCGAGAGTGAAGAGAGGGTGAACAGGGTTGAGGTCAAGACCATAGGGCTTGCCTCTGGGCATGCCTAGAGGCCTCTGGAAGTCATGAGGGTTGTGGCATGATTGCTGGGGGTCATGGAGCCTGGGGCTGGCGCTAATGGTCTTTGTCACCTCCAGGGAGATGTGGGGCCCACCGGGCCCAGAGGAGCCCCTGGAGTCAAAGGGGAGCGGGTGAGTGAAAGGAAAGTGTTTAGGGGGAATACTGGTAAAGGTTGTGCCCCTCTGACTTCTGATCTTTCCACCCACAGGGCCCACCTGGCTTGGTTTTTCCTGGAGACCCTGGCCCCAAAGGAGACCCTGGAGACAGGGTAAATAAATATGGGGATGGGGAGTGTGACAGAAGGAGATGAGGTGGTACCTGGGACCCCCAGCTAAGTCCTGTTCCCCTTTCCCATGCCCTGCAGGGTCCCATTGGCCTCACTGGCAGAGCAGGACCCCCAGTAAGTACCTGTGACCTTGGGTAATGTCAAGATTTCTGGGGTTGCCTCCCCTCAAGAGCTGGCTGCTATGTGCAGCCTTACTCTTGCCTGCTCCACAGGGTGACTCAGGGCCTCTTGGAGAAAAGGGAGACCCTGGGCGGCCTGGCCCCCCAGGACCTGTTGGCCCCCGAGGACGAGACGTAAGAGGGCTGGATTCCAGGAGTCCCAGGGGTTAGGGGAGTAGGGTGTGGCTGGCATCACTGGACGTCTTGGGACCAGGGCTGATTCTCATGTCTCACAGGGTGAAGTTGGAGAGAAAGGTGACGAGGGCCCCCCGGTGAGTCTCCTTCCCACTGTGGTTTCGATCCTTTACCCTTGAAGTATGATCCCGGTGGGCTGGGGGCTCTACCAGATCCTTCAGTCCATCTCCCTACTTCCTGTCCAGTTGGTGCCCAGGCCCTTTTCTGCCCCCACTCCCTCAGTTACTTTGAGCCTAACTCACCCGCTCAATGTATGGCTTTCTCTCCATCACAAGGGTGACCCAGGTTTGCCTGGAAAAGCTGGAGAGCGTGGCCTTCGGGTGAGCCTTGGCTGGGAGAAGTAAGGGGTGATGGGAGAATCTATAGGAGGTGGGCATGAAGGTGATAGGAGATTCTGGGGGGGGAGAAAGTGTGATAGGAGAGTCTGGAGGGAGGTGATGGGAGATCCTGCAGGGAGGCTTGCAGTGATGGGAAACTCTGGCCTGGTTTTAAGGGTAATGGGGAACCTGGGGCAGTATGAGGCATCTTGGGGGAACCTGCAAAATCTCAGACCACCTGCTCTTCCCAGGGGGCACCTGGAGCTCGGGGGCCTGTGGGTGAGAAGGGAGACCAGGGAGATCCTGGAGAAGATGGACGAAATGTGAGTCCTAACCTCTGACCCCTGACCCTTAACCTCAACCCCCAACATCCAATTCCCACCCCCAATCCTGCCACCCCAACATTGCAATACCAAACCCTCACTATCCTCATTTCCTCTAACCCCTTCATCACAACCCCCAAAGGCCACCAGGGTCCCCATGAGTCCTTAAGGTACTTCTAAAGCTCCCTGAAACTGCCCCCTATCCTCAGTGACCCTGACTCTCTGACTTTCTCCAGGGCAGCCCTGGACCATCTGGATCCAAGGGTGACCGTGGGGAGCCGGTGAGTAGTGCTGGTGTTCCGGGTTTGGGAGGGATGGAGATTTCCACAGCTCGATCTGATTGATGTCCACCTGAGGGGCCTGGACGTCGAGGTGGGGAGCACTGATGGCCACCTCCAGGCCTGTCCTGCCTTCTAGGGATTGGCATTGGGGTGCTGCAGGGAATCTGGGAGCAGAGTTGAGCCCGGGGCAAACCTGTGCCATGCCCTGCGACCAAGGGCTCCTGTTGACTACAATTCTTTTCTTTCCCAGGGTCCCCCAGGACCCCCTGGACAGCTGGTAAGGGTTGAGTTGGGTCTGGTGCTCTTCTCCCTTACCTACTCCTGTTGGCTCCACACTGTGTCCCCTCATCCCTTCCACTGACTCCCACATCCCCCACTGCCCCCTAATATTTCCACTGATCCCATAGCTCCCATTGGCCCCATCTCCCCTCACCAACTCCATTTCCTCTCGTTGGATCATTCTTCTCATTGGTCATTCCCTCCCACAGGTGGACACGGGACTTGGAGCCAGAGAGAAGGTATCAGGGCCTGTGGGTGGAGTGAAGCTGTGAGCATAGGAAGGCATCCCTGTGCCCCCAGCACAGGTTCTGCCTGGGGTGTGCCTGTGGCCCTAGTGCTGTTCCCTCAACAAGCTTGTCTCTGCTACAGGGAGAACCTGGGGACCGTGGACAGGAGGGTCCTCGAGGACCCAAGGGTGACCCCGGTCCCCCTGGAGCCTCTGGGGAGAGGGTGAGTGTGGTTGGTCCCGTGGGGATGTGTGGGCCTGGGAAAGCCTGCTCTGATTTCTTCCTCCCTCTCTCCTCAGGGCATTGCTGGACTTCGGGGGCCCCCAGGCCCACAGGTAAGCGATGCACTTTGCCTGATCACACAAACCCCCTTCTTGCCTTCATCTCTCACTGACCTTGTTCCCTCCAGGGGGACCCAGGCATCCGAGGCCCAGCAGGAGAAAAGGTGAGAGGGTACAGAGGTTTTTTGACTATGAGCCTGGGCTCTCAGATCCGTCTCATCCTTTGAGGCCTCTTGCCACTCTGTTTCCTCAGGGTGACCGGGGCCCCCCTGGCCTGGATGGCCGCAGTGGGCTAGATGGGAAACCAGGAACTTCTGGCCCCCCTGGGCTGCATGTGAGTCATGGTGATCACTGCCTTGTTGCGTCCCTTCCCTTGCCCCTTCGCATGACTCCAACCTCACCTGGGTCTTCTTGGTCTTGAGCTCTGGGGCCAGAGGGGTTATCTGTGTCTTCTTCTAGAATCCTGCTGGGTGGGGGATGTTACTGCCTTTAGGCCTTGGGTTCACAGGAACTAGTAACCCTGTCAGCGGGCAGTGCCCCTGACTGATGACCACTGCAGACTCCCTGACTTTAAGTCTCTTTTCAGGGTGCCACAGGCAAAGCTGGGGACCCAGGGAGAGACGTAAGTAAGGGGAGATGTTAGGGTGGAGGGCGGCTCAGGGGTCTAGTGTAAACTGCAGCCAGGTTGTCATAGTCACAGCATCAGTGGGAGTAGAAGGAACTGGCCCAGTCCTGTCCTTGGGAGGAGTCCCAGTCCATGACAGGCAGGTTTTAGTAGAGTCCTGCTTTCTGACCTTCTCTGCCTTGGGGGCCTTAATAAGTCCTCAAGTCCTGGGAGTTCTTCCCTTGGGAGTCTCAGCAGGGGTGCTCCTAACCCGTGGGGTCTCTGCCTAAAGGGATCTCAGTGGCACCTCTCAATTCTGGGGGTCTTCACACTGGAGGAGGATTTTAGTGGCATCCTCCCAGTCGATGGATGCATCCCAGGGGATATCTCAGTGGCCCTTTCAATCCTAACAAAGACTTTTTCCAGGGGCTTCCAGGCCTCCGAGGAGAACAGGGCCCCCCTGGCCCCCCTGGTCCCCCTGGAGCACTGGTGAGTCTCGGCTTTCATGTTACCCTTTTGCCCCTTACTGCCCTCACCCCAGCCCTGACTTCTGACTGATGATCTGTTCCCACAGGGAAAGCCAGGCGAGGATGGCAAGCCTGGCCTGAATGGGAAAAATGTGAGTGTCCAGGGCAGACACGGCAAACCGCCGAGAAACACCAGCAAATGTCCACAGCCCAGATGTCCAGATACACATGCAGCACCCATGCAGACATGTGCTGAGACTTGCCAACACCCACGTACCTAGCCCAGACATGCAGATACATCGTGAAACACATGTCCATATGCACCCACAGGCAGCCTCTCAGATAGTGAGTTAGGTGGACATGTTGACTTATGCCAGATGGGCTGACACCTGCTAAAATAACCCACAGCCACAGGCACAGATGAAGAGCCCTGGACACAGATTGAGAGGTGCAGACACGCTGGTGTGAAGCCACATTCGGGGACACTTGGAGACATGTTGACACACAAGCTCTTCCACCCAGCCTCAGATATGTGCTAAGACATGGACCCAGGGTCACATGTGGACCTGTGTTGAGCCCTGATGAGATACACATCCAAGGTTCTGACATGTGACACATGCTGGGACACACTGACGCAGTCACTCACATACAAATGGCCACACATATTGAGATACACAAAAGATTTGCAGACAGATACCAAGATGCACAGATAATTCTCAAGGCACTAGGGTCATGCAGACATGTGCATCCTGGGTATATATGTATAAGCCCATGCCCACATGCAGACACGAGTCAAGATGTGCAGATGGACGGAGACACCCACCAAGTGCCGCCTACCAGGACACAGTGAGCCATGCACAGGTACACGTGCTAATACACACATACCCAGGACATGTGGACACACACAAACCCAGAGATTCTTCAATGTAGAGTTACATCTAGAAAGCCAGAGACAGGAGGACATGTGCAGTCACATGTGGAGGTGAGCGGATGCACACAGGCACACCCTCAGACATGCAACAGTTCACTCAGACAGTCACAGGGTACACTCCAGGACACACAGAGGCTTGGAGCTACAGGCACATACAGTCCCCTGAGGTCTGCCAAGACAGTCTCTGCAGCCAGACACTGGTGAATGTCTGGGCTGATGTGTGTCCTCTGTCTGCAGGGAGAGCGTGGGGACCCTGGAGAAGACGGGAAGAAGGTAAAGCCTCTCACTGGGAGTCTGCTCTGGCCTTAGATTGGGGCCCTGTCTGAAGCACCCTTGTCTTCCTTAGGGAGAGAAGGGAGATTCGGGTACCCCTGGGAGACATGTGAGTGCTGGAGTCTTCTGCAACCTCTGACCCCTGACCCTGACCCTGTGATATATGGCTCTACTCCTTTCTGGGGTCTCAGAGTCCTGATGCTGGCTACATCCTCCACAGGGTGACGATGGTCCTAAGGGTGAGCGTGGAGCTCCTGGTAGCCCTGGACCCCAGGGCCCTCCGGGCCTCCCAGGGCAGGTCGGCCCTTCTGGCCAGGTAAGTGGCCAGTGTAGTTCTAGGACTTGACAGCAACAGAGGCCAAAATGTTCTCACCAGGTACCCTCCCGGGACACCATGATGCTGTGTGACCCCTTTGTGTTCTGTCATTTCTCAGGGTTTTCCTGGTGTTCCAGGAAGTGTTGGCCCCAAGGTGAGTGTGCTTGTGTTGGGGCGGGGCTGTGACAAGAGGCTGACCATGACTGGGGCATTTCCTCCACCTGATCATTCTTTATTCGCAGGGTGACCGTGGGGAGACTGGATCCAAAGGGGAACAGGTGAGGCCCCCACCTTTTTCCCATGCCCAGGTAGCCATAGCACCCATATATGCACACACATACCCAACAAACTGGGTTCAGCAGCTTTTTTCTTGGTGTCTCCAGGGCCTCCCAGGAGAGCGTGGCCTGAGAGGAGAACCTGGGAGCATGGCAGTGAGTGGAGATTGGGACCTGGTCCTTGACTTTTATTTGCCTGCCTTTGGGGGTCACCCCTCGATCCCCTTCCCCTTGCCATGAGGACTCACGGATTCGGTACTGTGTGCTCGGCCCCCTGCCCTATTGGGATTCCTGTAGCCTACACTCAGAGGAATCTGGGCAATGGGGATATGCCAGGGAGGGGCTCCCAGTGGCCTTGAGCTGCCTCAACTAAGGGCTAAAGGGTCCTCTGGGCATGAGGCCTGGGGAAGAGGGTATGGAGGCTGTTTCTGGGGGCAGTGTGGGGCAGAGGCAGGGCCTTCTCCTCTGTGGGCAGTCCCTTACCCAGCTTGTATCCCCAGAATGTGGAGCGGTTGCTGGAAAATATTGGCATCAAGGTAGGTTGTTTGGGGGCTGGGCATGGGCGCTGGTGGGGGCCCCATGGGGCAAATAGCATCCACAGAGCTGGGCCAGGGCATCGGTGGCTGCAGTGATGGGCCCTGCTCCTCTGACCCCTTGCTCTCACTCAGACATCTGTGCTGCGGGAGATCGTGGAGACCTGGGATGAGAGCTCCAGCGGCTTTCGGCCTGTGCCTGAACGGCACCGCGGCCCCAAGGGGGACCCAGGCGAGCGGGGCCCCCCAGGCAAGGAGGTGTGTGTAGCTGCTGAGTGGGAGGTGCCCTGTGGAGGATGTGGCTGTACAGCTACCAGCATTCATTCTTCTGCTCCTCCAGGGACCCATCGGCTTTTCTGGAGATCGCGGACCAAAGGGAGATCGTGGCGATCCCGGACCCCAGGGACCACCTGGCCTGGCCCTTGGAGAAAGGGGTCCCCCTGGACCTCCTGGCCTTGCCGGGGAGCCTGGAAAGCCTGGTATTCCTGGGCTGCCAGGCCCGGCTGGGAGTGTGGGGGAAGCAGGAAGACCAGGAGAGAGGGTGAGCCTGGGGGTTTGCTGGGAGGGCCAGGGAAGTGGGGTCAGGAGGAGCTGGACTCCCCACTCTGCTGTTTGCACTTCAGGGAGAACGGGGAGAGAAAGGAGAACGTGGAGAACAGGTGAGCTGGGATGGGGCTGCAAGGGGCAGGCTTGCCTGGGGGCCTTGCTGGGGCAGCCACCTCATTTTCCTTCTTTTCTGCAGGGCAGAGACGGCCCTCCTGGTATCCCTGGACCCCCCGGCCCCCCTGGCCCCAAGGTGATCACCCCAGCCCTGCCCTAGGCCTGTGACTGCTGTCACCAGGAGGCCACTGTTAGCTTGGGCCCCAGAAAATCCATGTGCTGTCTCTGACCCCATAACCCTCTGGGACCCTGTGATTTGGATGACCCTCCATGCCTCTGTGAAGACACATCTCTCCCCTGTGACCTTGTGCTTGTAGGTGGCCATGGACAGACCAGGTCCTGGACTCTCTGGAGAACAAGGACCCCCTGGACTCAAGGGAGCTAAGGTCAGTGTGTGCAATCAAACTGGGGGCTATCCCCTGCCATGGCACCAGGGCCTGGCTTGACATATTTTCCCTACAGGGGGAGCCAGGCGGTGATGGTGAACGAGGCCCCAAAGGAGACAGGGTGAGGCCTCCCACCCTACCATGTTTCCCCTCCTCTGTGGGAGCATATGGGGGTGGTATGTGTGTAGGCACATGGCAGTGATTGGAGGTTCAGGGCATGGCACTTTTTGCAGGGTGTGCCAGGCATCAAGGGAGACCGGGGAGAGCCTGGACAGAGGGGTCCTGATGGCAGCCCGGTGAGTCCTTGCCCTGTGGGCCGCATGTGTGCAAGCACACGGCTCTTACTTGTGTTGTCTGGACTGGAGTCTGCACTGCCTGGGACTGTCTAGGGGGAAGTTGGGATGGGGGAACGAGAACAGTGTGGACTTAACCTGGTTCTTTCCAGGGTCTGTTGGGAGAGCGTGGTGTGGCTGGGCCTGAAGGGAAGCCGGTGAGTGGTGGCAGGAACAGCCTGGCCTGGGTTCTGGGGGACAGCCACCCTCTGTTGTGTGCTGGCTGCCATATGCACATGTCACCAGTGACCAGTGATGAGGGTATTATGCCTGTGTGCCCGGGTGTGAGTGTAGATGCATTATGTCTGCAAGAGGCAGGCTGTGTGTGTGTGCACACAGGCCCATATGTGTTATCCATGAGGGGCAATTCATTGGTATATGGTGGTCTATGCCCACTGGGGGTGGGGTGTATAAGTGGGTCCCCCAGGAAAAGGCCTCCAGAGGGCAGGAACAGACCCAAGGGAGGCCCAGATTGAGGCTCAGGATCCCCTTTCTCTGTCTAGGGTCTGCAAGGTCCGAGGGGGACCCCTGGCCCAGAGGTGAGTACTCCCGAATCCTCACCCCTCCTACCCCCAACTGTGCCCAACCCCAAAAATGGGCAGAACTGCCCAGTGTCCCCAGTGTGGTGAGGCTGGCTCCCTCGTCAGACTCTTTCTCTCTTCTACAGGGTGGCCGTGGAGACCCTGGACCACCTGGTGCCCCTGTGAGTGATGGGTGGAGCACCGCTTGGTAGGGGTGGAGCAAGCATCAGTCCCCACTGATAAGCCAAGCCTTGTTCATATTAATCCCTGAGCCCAAGTGGATAACTCTGACCCCTGTCCCCTGCCCTTGACACTTTTCTCTAGGGTCTTGCTGGCCCCTCAGGACCCCAGGGACCTTCTGGCCTGAAGGTGAGTATAGATGTGTACTGGTGTGTGGCTGCAAGGTAGATGAGGCTCAGAGGAGCCTGTCCACACTAGGAGAACATCTGCCAACCTCCTGGGATGTCATTGCCCTACAATGAAGCTGAGCACTAAGGTGCCCCGTCCACGTGGGCTCTGCTTATGGGCTGGGGCTGAGGAGCCTCTTGTCCATCTGTGGGGTCATGCAATCTCTGGGTTTTTGGCAGGGAGAGCCTGGAGAGACAGGACCACCAGGACGGGTGAGTGGCCCAGCTCATGGGGTAGAGTCACAGGGAGCTGGGTAGGGTTGGCACTGCCCTGAACTTCTTTATCCCCCAGGGCCTGCCTGGACCTACTGGAGCTGTGGGACTTCCCGGCCCCCCTGGCCCTTCAGGCCTTGTGGTGAGTGAGTCCCCTGTGTACCCTGCAGGGACACTATGTCCCTGCTTTCTGGGTCAGTCTCATGTTCTCCCATGTACCACTCACGTCTGATTTGTCTCCCTCAGGGTCCTCAAGGGGCGCCAGGTTTGCCTGGACAAGTGGTGAGTCCTGGGGTCAGGGCTGGGCTCTGGGGGTCAAGAGTCAGCGGGTGGGCCTCTGACAGAGCTCCTCCCTCTCAGGGGGAGACAGGGAAGCCAGGAGCCCCAGGTCGTGATGGTGCCAGTGGAAAAGATGGAGACAGAGGAGCCCCTGGCGTGCCGGTGTGTGTTTCAGGGGGAGCTTGCTGCAGGCCTGTGATGGGGCCCTCTGCCTAGTTGTGTGTCTGGAGGATGAGGAGAGCTGGGGCAGCAGGGTCAGGGTGGTGGAGAGGCACTGAGTTCCTCATGCTGCTCTGCCACAGGGGTCACCAGGTCTGCCCGGCCCTGTTGGACCTAAAGGAGAGCCTGGACCCATGGGGACCCCTGGACAGGTGATCTTTGACCCCATCCTCTGCACCACCTCCTCTGCCCCATGCCCAAGCCTAGTCTGCACTTCCCATCCTAGATGGCAGGGTGGGCGTGGGGAGAAGGCAGGAGGCTAGGTAACTTACCAGGCATTCCCTACAGGCTGTGGTGGGGCCCCCTGGAGCAAAGGGAGAGAAGGTGAGTGTGTGGGAGGCCTGGGAAGAGGGGCTGGGTGGTGGGTGGGGGCTGAGGAATCCCACTGACCCCTCTCCCTCATCAGGGAGCACCTGGAGGCCTTGCTGGAGACCTGGTGGGAGAGCCGGTGAGTGTGGAGCCTCCAACAGCACATTCACCCACCCTCATGTCCCTCAACTTCCATAATATGCCCCATTTGACCCTGGGCCTCATGCCTCCCTCCTTGAGTCTCATCTGTTTGTAACGCTGATGCCCATATTGCCTTCTGATGCCCATCTCTACAGGGAGCCAAGGGTGACCGGGGACTGCCAGGGCCACGGGGTGAGAAGGTGAGATGAGCTTGGCCCCAGGGCCTGAGCACTGGGCAAGTAGGGGTCAGGCTGGGTGGTCAGACCCCCTCACCACTCTCTCTGTGCAGGGTGAAGCTGGCCGTGCAGGGGAGCCTGGAGACCCTGGGGAAGATGTGAGTCTGGGGTCTGGGCCAGTATGAGCCTGGGTGGAGGAGTGCAGTCATGGACATCAGGGACCATTCCTGGGCCTGTGCACGTGTCTGAACCTGAGCCTGGCCATATGTTCCAGCATTACAGGATCCTGCTCCCGGGAGAACACAGGGGTTATGCCTCTTGGCATCCACACTCCCAGAGCTCAGGGCCCCATCTTTGCTTCTATGTGCCTCTCCTAGGTCTTCTGTTTGTCACCATGTCTGAACACACACATAGCTCCTCTCTGATCTCCCAGGTCTCAGGCCACATTGAAGTTCCTGTGGGCCTCTCCTTTGTCATGTGTTTATGCTGCCCCTCTCCTCTGCCACATCTGTGCTCCATGTATCTGAGTTCATGTCTGTGGTCATGTTTAAGCTCCCTGGGATGCATGTGTCTGAGTTCCTGCTCCTGTCTGAGCTCCCATGGATCTGCACTCGCATCCACAGTCCTATATGTCTGTGCTCATGTGTAAGCTCCACGTGTCTGTGGTCATGCCTGAACTCCCATGTATCTGTGATCACATCTCAGCTTCCCTGTCTGTGCCCCCATGAGTCCATGGTCACATCTGAGCTCCAGTGAATCAATCCTTGGTCACATTTGAGCTCCCCTGAGAATATTTTTGGGATGTATCTAAGCTCTGGGCTCATGTTCACACCCTCTCAAGTGCTGTTTACTTTGGTTTTTTTTAGGGTCAGAAAGGGGCTCCAGGACTAAAGGGTAACAAGGTATGTGTGCCCTAAATCATTCCTTCTGAAGATCATGGTCCTGAGACTCCCTGAGCCTGCTCTGACCCCTCGTTCCCTTGAAGGGTGACCCAGGAGTCGGGGTCCAGGGCCCCTCTGGGCCAGTTGGTCCTCCAGGTCTGAAGGTAAGTCAATGCCCCATCACTAGTGGTGGGGGCAGCAGGCAGGGAGGCCCCTGGAGGTGGGAGGAAGAGGGCAGTCTGAGTCTAGTCCTGGGAAGGGGTCCTGCTGGGACCACTCCTCCGTTTGCTATCTCTGTTACAGGGAGACTTGGGCCCCCCTGGACCCCCTGGTGCTCCTGGTATTGTTGGATTCCCTGGTCAGACAGGCCCTCGAGGAGAGATGGGTCAGCCAGGCCCCAGTGGAGAGCGGGTAAGTGCGCTGGGAGCAGCATGTGGGGACGTGGGGACTTTTGGACCTCTGAATCCAGTAGTGGGTGAGGAAGAGAAGGGGGCCCAGGCCCTGCCTCAGGGGCTCCCAATCTTGAGGGGGCAGAGCAGGAGGAAGCTTCCCAAGTCACCCTCTGCCTCTCTTGCCTCATTTTTCCTTTAGGGTCTGGCAGGCCTCCCAGGGAGAGAGGGAGCCCCAGGCCCCTTGGGGCCACCTGGACCACCAGGGTCAGTGGTGAGTAGAGGTGCCCCAACACCCCGTGTGTCTGATTCCTGCGTGTTGGAGTCTGTCCACGTGAGGACTTACGCTGGGGACTATGCCACACTTTGTGGCTGGGTATGTGTGTGTGCCTTTGAGGGGCATGGAACCCTCACCTCACTCTGCCCACAGGGAGCACCCGGGGCCTCTGGACTCAAAGGAGACAAGGTAGATGGGACGATGCTGCTGGCTGTCTTATGTACCCCATCACCCCTCCAACCTCCACTGATCCCTGTCACCCCCTCCAATTTCCACTAACCTCCCATAACCCTGTGTGCCCCACTGATTCCCCTCACTTATCCTGGGTGTCCTGTTGATCTCCAGGGAGACCCTGGAGTAGGGCTGCCCGGGGCCCGCGGCGAGCGTGGGGAGCCAGGCGTCCGGGTACGTACGTCCTGCTCTGCGGCCACGGTCCACTGCAGGGAGCCACATCGGGGCTCCCTTTATTGTGGCTCTTGCCTCTAATTTCCAACTTCTGAGTCAGTGAACTTAATGGTACCTTCCAGGGTGAAGATGGCCATCCCGGCCAGGAGGGACCCCGAGGACTCATGGTGGGTTCCCTTGGGGAAAGTGCCAGTGGTGTGACTTCAGTCCTCTGCCTGTGCCCTCTGTGCCCTTGGGACATTGTCTGCAGCCTTCTGGTTCTCCTTGTCTACTCTCTGGTCCTTTGTCTCTCCTATTCCCCTGAGCCCCCGTTGGTCCTCACCTACCTCCTGAGCTGTCTCCCAACTAGTTCCCCCATATTTCCATAGCTCACAGTCTTCTTCTCTCATATAGGGCCCTCCAGGCAGCCGAGGGGAGCGTGGGGAGAAGGTAAGGATGTGGGGAAAAGGCCCCTTGGGTGAGTGGGGGTGGGGATGGCTCTTGTAATTAGGACCTGGGACGACTCCATTTGGGTGAGACTCACAATGTTCCACTCAATAGGGTGATGCTGGAACCACAGGGCTAAAGGGTGATAAGGTGAGTGTGGACATGGGGGAAGGCAGGGGCAGGGGACTAAGAGTGCTCTGACTCCTCTGACTGTCCCTTTGTCTACTCAGGGTGACTCAGCCGTGGCTGTGGGGCCTCCGGGGCCACAGGGTGCCAAGGGGGTCATGGTGAGTGGGTCTGGCCCATGTGCAGACTGGGTCTCCCTTGTGTGATACAGGGGCTCCTATGGGGGCTGGGCTCTCCTATCTGAGAGCTCAAACTCAGGGACCTCCAACACCTGACCCTGACTTCTGACCCCTGACCCAGGGTGAACGAGGTCCTCGGGGCATAGATGGTGACAAAGGACCTCGCGGAGAGAGTGGGAACCCTGGAGAGAAGGTACAGGGGAGAGGGTGGGGTACTCTATATGGGGTGGAGACAGGGTGCTGTGGGCTGTGGGGGTTCTATGGAGGGTCTGTGAGGATAGAAGGGGAGGATGGGGAGGGGGCTTTCTGGAGGTCAGAGAGGATAGCGTTCCGTAGGCTGTAGCAAGTCTATGGGGAGGCTGAGAGGATGGGGGACTCTCCTGGGGCTCAAGGGCCTTGATGTGAGGTCTTGAGGAGACCTCTGGACTGTAGCTCTATGAGAGGTCCTCTGGGACCAGGAAGGGGGCTCCTTGGGTGTTAGGGGTACTCCAGGTAGGTTTAGGGGCCTAGTGGTTAGAGGGAGGGTCAGGAATCTGGGGGAATTGGGGTGAGAAATGAGGCACTCCATAGGGCTGCTATGGTGTGGGCTGGAAGGGATGGGGCCACCGGGGGCAGTGGCGGGGAGCAGCACTGGTGGGCTCTGCCCCTGTTGGCACTTCCAGTCATACTCCAATCCTCCAGGCTGGTCTGTTCCTGATTGTGTCCCTCTCTGGTCACTCCCACAGGGCGCCAAGGGAGAGCCTGGTGACAAGGGCTCAGCCGGGTTGCTGGGAGTGCGTGGACTCACGGGACCCAAGGCAAGCCCTGCCTCAGGCACAGACCCAGAGTCACACATCACACACACCTGTCCCATGGGTGTCCTCTGAGCACTGGGGAGTTTCCAGCCTCCCTCACTGTCAACCATGTGTGTGTTCACATGGGGTCTGTGTGCAGCCTGGGCTCTGGCCACAGAGTCACCGAATAGCCTCATGTGCAGCGGATAGGCCAGCATGGGGGACAGTCACATTGAAGGGCCTCCCTCCGACATCTGTGTTTCCCACAGGGTGAACCTGGTGCTGCAGGGATCCCTGGTGACCCGGTAAGATGCCCCTGCTCCCACAGGGCCCCCATTCCCATTTGGTGACCTTTGACCTTATAGTGACCCAGTACTTTCATGGTGTCCTCATGTTGCCCAGGGGCGCCTACTTTCACAGTAACCCCTATGATGGTTCCACCCACATGGTGACCCCCTGCCCATGGTGACCCTTGTCCCCATGGAAAACCCTGCCCTTCCAGTGACTCTGGGCTCCAATGGTGACTCTTACCCCCATGGTTTTCTCAGTCCATTACATCCAGACTGATTCCCTTTGATCCCTCCCTGAACTCCCCTGACTTCATATTGACGCCTCTCCCCACAGGGATCCCCAGGAAAGGATGGAGCCCCTGGTGTCCGAGGAGACAAAGGAGATGTTGGCTTCATGGGTCCCCGGGGCCTTAAGGTGAGAAGGAAACTGGATATTTTTTCCTGGTCAAGAGGCCTGATGTTGGAGGGTGAGGTATCTGGGGTCAGATGTTGGGGTATCCATGGTTGAATGTGGGGTGTTAGGTTGGAGGTTGGAAGGTCGGAGGTTAGAGTGTCTGAGACCAGTTTGGAGATGGTTTCAGGGTCAAAGGGTTATAGGGTGAGGTATCTGAAAGTCATTTTTCCACTTGCTTTTTTCTCTCAGGGTGAACGAGGAGTTAAGGGAGCCTGTGGCCTTGATGGAGAGAAGGGGGATAAGGTACAGAGGTGAAGGGGGATGTGGGCGGCTGTGGGGCCTGGACCTAAGGCTGACGCCTGACCCCTCCACCTGATGCCTGCAGGGAGAAGCTGGTCCTCTGGGCCGCCCTGGGCTGGCAGGACGGAAGGGAGATACAGTGAGTGTGGGGCACACCCAAAATGAGGAGATGATCGGTTGGCCAGGGCCCAGCTCATGTCTTCTCTTCTCCAGGGGGAGCCAGGTGTGCCAGGCCTGTCGGGGGCCCCTGGGAAGGAGGGCCTGATTGGTCCCAAGGTATGGTGTCTCTCGACAGTGGACATTGAGGGGTCAGGATGGGATAGGGAAGGTCACAGTAGGGCCATGGGGGTTTTGTGTCAAGGAAGGTTGTGGAAAGTTGGAATATTGAGGGGTGGAGGGGAGCTGGTCTTGAGGTTTCAGGGTGGGGTCACAGTGGGAATTTAGGATTAAGGGACGGGAGGTGGAGCAGAGGGGACATGCGCATTAGGGCTAAGGGCTTATGGTGAGTGGAGGTCAGTGGGGGAGGTTGGAGTGTCGTTGTAAAGGAAATAGGTAGAGTCAGAGCAAAGGGTGTTCCAGTGAGGTCGGGGTCATGGAGCTTAGGGTAGATTGAGAGTCCCAGGCTGGTAGGGTCACAGTTGCACAGGTCATAGAAGGTTGTGGCCATTGGACCAGGGTGCTCAAGGCAGTTAAGCTAAAGGAGACTAGAGCAGAGGGTCTCTCATGCTTCTTTCCGTTCCCAGGGTGACCGAGGCTTTGATGGGCAGCCAGGACCCAAGGGTGACCAGGGCGAGAAAGGGGAGCGGGTAAGTTCAGGCTAAGGTCATGGTGAACTGAGGGGATCGTGCTCTCTGAAAGTGAGTCCATCTTTGAGGACTCTGATCATTGACCCTGATCTGTCTCTTTCCAGGGGCCCCCAGGAATTGGGGGCTTCCCAGGTCCCAGGGGCAATGACGGCTCTAGTGGTCCCCCGGGGCCACCTGGCGGTGTTGGTCCCAAAGGCCCTGAAGGACTTCAGGGCCAGAAGGTGAGGGGCCCTGGCTCTGACTCCTAACCCTTGAACCCCCCTGACCCTTCTAAACTTTTGACCTCTGACCCTGAAACCCATCCCCCAATATTCCTGCCCCAACCTCTGAACCTGTTATCCCCAACTTGCCCTACTTCTGACCCCCACTGCCTCTGACCTTGCTCACTTGGTCCTTGTGTCTGACAGGGTGAGCGAGGTCCTCCTGGAGAGAGTGTGGTGGGTGCCCCTGGGGCCCCTGGAACACCTGGAGAGAGAGGGGAGCAGGTAAGTGGGGATTCCTGGGCTTGAGGTCAGAGATTGGGGTGACCTTTGGTGTCCCTTATATCAGAGGTCAAAGCCTGGTCCCATCTGTTGCACATAGGGGCGGCCAGGACCTGCTGGCCCCCGTGGTGAGAAGGGAGAAGCCGCACTGACAGTGAGTGTGGGCCTGGGTGGGCTGGGCCCTGCCTCTTGCACCCAACACCCAGACCCGTCTGGGCCCTGGGCCCCTGACTCGATGCTCCCCCTCCATCATCCCTGCACCATGTGACCTTTGTCCTTCCTGTGATCCATGGGCTCTTCATGATCCTTGTGGTCTTGTGCTCCCAGGAGGATGACATTCGGGCCTTTGTGCGTCAGGAAATGAGTCAACATTGTGGTGAGTAGGGCCCAGCCCAGAGTCTCTTGGGTCCCATCGTCATTCTACCCCAGCACCCCTAGTCAGGGAAAGAAAGGGTCCCCAGAACTTATGGGGGACAGGCAGTCAAGGAGATGAGCAGAGATGGTTGGGTACACACTTATCTCAGAACAGATATGCTGACTGGACATCTCCAAATGGAGACACACACATAGGCAGATGTGGATGGATATGTAGTGTTCCTGGACACCCAGTATGGCCCTGTGTGGAGGGGCTGGAGGTGGGAACAGAGCTGGTCCCTCTGGGCCTGACATGGGGTCAGGGTGCCGGCAGGGGGCGGGAGGCTCTGATGGCCCCGGGGGCATCAGAGAGTAAAGCTGTCTCCTTCCATCTCTCTGTGTCTGTGACTGCTTTTGCTCTGTCTCCACGCCTGCCTGTTTTTGATGGTCTCTGTCTTGCGCTCTCTCTCTTGCCCTTTGTTGACCGGTTCCTAACTTCTCTCGTGTCCTTTGTTTCTCCTCTGCCTTTCTTCCTCTTTCTCTCTCCCTCTGTTTCTCTCTCTGCTTCCCGCTGTCTCTCTCTTCCTTTCTTTCCTTCTGTCTTTCTCTCTCTCACTCTCTGCTGCCGTTCCTCTCTGTATATCTCTACCCTTCCGTCTCTCTCTCCCTGCCTCTTTCCATCTTTGTCTCTTGCTCTCTGTCATTGTCTCTCTCTTTGCCTCTCTCTGCCCCTTCCAGCCTGCCAGGGCCAGTTTATCGCATCTGGATCACGTGAGTATTTTCTGCTCCTGGAACTTTCCTCACCCGAGGCCCTGCTCTGCCAATTGCCTGGTCCTCTCAGCAGAGACTTGGCTGGGGTGGCTGCCATGATGACCCCAGAGCCCTGTGCCCCTGCTCCTTGCTCCAGGACCCCTCCCGAGTTATGCTGCAGACACCGCCGGTCCCCGGCTCCACCATGTGCCTGTGCTCCGGGTCTCTCACGCAGAGGAGGAAGGTGAGGACAGCTGAACCCACGGGGCATATGTGGGTGGAGCACAGACACATGCAGGGGTGCTCATGCATGTAGGGCATGTGCCACATGCATAGGGTCCACATGTAGGGCACATGCATGAACACTCATGCACACACAGGAGACCAGTGCTGCCCACCCCACCCCGAGGGCCAGGAGTAAGCAGCACAAACCTAGCCAAGCAGTGTCCCTGCTCACAGCACACCCCTTCTGTGTGCAGGCCAGGTGCCCCCTGAGGACGACGAGTACGAATACTCTGAGTATTCCGTGGAGGAATACCAGGACCCCGAGGCTCCTTGGGAAGGCAATGGTGAGAATGGACGCTGGGCCCAGAGGGATTCTGGTAGGGGGAGGCAGCGCTGCTCCCTGCTGACCTCTCACCGACCCCTAGTCCCTCTCTGACTCCCACTACCTCTGCTGACCTCCTGACCTCCATTGACTTCAGACTCAGACCCCTGCTCACTTCCACTGGACGAGGGCTCTTGTACTGCCTACACCTTGCGCTGGTACCATCGGGCTGTGGCAGGCAGCACAGAAGCCTGTCACCCATTTGTCTACGGTGGCTGCGGAGGGAATGCCAACCGTTTTGGGACCCGTGAGGCCTGTGAGCGCCGTTGCCCACCCCGGGTGGTCCAGAGCCAGGGAACAGGTATTGGCCTATCCCCTGTCACAGTAGGGGCCTGGGCACTGAGCCTACCCAGACTAGGTCCTGGGTCAGAGTCCAGGTCAGAAGCTCCCTCAGACTGGGGGACCTGGGAGAGAGCCCCAGACCAAAAAACTGGTCCCAGTATAGTCCCCCTCCAGCCTCCCTCCTTTAAAGACCTGAGTAAGGATCCCCTCTGAGGTGAGAGCCCCCACTCCCCTGTGCCCCCAGCTGCCTCCCCAACTGACCCTTTGCTCAGTGCTTCTCCGGGGCCTACATGTTGGGTGAGGTCAGATGGCTGAAGACAGCTCCCAACCTGCCCTATGCAGGTGCTGTCCAGAGCTGAGGCCCAGATAATGAGCTGATGTTCAGCATCCCCTGGAGGAGTTGGTGTCTCAGCAGGACCCTGCTGTCCTCCCCTTGGTGCTAGAAGCCTGTGTGCACGTGAGCGTGCATGAGCGTGTCCGTTATTTCAGTGACTTGGTCCTGTGGGTCCAGCCTTCCCCCCTGTGAACAAACCCCCATTGTGGCTCCTGCCTCCCTGGCAGATGTCTCAGTGTGGGGGTGGCTGTGGGCAGTGAGCAGATGTGACTGTGTCTGACCTGCCCCTTGACCCAAGCCTGTGATGACATGGTGCTGATTCTGGGGGGCATTAAAGCTGCTGTTTTAAAAGGCCCCTGTTGTGACTGTTTGGGGAGATGGGGGTGTCAGGTTTTCCATGGGAGGTCAGTACTATCCTCCATGGATACAGAGTCCCTCTGTCCAGCCCTGGTCACTGTCCTGTGACCTTCAGCCCCCACAAAGGAGTAGGTAGGGTAGGGGGTGAGGATGTGTCCTCACTGCCCCCCAGGACAGGATGAGTCATAGGTGAGGGGCTGCCTCATGCCAGGAGACATGCCCGAGCTCCCACCCCAGGGGCTAAGGGAGATAAATGGGCCCTGAAGCAGGCAGAGGGTCAGACCACAGCACAGAACTGCCTGGCCCCAGCCCCGGGCAGCCACAGCAGCCCCGACTTACCCCAGAGGAAGCAGCTACTGGTGAGACTGGGGTTGAGCTGGGTTGGGCAGGGCCTGGGGGTTGAGTGGATCCAGGTTTTGGGTTAGTGGAGATCTCTGGACTTGAGAGGGCCCTGGGGTCTCTGCCTGCTTCTCCGTGTGAAGGACCCCCATTCCTGCCCTTCTTTTTCCTCGATCTGATGTAAACTCTCTTGCTCAGACCTCAGGCTCCCCTTTTGTCCCTCTGTGTTTCTCTGTCTCTTTGCATCCTTATTTCCATTATGCTGTTTGACTCTGGGGTGGTTTCTGTCTCTTTGTCTTCCAGGCTCCCTCTATTTTGTCTGCCTCCATTGCATTCATCTGCATCTCTTTCTCCCTCTGGCTTTCCCCCTCCCTCCTTTTCTCCTCCTCCTACTCCCTCCCCCTCCTTCCTCCTCCTCCTCCTTCCTCCACCCCTCCATCCTCCTCCCCTTCCTTCCTGCTCCTCCTCTCCTCCATATAAAAGTGTACCTATATATCTATATCTAGATATATCTATGGCTCTCTGTCTCTCGTTTCTTTGTCTCATTATCTCTGTCTCTCTCATTCTCTTTCGCACTCTTTCTGTCTCTTTGACTCCTTCTCTGTCTTCTCTGTCTTGATTTTCTCTGTCTCACTCTGGTTCTCTTCTCGTCCCTTCATTTCTGTCTGCTTCTCTCTGTCCCCGGCCTGGCCTCTCTAATCTCTACCTCTCAGTCTCCCTCTCTGTCTCTCTGTTTACCCCATCTGCCTCTGTCCACGAGTCATAGCTGACCAGAGCCCCTGCCCTGAGCCTGTTTTCTCCTCGCAGCCTGACCACACGATGACCAAGTGGGCTCTGCTGGTGCTGATGGTCCTGACATTGGGCAGGGTCCTGCTTGTCCCAGCGACCCCTATCCCAGCCTTCCAGCTCATCCCTCAGAACTTTCCCCAGGCCACTCCCTGCCCTGTGGCCTCGGAGAGTCCCTCAGCCAGCGCCACAGGCCCCTCTGCTGCTTGGGGCCACCCCAACCCTGACCCCCACCCTGGTCCCCGCATCACCCTCTCCCTGGATGTCCCCGTCGGCCTCCTGCAGATCTTACTGGAGCAGGTCCGGGCCAGGGCTGCGAGGGAGCAGGCTGCTGCCAACGCTCGCATCCTGGCCCATGTTGGCCGCCGCTGAGCCTGAGGGAGGGAGTTACACTGATGGGGCCACCCTGGATGAGGAGACCCAGAGAGCAGCAGCAGAGCTGGAGGGTACCACATCTGGGAGTGCATCTGGACACTGCCGTATGGGTCACTGGCATGTGATGTCATTCATATCTGAGTGCCACACAGAGTCACAGTGTGTTTGGACAGCCTGGACATTGCCATGTCAGATCACTGCCAAGTGAAGTCTTGCCACGCCTGGGAGCCACACAGACTTACAATATGCCTGGACAGCTTGGACACTGCTATGGAAGGTCACTACCTTGTGGAGTCTTGCCATGTCTGAATGCCCCAGTCACAGGGCCTCTGGACACCACCACATGTGGTCACTGTCATGCCACTTTCAGGAACCTCAACACAGGAGCCCATTACTATATCTGAAACCAGTTCACCTAAGACCAGATCTGCAGGTCTGCCCTGCCTGCCACAGGTCACCACAGAGTGAGGTGATGGCTGAGGGTCACATGCATGTTTTGTGCTCCGTGAGACAGCACCCATCCCAGATGGATGGGGCCATTGGGGGCATCTCTAGGCGTGGATGGCCATATGTGGGACGTCTGCGGCTGTGGCACCCTTGCCTTGTGGGCAGTGTGCATGCATGTGTGACTGCATCCCTATGTATCTGACAGCTGTGAGTGTGTGTGAGCAATGTGAGGGCCGGGAGAAACAGGTGCTTGTCCCCCAAACCTGCTCAACACACAGCCAGGCACTGTCCTACTCACACCCATGCACACGCAGCCTTGGCCCTCTGACACATATGACTGAGGGGAGAGGGAGTTCGGGCTGCCGGGGCTTCGGCCCAGCTCTGCCCCTCCCTCGTGGAATGGTCCTGAGCAAAGATGCTCATCTTTCCAATCCTCAGTTTTGTCATCCATAAAGGACAGTGATGCCACCAAGCTTCTTGTGAACATTGAGTAACATGATGTACATGAAGGTTCTGGCATGCACAAAGTGCTCAATAAATGTAGTGACTGGAGGATGGGGTGGATGAGGATCGCACAGTCGCGTGCACCCAGGCAGTGACACATGAGGGCTGAGTCATAGCTGGCTATGCTGCCCCTTGGCCCACTCCCCGCTCTCCATTTCACTGACCTGGTCCCTTGTGGAAGGAGTAGGTTTTGCCTTATCTCACTCTCCCAGTGCCAGTGCTGGGCTGGAGCTGGGACTGACCTTCTGGACAGTGTGAACGGTCTTGCCTGCAGAGGGGGCAGGTGCTCTGGGTAGTGTAGACAACTCCAGCTGGAGATGAGGGCAGACACTGGGTGCGATGGACACCTCTGGCTGGTGAGAGGCCATACTGATGCGAGTGTAGCTGCTGGTCTGGGGGCACTGACGTGGATCTCAGTTGTAAGTGGCCCTGGGGGGCGGGCTCAGGGCGGGGCTGAAGAGGCGGGGCCACAGGGCATGCGGCTGCTCTCCAGAGCCCCGAGGGCGGGGTTGCCCCACTCAAAGCTGCCAGGGGTGGTGGCCCAGGACAGTTCATTGCAAGATGGACAGAGACACGGAAGGAGGCAGCTCCCTGATGGACCCCAGGTCATGGAGCGGCAGGCAGGGTAGGCACAGGGCTGCGTGGAGAGGGTGTGGGTGTTGGGAAAAGACCTGGGTACAGTGGGGATGGCGCTGGAAGGGGTGCAAGGGTGTTGGGGGTCTCTCCAGGTGTAGGGGTGCTCCAAGGGGGCATTAGTCTGTCACTGGCATGGAGGAGGGGGAACACTGTCGCCTTGCAGGGGAAGGGGGCAGGGCCACGGGGGAGCTATAAATAGCTTCTTCCTCCAACCCAGGGGGAGGGACAGCCAGCTGGAGCTGCCGGGGGCCCTCCTGCTCTGCCTTTTGCTGGCCTCCAAGGGGTCACGTTTGTCCAGATCCCCCCTCAGGAGGCACACCAGTTTGGGGAGGTCCAGAGACTCATTTGGAAAATTTTTCATATGATGTGACTTTAGCCCTTATGCTAGCAATTCCAGGGCACCTACCGTGTGCCTTGTGCCAGTCGGGCTGCTCTAAGCACCTACTGTGTGCACTGTCCTGGTCATGAACCTCTCTGAGCCCTTACTGTGTGTGCTGGCTGGTCCTGAGTCACTCTGAGCACCTACTGTGTGCCCTGTGCCAGGCTGGAATCAGTAATTGCAGACCAGAGCTCACAGGCTGCTTGGTCACATGGCTGCATACCCCCAAGTAGTAAACTCACACCCTCTGTGAGCTCTGGGCCATGGAGACACAGGGGATGATCCTTGGCTAGAAATGGCCAGAGGAAGCTGGAATCCTGGAACTCCTCAAACCTCTCAGAGGCAGCAGAGGGGATGGGAATGGGAATAAAGGAGAAGGGAGGCAGGAGACAGCAGCAGGCCCCACTGCAGCCTGCCCATCTCTGCTCAGGCCTGGATGCAGGCTTGTTAGAGTGTGTGCATGTGTGGCTGTGTGCACATGTAGGCTTTCATGCATTAACATGTTGATCTGTGTGGCATTCACTGAGATCCCGGGGACCTTTATGCTGCAAAGGGTGGCTTTTTTTTCTCCCCAAAGCCCCAGTGCATGGTTGTATATCCTAGTTGTAAGTCCTTCTAGTTCTTCTATGTGAACCACTGCTACAGCTACACAGCTACAGCATGGCAACTGACAGTCAGGTAGTGTGCTTCTGCGACTGGGAAATGAACTGGGCTGCCAAAGTGTTGAGAACGCCCAACTTTAACCACTAGGCCATCAGGGCTGGCTCAGGTGGCTTTGCAGATACAGAGACTGGGAAGAGTTTGGACACTGAGAACTGAGGATTGAGGACTCTGGCCACCCTACAGCTTGTAGCCTGGAGGAGGTCCACTGATCAGTGCAGAGGGCACCACGGGAGCCAACTGGGGCCAGGCCAGGCAGGTTGATGGTGGAAAGAGGCTCAGCAGGACACAATCACACACGAAAGCATGCTGACATCCCAGCACACTTCCCACCCCTGGGCCAGGATAGATGGCTCACTTTGGGATGGCCCCAAGAGGGAAAAGCCATGAGGGCTGGTTATTCTTTTGAGCACCTGCTGACATTGAGGGAGCAGAAAGTCAGGAGAACATTTCAATGGGTGGAGTGAACAAGCAAGAGCACAGGTGTGGAGGTGGCAAGTGTAGTGATAGTGCAAGGTGCGAGAGGCAAGGTTCTGAAGGGCTGGGAATTGATCTGAGTCCATCCTGCACTGTGGGCTGGCGCTGACACTGGGCCCTGATCCTCTTCCTCAGTTTGCTACTCTAGAAACGGGGCCATGGGAGGAGTCATGGGGAATATGCTTGAGCAGATGTAGACCCCGGCCTTGGGGAGCGGCCCCAGGCTTCTCTTGCTGTTGACCTGTGGCCTCTCACTGGATATAGGGACTTGGGAGGGTGTGTCTGGGTCAGCTCAGTGTCAGACTGTTTGGGGAAGAGTGGGAGGTGCAGAGCCACTGCTTTTCCTAGGAAGCCAGACTGTCTGGGTGTGACGATGGCTTCCGGGAGATGGTCCTGGCTTCCTGCCCTGCCCTGCCTGCCCCCTACCCCCAGCATTTGATCACATCCCAGGAGGGCTGAGGAGGAGAATGGGTAGGCCTGAGGAGGGGCTACATATCTGAGGATGTTAGAGGAGACAGTCTTTGTAATGAGTGCTGAGGGTTGAACAGGGTGTGGGTGTGTGGTGACAGATCTCTGAGGCCAGAGTGGCCCCAGAATGGCCTTGGCAGTAGCCAGGAGACAGACTGGAGGGCTGGCTGTGTCAGGAACAGAATGAGTGGCTTTGGAGAAGTAGGAAGCATGCGGGAGGTCATAAGGGGCATCCTGCTCATCAGGGGCCGCCCACGGGTATGCTTAGAGCTGCTGGGCATGAGGTGGAGGGAGATGGGGTGTGGACACTGCAGAGGGAGCGTGAAGGAGGAAGTGGTGGACTCTGTCTGGGGCAGGTCATTCCCTGGATAGGCAGTTAGAGCTGGTTTCAGGGAGTGTCTAGGTGGGTTTCCAGCATGTGGACCTCCTGAACCTTCATTTCCTGTGAAGTGGGCAAGACATCTGTATCAGAGTCATCTTAAGTGTCCTTTTTTTTTTTTTAAGGATTGGCACCTGGGCTAACAAGTGTTGCCAATCTTTTTTTTTTTTTTTATGCTTTATTTCCCAAAACCCCCCGGTACATAGTTGTATATCTTAGTTGCAGGTCCTTCTAGTTGTGGGATGTGGGACGCCGCCTCAAAGTGGCCTGATGAGCGGTGCCATGTCCGCGCCCAGGATCCGAACCCTGGGCCACTGCAGCGGAGCGCGCGAACTTAACCACTCGGCCAGGGAGCCGGCCCCTTAAGTGTCCTTACTGGGCTCTGAAGGGCTGGGTGGTGATTTGGAGGACTAACCCAAGGCAGGGGCTGGCAAGGCGGTCGGAGGGAAGGACCACTGCCCCTGTGGTTCACTGGGTTGAGCCTTGTTCTCCATGCCCCCAGCACCTGGCTCCTGACTGGGCACATACTGGGCAGAGAACTTGAGGACTTAGTGATCCTGTAGGGGGTGTGGTGGAGGACATCGCTAGAGGGCAGTGTGACCCAGGTTGGAGGAGTGTCGGTGGGGGCCCCCCCCCCCGCCCCCCCGCCCCCCCGCCAGAAAGTGTACAAAGCTTGGGGAGGAGGTAGGACAGGAGAGAATGTGCCAGGGGTTCCTGAACTTCTGGATCTCTCCCTTGCCTCTTCCCTCCACTGCCTTTTGAGAGACAGGAGGGAGATAATATAATAAATAACACTAACGTCCTATAGAATAGACTTCTCAGACATTGACATATTTAATGTATACCAGAATCTTGTATGATCGATGATGCGTGCATTCCATATTCCTGATGGAGACAGAGGCTCATTAAAAAAATACGTAAACTTACGATTTAAAATTTAATTGGTAAAAATGAAATCCTGGAAGAAGTAAGATCCTGCCAGGCTCAGTGAGTCCCCAGAGAGCTTGGTTACAAGGTCCTGCTCACATGCTCTAGGTGGGCTGGGTTTACCCCAGCAGCCAAGGCAAAGAGAGAAACATGATCAATTTTGAGATTTGTCCCGTGTCCCCGTGCAGGAGATAAAGGAGTTTTTCCAACATGGTTAAGCCGGTCGCTTCTGTGGGAGGGGAAGAGTTCAGGGGCTCGGAGGAGACAAGAGGATCCCAGCGCAAGGCCAGCAGGGAGCGGCGGAGGAGGCAGCGAGACGATTAGAGTTACGCAGGGGCCACCGAGCTGGTTCTGACCAACCAAGCCCTGCTGGTCACGCAGGCCCTGCCCCACTGCATGCAAACCCCTCCCTCCCGGGAGTCTCTGAGGTCTCACGCTGCAGGGAGAGGAATCTCGGACGCGCTGGGGGAGAAGCCGTGGGTAAGGACTATGCAAATCAGCGCAGTCGGCTTGGGTGTGCTAGGCTCGTGCATCCGGGGCGGGGCCTACACTATCCAGGCCTGGAACATGTAGAGAGGTGGGCATGCGTGTCCGCGATCCTGGCAGGAAGGGTGGGCCCGCTTGATCCAATACGGCTCGTAGGCGAGTTGGGCATGCGTGGTCAGAGGCCAGGCCCTCTTCAGTTGGGGTGGAGCCTACTTGTTCTGGGGCGGGGCCTGCAGGGAGTTGGACCTGCGTCACCGAGGCTTGAAGGGGGGCGGGACCGAGGGGCGGGGCCTCGAGTGGCCCGAGGTGGCCCGGCTGCTGGGTAGCAAGCGGCGCAGTCCGACTCATCCTCGCCCGGGGATGGCGTCCCCACGGGAATTAACCCAGAACCCCCTGAAAAAGATCTGGATGCCGTACAGTAATGGGCGGCCCGCCCTGCACGCCTGCCCGCGCGGTGGTGAGGCGGGGTCGGCGGGGTCGGGGGAGGGCGGTGCCCTGGGATGAGTGGGTAGGGCAGCCTGGGCAGTGGTCTCGCAGGGAGCAGGGGCCGGGAACAGGTGAGGAACCGGGGACAGGTGAGGCTGTCGTGACTCGTGGGAGGGGAGCAGGAACAGGTGAGGGACCGGGGACAGGTGTGGCAGAGCGTGGGGCAGGGACAGGTGTGTGGCGGCGTCTCGGCTTGGCAGGGGCCAGGTCTGGCCGCCATCACCTAGGGGAGGGCGCCAGCCTCTTTGCACCCCACTCTGTCTCGACCGCTGCAGGCCAGTGGAGGACTCGGAGCCTTGGTCCTGCCCTCTCCTGCTGGCCAGAGAGCCTAGGGCGGGTGGTTGGGCCAGGTCTGAGCTGTGTTGGCCCTGGGGGAATCGCTTGGCTTCTCTGAGCCCAGAACTTTCAAAGGCCCAAGGGTGGGCTAGTCCTCTAGTGGGAGAAAGCGAGCCCTTTGACCTTCATCACCCACCTCTGGGCCTAAAACCGAGTTTTGGGATGAATTTCAGGGAAGTGCAGATGTGTTCAGGACAGAGACAGTGAGAACACTGTGCTGTATGGCCCTGTTTGTGTCCCTGGGTGTGTAAGCATCCACGTGGGGTCTGGGTGAATGGTAAAATTGGAGGGTGAAACGTCTAGGAGACATGGTGAAATCCTTGGAATTGTTAAAGGGCTCACCTTTCCTGGGGTCTTGGGTGTTTACTCCACTTCCTTGACTTTCTACTTGCCTTAAATGAGCCTGCAAGCTTTTATTACCAAGAAAAACAAAGATTTGTTTTAGGAGTAACTGAAACATTGTAATGAGTTTGCAAGTTGTCAAGGACCTCAGAGAACATCTAGTCGACTTTTGGTACAGATAGGGAAGTGGAGATGAGGAGATCGTGTTATCTGCTCCATCTCCCTGCACTCCTGACCTCTGTTTGGGCGTGATAAGGAGGGGACAGTGCTGGGAGCTTGTCTTGCTTTGAGGCCAGCCTGGGGGCTTTGGCTTTGACCGTGATGGGAATCCTGGGGGAGGAGTGTATGTATCCCTTACCGCACTGTGGGGCCTGGTAGCGGGTGGCCATGGCTTTGACCAGATGTTCTGGTGGGTCGTGGCTCTGACTGTGATGTAAGTCCAGGTAGGGTGTGCGGCCATGATCATGCTCTTGGCTCTGGGGCCATGGCTTTCCAGTCAATACTCTGAGTCCTGAGGGGCTATGGCCATGCCCTATCCAGCCCTCCTTCCAGACTTTTCTGGAGGTGTGGAGGGCAAGGCCCTTCTTCTTGTGCTTCTAGTCAGTGTGTGTTAGGGCTGTGTTATCCTAACTAGTGGGTGGCTGCTGTTATTATGTAAAGGAGAAGGAGTGAGAATTTGGACTTGGGAGGCAGAAACACTCAAGCCGCATCCTTGGTGGCTCAGCTGTGCGACCTTGGGCAAGGAGCTAACCCTCTAGGCCCCCGCTCCCTCATCTGTGGGGTGGAGACAGTTGTCGTCCCTACTCCATGAAGCTGCTGTGAGCCTCTTCACAGGTACATACTCCATAAGTAGTAGGTGCTTCGTAAGTGGTAGCAGGTAATTTTGTAATTACATCGCCAGTACTCTTTCTTTGCTCCTCCCTACCTCGAAGTCAGGGATTGAAGCATCAGCTGTGTGCCAACCCCCGTTACAGGTGGAAAGGGAGCTGGGATCCAATGGGGAGGGGACTTTCCCAGGTCTCACAGCCTCTGGAGCATGGCCTGTGTTTCTCCAAGCTCTAAGTATGCTATTAAAATGTGTCTCTGCCCTGAGCAGAGAGGGGCTCATGCCATCGCAGTGTCTCTGGGTGTTGCAGTGGGTAGGACTGTGGGGTGGCCCAGCACAGGAGGGCTTCCTGGAGGAGGAGGTGGCATCCAAGAGCTCAAAGATGAGAGACCTGCAGATTGTGTGGGGGTTTGGACCCCAGGCTAGGGTCCCAGAGTTCACAGCAGGGAGTCAGTAAGCAGTGAATGACCATGGAAGCTGCCTGTGCAGCACCTCCAGTTCCCAGAGTCTGCATTTGTACAGCGTTTTACCCTCTGCACGGTGAGTTTATGACTAAGTTGGAGGACAACAAGTGTCCCCGCCCGAGGGAGGTCGTCTGCCCGCTCCAAGACATGCCAGTAGTGGAGAGGCAAGGTGGTAGGAGAGAAAGGGATTTATTACAGCTTGCTAGCAAGAGGGAAGATGGCCAACTAATATCTGAAAGAACCATCTTCCAGAACAAAGAGTGCAGGCAAGTTATATAGGGGGCTGATCTCCGGGTGGGGGCAGACATCTGGTCCCAGTTCTTGATAGTCTTTTGTTTTGCTGGGTATGCATCAGAGACCTGAGCAACACCCTGTACTCTGATCTTTCAGTGTCATTAATGATGGGTATCAGCATAGGCTCTCTGCCTTTGGGTCATCACGTAACTAAAGAACTGAAAAGAGCAAAGTTATCAACTTATAGCAGCTGGGAGGGGCCATAAAATCTACAGAGCATGTCTGGGTTAGTTAATCAGAGGTCATTCAAAGTTACAATATGGTTTCTTTTCTATAATATGGCTTCCCTTATGGCAGCCTTGTGTTGAGCTGGTATCACAAGGACAGGTGAGGACCTGAGGGTGGGAAGTGAGTAGAAGCTGACTTGATCACAGGGCTTTAGAAGAGAGGATTTGAGGCCCATGGCTGGTCTGTGCTGTGACGTGGGTTGTCTCTAGGGTCTAGTGCCCTGCTCTTCAGGCACCAGAAGCTGGTTGCCTGAGGGCTGCCCCTCCTCCACCCCCACTCTCCGTTAGCAGTTCTTCCTCCTTTTGATAAAATTCAGAGCCACGCATGAGCGGTTACCTTCCTCGTCACTGACCCCTCAGCTGGGACCTGGAGGAGCTCTGGGGGCTAGTGTGGCAGGGGATGAAGAGGAGACTCAAGGAGCACGGCAGAAGGGACAGTGTCTGTCTGATGGCTTTTCTTAGCCAAAAGGTGGCAAGACTCTTCTTGGGTCAGGTCACGACTGGTGTGTGCACAGGACAGTAAGAGACAATTTCTGTCCCCTCTGAACAGGAAAGTCATGCTAGCTTGCTTTATTTTAAAGAGCTCTTCCTTTCCCAGACTGGCCCGAGGAAGTGGGAGTGGCAGGTACAGTTCAGGAATCAGTTCTGGAACCCACTCCAGGGACTTGTGACTGCCACTGCGGTGTCACCACCAGAAAGTAGTCACTGTCTAGCCCCAGGCTCGTCTCAGGCCTCTCGCTGCTAGGGCTCCTGTGGCTTTGAACACGTTTACAGGAAGAGGAACTAGCGAGAGAAGCTGAGTTGACATGTCTTCGGAGTTCCTTCCACACATGCCCAGTGTTCTGAACGGTGTGTGCGGCTGTCCTGTTGCTCAATGTCGGGGGCCTTAAGGGCGCAGAGCTGCAGTTCCAGCTGCACACCCAGTTCCCCTGGCCCACGCGCTCTCTGTTCAGTTGGTGTGGTGTGTTCCCTTCGTGCGGGCTGCAGTTTGCAGCTTCTCCATTGCGGGGACTCGCCCAGTGTTTTGCTCTCGTAAGCAGAGCTGCTATGAGTACACTTGTACTTTGTTTGGTTTTCCCTTTGAATCATTTCCTTGGGAGCTTATCTTGAGGAACAGAGGTGATAGGCAATTTATATCTCTTGTTTTGTGCATCTAGCCCTGATTTGCTGCCCTGCCTGCCCACCATGGGTGTGCGTGGGGCAGGGGCGAGGCTGTCACCAAACTCTGTGGGAGGAGGGCAGAGGCATCTCTGGGAAGATAGATGTGAAGAGGGGATGCAGGACCCCAATCCTGAGGTCATGGGCGTGCCCTTCAGGGAGCAGCGGGAAGGGGTGTCCTTGTCAGAGGGAGCAGGGTGGGTGCAGGTTTCCCCTGCGGTTAGTAGCTGATGTACTGCCCTGCCGTTGCTTGAGAGCCCTGGCCGACCGGCCAAGAATTGTGTAAACAGCGCCGTCACTGGCCCTCAGGACGCAGAGCCTTGCCTAACTTGTTTTCCTCTCGCTCACTGTCAGCCTATATTCCATGGGATCCCCTCTCTCCCTCCCCTGGGGCTCACAGTTTGGGTCATGTTTGCCAAAGGCCATGCACAGGAACGATGGGGCCCCCACTGGCAAGCAGAGCCCCTTACTTCTCTGCAGGGCCTGCTTGGGGACGGACAGGGGCCTTTGCACCCGAAGTCCCAAGGGCAGTTGGTGCTGAGGTGCACCTGTGTCCTTAGTCAGGGTGCTGCCAGGGTGGGGCAGAGGGCTCAGCTTCCTGGAAGTGCTCCAACTTTTACATGGAGAAAGTGCCAGATCTCACCAAGGGATTATCCATCCTGTTTTACAGGTGAGGACACTGAGGCTCAGAGTTGCCGTAAGTGTCAGAGTCAAGATAGGAACCCAGGCCTGTGTGACTCCTGACCTCCAGGCTGCCTCTGGGGCCCCTGTTCTCCAGCTCCAGTGAGGGAGACAACTTGAGGGGCAGGGCCCAGCAGTCTGTCTAGGGAGGCCTACCAGATGAAGGCAGGTGAAGGAGGGGCAGTGACAGGTCCCTTCATCTGTCCATCTGTCTGGCTGCTGTGACAGGGCTTCAAGGGCTTTCACCTGGCCCAGATCCTGAGGACCATGAAAGGGAGACTTCCTCAGGCTTCTGAGGTGAGACCACACTGAAAGCTGTGCTAGGTCACATGAGGCTGGCAGTTCTGCTGCCTTGGTGTCTGTCCTAGTGGGCCAGGGATTGGTGGGGGTGCTGTGTCCAGACCCTTCCCCACTCAGAGCCTCAGCAACGGCTCTGCTCAACACACTGGCCTGGTGGCACCTGGGATGCTGGTGGGTGGGCTGTCAGAGGGACTGTTCTTGTGGGCATTGGCCTGGACCTCTGGTCTCAGTCCCTTGTGGCCCTCACCCTGGTGAGTTTCGAGATGCCTCTCTCCCCACTCCTGCCCATAATTTTTGAGCTCCAACTCTGTGCCACACCTCAGGACCCCAAATGACTCAGCGCTGCTTCTGTTCTGAATGGTCAGTCGATGGGAGCAGACTCGTTAGTGAGGTGCCAGGGATTGAGAGGGAGAGTGCACCAGGTGGGCATGGAGGTGCTTTGGAGGAAGGACTCAGTGAAGAAGCATTTGAAGAGAGGGTAAGCAGTAGGACTGTGTGATTATTGGGGTGGGAGTATGGATTCCTGGGTGACAGGCAGGGTGTTGAATAACCCACTGGGTTTTGGCTCTGTCCTGGATGTCATGGGAACTCCCCAGCAGTGTTTAGCCAGATGTGTGGCAGGTCCAGCTTTTTATCTGGTGATTCACAACAGGATAAGTAAGGGCTGGCCAGATATCTCTGTGTCTGCGAGAGCCCAGATGGGCTTGGGGAATGGAAGCGTACCAGCAGTGGCTGGAGAATAGGGTCTGGGGGTGCTCAGGGAGCTGTCTGATGCCAGTCCTGTGCTCTGAGGCTGAGGCACCATGGGCGGAGAGGGAGCGACACCCTGGGAGGGGTTTCGGCCCTTGTCTGATGCTGTGTTCCTTGCTTTTCAGTTTGCATGACCAACTGCCCGACACTCATTGTCATGGTGGGCCTGCCTGCCAGGGGCAAGACCTACATCTCTAAGAAGCTGACGCGCTACCTGAACTGGATTGGGGTGCCCACACGGGGTGAGCCTTGGCTTCGGCTTTCCAGAGGGGCTTGGAGCTTTGTTGGGGAGGAGGAGGAGAAGAGAGAAGGCTGGACCACGGCAGGGCCTGGGGGTGAGTCAAGATCAGGAGTTGGGGAGGGTTGCTATTGTGTGAAAGCTGAGCCGCTTCTTTCTCCCAGAATTCAACGTTGGCCAGTATCGCCGGGACATGGTCAAGACATACAAATCTTTTGAGTTTTTCCTTCCAGACAACGAAGAGGGCCTGAAAATCAGGAAGTGAGTATGTATGTATGTGTGTCTGCGTGTTCACAGAGAAGGCCCTAGAGCCCAGTTGCTAGTGTTGCCTGAGCTGCTCCTGAGCCCTGGCCTTGGCCGGTGCCGATGGGCTATGGCAGGGCTGGTGTCTTGACCTCTCAGGATGTGGTGGGGTTGCGAATGTGATGGTCTTGGGGACAAGGGGAGATGGTATGTGGCCTCTTGGTGGCTGGCCGTGCCCTACCCTGCTATTAATGACCCCTTGGTAATGGTATCCTGTGGGAGGAGAGGATGGGGCTTTAGGGAGACAGAAGAGGCTGAATCAGGGCAGGTGAGGGCTGGGCCACGCCCTCCTTGGGGATGGCCTCTAGTAGGAAAGGGAGCCGAGTGGGTGCAGGGATACAGTCCTCAGGGATGGGGCAGAGTGGGACTAAGACCACCTACTGGCACCTTCTCAAGGCCAGAATGATCGGGCCCTGAACTGGGGCTTTTCCTCCCTTGCCCCAGGATATGCCCCTTCTGTGTATTTGTAGGATGCTTGACGTTCTTGACATGTGTCAGCTAGGCCTTGGCTTTGCTTTGAAGTGGCCTCCTGTAGCTGGGTGACTAGTTTACACTCCCAGTCTTATTCATGAGGTGGAAATTTACATATGATACCCTACACTTACCACAATTCAGACTCGAACTGAATGCCTTCTCCAGAGAAACGGCACCAGCTGGTGGTCTGAGGAGCTGTGCTGTGCTCTTCTTGGCAGGTGTCAGCTGAGGGATAAAGAAGCTTCCTTGCCCTTTCTCTGGGCCCAGCCATTGTGGTAGGGCAGTGAGCAGAGGTTGGCCTAGCTCTAATGACCTCCCCAAATCCAGCACAGCCCTGGGACAGAAGCCTTGGGTTGTTGTGGACTTCTGGATACTAGGCTGTCTGCTCCCTCTCTGACCACCAGGGGGCAGGAGCTCCCTCCGACCCCCCCCCCCCCCCCCCCCCCCCCACTGTCACCGCCCCCCATGGCCCTTCAGTTGGCCTTCGCTCTTGGGTCATTGGGGCTAGGTCAGGCTGCTGCCCCAGAGAAGGGAAGGGGAGTCTGGCATCCAGGCCTCTGTGGCTGAGCTGTGAGTAAAACTTGAGGTTGGACCTTCTGGTGATATCCAGCCAGATGAAACAGTCTGTTGATCCTGGCGATGCTATGAATGAGCGATGTCCACAGTGTGCTGTCCTCAACAGCCCTACGGTACCCCTGTGGCAAAAAGACAAAAGGGATGGGACTGATATTTGAACTCCTACTGTGTGCTGGGTGCATGGTGCCCCTTGTCCCCCCTACCCCCATTTTATAGATGAGGAAACTGAGGTTCAGGAGTCTCACACAAGATCCGTTACTTCACAGAGCCCAGACTTGAATCTAAGCCCACCTACCACTAAAACTGTTCTGCCCGTCATTCCAGTATTACCCAATTAGTAGGTCAAAGGTCGTATCAAATGCAAATTCTACAACAGCCTCAAGTTGTAGGCACTCATGAGCTTGTTTGCTCTTCCCTACGGTGGGTGGTGGTTCCTCACTCCCAGATGCTGAGACGGAGGTCAGAAAGTGATGGTGTTGTCTGGGATCACTCAGGGTTTGAGTCTGAGCCAGGCCTGTCAGTCCAAAGTGTTTGTGGGAAGAGTAAGGGGGCTGGCATTCCCAGAGCCCTCCAGTCATTCCATGCAGGCTGCCCATTGAAGTATTGGGATTAGTTCAAATGGGGAAACACAGATTCAGAGATTGGGGAGCTAGTCCAAGGTCACCCAGCTGAAACAGAGGCCCCCGCTGAAGAAGTTGAGGGCAGGTTCACATGTGCCTCTCTGACGGGCACCTCTGACTGTTCTTAGAAACCCTCCCTCCTGTAACCAAGGCGTCGGTCTGGCCACTGGGCCACAGGGCCGTTTCCCATTAACCAAACCAAAATGTCCCAGAGATAATTGGCAAAATGGAATGATCAGACTTTTTAAAAATGGGAGACTGAGAGGAGAAGGCTGCATCTTCTTGGGGACGCTGGCCTCGTGACAGCCCCGACGGCACAGTCCTTTGATGCACTGGGGATATACACACAAAATCTGAAGATCAAACAAATGGGAGGAAATCTGACTTTACTCTTACATCAAAAAAGTGAAGGTATTAGACAGAAGATCAAAGTGATTTATCTATCTCTGGGCCTTGTAGAAGAAACGGATAAAAATGGAAAGATCCTGGGGGCTGGTCTGGTGGTGTAGTGAGTGGTTAAGTTTGGCACACTCTGCTTATGTCGCCCAGGGTTCACAGGTTCAGATCCTGGGTGCAAACCTATTCTACTCATCAGCCATGCTGAGGCAGTGACCCACATACAAAATAGAGGAAGATTGGCACAGATGTTAGCTCAGGGTGAATCTTCCTCAAAAAAAAAAAAAAGAGAGAGATCCTTATATAAATGTGTCAATCCATTTTGCAGCACAAAACAAAAAGGGTGAGATGTCTGAAGACAGTGTAGTCACATGTCAGTCATGGTGAGGGTTTCACCTTCCAGAGGGTCTATGGACGTGGGTGCACAGGCGGAGACATGCACCCTCCTCCAGAAGGGATGGTTTGGAGAGTTCTCTCTTCAGGAACGAAAATTGAACATTAGGCTCATTGTAGCCCTGGGGGCTGGCAAGAGTGTCTCTACTCTCCCCATCACCAGCCCCCAACACTCACACACAAGGAAATGTCTGGTTTTAGTTTTTGTTTATTTATTTACTTTTATTATTTTTTTTTTGGTGAGGAAGGTTGGCCCTGAGCTAACATCTTTTGCTAATCTTCCTCTTTTTGTTTGAGAAAGATTGTCTCTGGGCTAACGTCCATGCCAGTCTTTCTCTATATTGTATCTGGGATGCTCCCACAGCCTGGCTTGATGAGCGGTGTATAGTTCCGCGCCTGGGATCCAAACTCGTGAACCCTGGGCCGCCAAAGCAGAGTGAGCGAACTTAACCACTGTGCCACCGTGCCACTGGCCGGCCTCAAATGTCTGGTTTTAAAAGTGCTTATTTTGGGGGCTGGCCCCATGGCTGAGTGGTTAAGTTCATGCGCTCTGCTTTGGCAGCCCAGAGTTTTGCCAGTTTAAATCCTGAGCGTGGACATGGCACTGCTCATCAAGCCATGCTGAGGTGGCGTCCCACATGCCACAATTAGAAGGACCCACAACTAAAAGTACACAACTATGTACCAGGGGGCTTTGGGAGAAAAAGGAAAAAAAAAGTGCTTATTTTGATCATCAGAGAAATTGAATGACAATTAGAAATCATGAATGTGACAAAATGGCAGCCTGGATCTGTACACAATGGGATGAGCAGGGAAAGTATAGACAAGAGAGGGGACCCAAGGGCTGTCCTTTCTCCCATCTGGTAGGATACGTCCCTGACCACGGCCCTCCTGCAGTCAGGGCTGGTGCTACGCTGACCCTGTGTTCTCTCTCTGAAAGGCAGTGTGCCCTGGCAGCCCTCCGTGATGTCCGGCGGTTTCTTAGTGACGAAGGGGGACATGTGGCGGTGAGTGTGCCATCTGGGAGTGCCATGGGAGCCCACACGCATCTACCCCTTTCATCAGGCATCTAGAGGGGAAGGCAGGGTGTGTGTGGCCCTGGATGCCCCTGGGGACCAGCACCTGGGAGGAAGAACCCAGAGGCTGGACGTTGGCCAGGAATTTCCCTCTGGGCTTGTGGTTGCATTTGACCTGCAGGACTTCCTTCTGAATACTCACATTCTTAGCCACCCCACAAGTTAGAGGCATCATGTTACCTACGTCTTTAGCAAGTGTGATTTTTCCTGCTGTGGGGAGAATCCTGCCCAGCATTTAGTGGCTGTTTCAGGAGCCAACTGAATCCTGGGTAAGAGAATTCCATGTGTGCACTGGGCCCTGTATCAGATGAATGGATGGGACAAGCAAGGCTGAGCAAGGGTGTCTGCAGGAAGGGGCCCTACCCCACCGTTATCCATGCATGACCATGCAGTCAAACATGGGAGCTCTTTTTCCTTCCTTTTTCCTCTTGGAGTCTTGCCTCCTGGAGCTCTCTGTCCTCCAGCTCCCTCTGGATCAGTTGCCCTCTAGTCTGTGACTCATCACCCTGGGAATTCCCCTGTCCTCTCTGAGTTGAATATCCTGCTCTTGGATCCCATGTCTTCTTTTTCCTTGGTTTACTGACTTGTTTTGTTGGAGCACATCCTCTAGTAACTTCCTGAGAAAGATGCTTGGGAAGTAGATTTCCTGAGACCTTGCATGTCTGGAACTGACTTTTTTTTCCCTCACATTTGATGGTTGGATATAGGATTCTAGGTGGGAAGTACTTTTTCCTTAGAATTTCCATGACGTTGCTCCATTATATTATGGCTGTGGCTGTAGAGAAGTCGGATGTCATTCTGATTTGCTGATCTTCCTAAAAGTCTCATCTCTTGGAGGGAGCCAGAGGCTTCTCATGCCCCTTCCCCGGGGGACCCTTTGGGGTCTTCAAAGTGCTGTGCCTTGTGGTGGGTCTTCACCACGCTGGGTCCTGGGGAGGCTCTTCCCATTGAGAAACTCTTCTCCAGCAGGTCAGGGAAGTTGTCATATATTATTACTTCAATAAACCACCCCCACCACTTTCTGACAGATGATTCCTCACTCCGCTCCCATTTTCTGAATGTGTTTTCCTTAGAGCTCCTGATGGCTGCATACTTGGCTTGATCCCTAATTTTATCTTTTTTTCCTCTTTATTTTCTCTCTCTTTGTCTTTTTGTTCTACTTTCAGGGAGAATTCCTCAATATTAGCTTACAGGTATTCGGTTGAATTTTTTTTTAATTTCTGTGATCACATTTTCAATTTCCAAATTTTAAATTTCTTATTCTCGGAATGTTAGGTCTTTTAGAACTCTTGTTTCACAGTTACTACAGCATTTTGTATCTCTCTGTAGATAATAATTGTAAGTGCTTTGACGTTTCTTTCTCTTCCATGCCCTTTCTTCATTTCTCGAAGTTCGTTTCATTCTGTTTGATTTAGTCTCCATTTTTCATGTTAGAGGTTTTGCTGGAGCATCCAGCGAGCCCTGATTGAATGCCTTTTTAAAAAGTGATGCTCTGAAAGCTCCTTGGACGTGCCGGGGAGTGGGCTTTGCCTGTAGGTGCTCGGGCAGGCCCCAGGCACTTCATGAGGACCCTGAGCTGATCAATGCATGGCTGAGTGAGGTGGCGGGGGCCTGGGGCTCCTCCTGCTCTTTGTTGTACCACCAGCCTGTCCTCCCATTTCCTCTGCACTCTTGTCCCTGGTTTCAGAGATGCCTGAGCCCCGTTTCCTGACTACCCCAGTTCTGCATAAGTGGGTGTGTTCTGGTCCACGAGGGCTTGTGTTTGTTTTTCTCCATTTCTGAGTCACCATGTGTCTATCTTAGAAAATTTTGTTGATGTCTCCCGTCTCCTCTCCTCTCCTGTTCTCTTTATCCTTCTGTTCCCATTTTACTGGGATCTCAGGATAGAGTGGAAATAACGTAGGTTCGGATCTCTGCCCCTACCAGTTTAACTGGTTTCCCTGGAAGTCCTGTTGGTCAACCGTGAACTGAGCGCCTGCTATGTGCAGAGCAGTCTAAGAGTTTGCTTCCCTGCTTGGAGCACAGGCTCTCCCTCCTTCCAGCTTCCTTCCAGTGTGCTCCCCAGGCAAGGGGAGGACCTGCCCAGCCCTTGCAGGTCTGAAGGAGCTGGCCAGGTGGGCGGCCCCGGCAGCACCTGCTCCTGGTGAGAAATGCGGTCCCTGGGCTGCACCTGTCAGCTGGCCTCCTCCTTCCTCCAGGGCCAGAGGCCGAGTTAACCCCAGTTTGGTCCTAGGTTTTTGATGCAACAAATACCACCCGAGAACGGAGGGCGACCATCTTTAATTTTGGAGAACAGAACGGCTACAAGGTGAGGCCTCACTGGCTCACCTCTTTGGTTGTGCTATGGTGCATTCGGGCCCTCTGGGGTCCGTTTCACAGCCTCCTGATGCATGCAGGGCTTGGGGCAGGTGGGCTCCCTAGTGGATTTGGGATTAGAGGGGCTGCGCTTTTTTCTCTGCGTGGGATTTTCTTTCCGGGGAGGCAGGGGTCTTGGTGGGAGAGTCCTGGATAGGGTGGCACCTGCTTTGGTTCCATGCTCCTTGACCCTGCCCCAACACCAGAGGGGCTCGGGGGCCTGGCTGTTCAGCATGGCCCTCAGTGGGGTAGGGAGCTCTGTGGGCCAGGTGCAGAGCCCTAAATGTGTCTGTGGTTTCTTTCCTCCTGCCTGTCCTGGTCCTTGCTGCAGACCTTTTTTGTTGAGTCCATATGTGTGGATCCTGAGGTCATAGCTGCCAACATCGTGGTGAGTGGTGCATCTGACCTTGTGGGGGCAGTAATGCAACTCAGGTGGCATGTAACAGTGAGGTCCCTCTCCAGGTTTGTGCTGGTGTCTAGGCTAGCCTTAATTTGGTCTTCCTGAACCTTCTGGGGTTGAGGAAGCAGTAGAACGTTGGGTTGGGTGAACCTGGAGCCCTGAGGAGCACTCAGTGTGGAGGGCATTCATTCATTCATTCATTCATTCATTTATTCTCCTCCCCTTCCTTTCCCTCCCCCTCCCCCTCCCCTTCACAATTCCCTGGACAATAAAAAAGTAACTTCAGCCCCCGGGGGTTGGGTTGAGAGTGGGGTGGGGGGCGATGTTTGTATTTTGAAAGAGAAAGAGACTTTCTCCCCTGCCCTGCCCTCCCATGTTTATCCAAGGAATGAACATCTGGGTTTGGGGAGATAGTTCAGGTGGGGAGGACCTTCCAGGTCCCCTACCCCTCTGGGCTCACCTCCCTCTGTGCTACAAAGATGAGAGGCTCCAATCTCAGGGTGCCCAGTAATAGCCACTTAGTACTAGCGTGGGAACTTGGACCAGGAAGCCTCTCGACTTCCTAATGGGACCAGCCGCCTACGGTTGGCCTCCAGCCTCGCGCCCCCTGCCTTGGCCTGACCTCCAGCCTAGCCTCCCCTGCCCAGCCCTTGCCCAGTATTCTCCTTGGTCTCTGCCCTGCCTGGCCTCCAGCCCTGATGTGCCCTTGCTCTGTGCCTGCCTCCGGCAGCAAGTGAAGCTGGGCAGCCCTGACTATGTCAACCGCGATAGTGATGAGGCCACAGAGGATTTCATGAGGCGCATCGAGTGCTATGAGAATTCGTACGAGTCGCTGGATGAGGACCTGGACAGGTGAGCGAGGAGAGCCCTGTGTCCTACAGCTATGATGAGTGGGTGGTGGAGGCCTCACTCAGCTGCCTCCTTGTGGCTCCCCATGGAGGTGGCTGAGGGCAGAGATGGTCTGGCTTTTTTTGGTTTTTTCCTTGGGGCAGAAATCGTGGGCTGGAGGTGACTCGCAGAACCCCTGTGACCTTACTGGAGTTCTGCGAGTCAGAATTTTCTCCTATTCCATCATAAAGTCGAGCCTAATTTCTATGTAGAAAGTCTTCCCATAAGGCATTTGCAAACATGACATGCTCTTCTTCAGATTTGTAGTCTGGATTTTGAGAACCCTGCCTATGAACAGCTGGCAGTGGCTGGTGCTTGTGAGCTCCCCCTTGCCTCCCTCTGGAATGGAAGAAGCAGCAGGAGTGAGTGTTGGGTGGGGAGGGGTCTTTAGGCTCATAAGGGCATTTAACTGAGGCTCTTACAGCAGTGGTCAGCAAACTTTTTCTGTAGAGGGTCAGGTAGTAAGAATTTTAGGCTTTGGGGGCATACAGTCTCTGTAGCAAGTACTTAACTCTGCCAGTGTAGTGCAAAAGAAACATAGTATGTAAATAAATGGGCGTGACTGTGTTCCAATAAAACTTTATTCACAAAAACAGGCTGCAGGCTGAATTTGATTTGCTGGCCGTAGTTTGCCAACTCCTGTCTTACAGCATAAGTGGGGGCAGTGGTTAAGTAAATGATAGTGTAACCCCTTGGTAAAGTATTACACAGTCATTATAAATCATACTGGAAAGTCCTGGGAAAGTATATGTTATGTAGTATTAAGCAAAAAGGCTGGAATATAAACTTGTGCTTGGGTCGTTAGAATTACATGAGAATATATAATGCATAAAAACCAAGAAAAACAAGCAAGTGTTGGAGGGATGGTTTCTGGGGGTGTTTACAGACAGTCCCTGGACTGGCTGTAAGTCTCCTCAGCTGGGCTCTTGAGCCAGCCCAGGCGAGTGGGCCTAAGCTGTGCTTGCTGCCCGGGCCTCGCTCTGGTTTTCAGTGTTTCCTCTGGTCCCCCCAGCACAGCATTCCTCCTCATGGTTCTGTGATGTGACTACATTAGAGGGGCTTAATCTAGAGCGGCTCCTGTTGAATTTGTCAGTAAACGTTGCTCCTGTTTTTATTGGTGGTGTCAGTATAACAACCTTAAACCTCAACTGAGGTCCCATGGTCCAGACAGTGAGAACTCACATGAGAACATCCAACAGGCTCCCAGGCTCAACCAGAACATGATACCTGAGAAACCCTGCCTTTTCCTCCTGCTGCCCGCCCCCGCCCCCAACAAACGTAAATGGAAGCGTGTTCTCCAAGCCACAGCATTGCACTGGTCCAAAGCAGGGGAAGTGGCAGAGCTGGGTTTGTCGGCTGCTGCCACCAGCACCATCCTCCTGTACTTCTTGTCTCGTCCACCTGCTGCCTAGTATGGGGTGTGGCAGCCACTCGGATGACCTGGGCTGGGTTCTAGGGTGAGGCTCACTGGGAGAAGGAAAGGCCAGGTCCATGGATGGCTGACCAGGAAGAGTGGAGGGGAGGAGCATTTGCCAGCTACTCCTAGGTCAATCTTGGAAAAAACTGTCTCTTGGTTCATCTTGCAGACAGTGCGTTGAGAGCTCAGAGGTAGGCCAGAAGGGATCTGGGGGTACAGAGCAGCGGTAAAAGTCACAGTGTGGTATGACTGACCCCTCGCTTTGGATGTCACCTCTTGGCAGCATGAGTGTTAAGCACCTCTCACAGGGTTCGTCTGTATATCACGCATGTTGTGTTGCTCCCACCTCACCCCCATCACTCGTCCACCAGCTGACGGTCCTGTGGGTTGTGATGTCAAGCCTGGGGGTCAGAGATGTGAGGCTGTGCAGCCCATTCCTGTGGCTGGCAGGATGTGCCCTTGAGGGCCCTCGTCACACTCACAGGCCTCTCTCTACCTTCTCTCTGGAAAGAGGTCTGTCCTACATCAAGATCATGGACGTGGGACAGAGCTACGTAGTGAACCGTGTGGCTGACCACATCCAGAGCCGCATCGTATATTACCTCATGAACATCCATGTGACCCCCCGCTCCATCTACCTCTGCCGGCACGGGGAGAGCGAGCTCAACCTCAAGGGCCGGATTGGTGGGGACCCAGGACTATCTCCCCGGGGCAGGGAGGTGAGTGTGTGTGTGTGTGTGTGTGTGTGTGTGTGTGTGGCTGTGCATTGGTACCTCTAGGTGGCTAGGTTTGGGTATGTGCCGCGTGTGCTGGGGCTGGGCGTCAGTTCTCATAGCTAATGTGCATTTGAGGTAGATGACCTTCATTCAGTCTAGAATGTTCCCATCATGTAGGGAGGGTCACCAAACAGATACCTGGATCTCTGGCTTCCATGTGAGCTGTCACCAGCTGAACCCCTTTCCTTGGAGAGGCATGCCATTCTAGGGGTGACCTGAGTCCCTGCGGTGCAGCGGATAGTTGTGCCACAGTCCAGGGGAAATATTGGGGCCTCAGTGGGGAGGTCATACAGTCTAGGGTGCATAGTGGGAGTACGGGGGGGGTGGCAGGGGACATGATGAGCTATGACTGGAACTGCACTCAGGGTCTGGGAAGGAGGCACAAGAACAGCAGTTGTGGGTGTGGGTGTGACTGAGACATTAGTTTGGGTTTTTTACCAAACCTGTGTTCTCTGAGGCTGAGCATGACCCCGTGGACTCTGGCTGTGGGGTCCTTTGAGGGCAGCCCAGGACCTGTGGGTCTGAATTTGCTTGTGATGTGTTTCAGTTTGCCAAGAGCCTGGCCCAGTTCATCAGTGATCAGAACATCAAGGACCTGAAGGTCTGGACGAGCCAGATGAAGAGGACAATCCAGACAGCCGAGGCACTGGGTGTGCCTTACGAGCAGTGGAAGGTCCTCAACGAGATCGATGCGGTAATCACCATCTCTTCCCTCCCTGCCCAGGTCTCCAGGGCAAGGCTGCGCTCAGCTAGGGTGACAGTGTTGAGGGTCAGGAGAGCTTCCCCTTAACTTTTCTTCCTGTTTTGGGGTTTTCATTGTCCCTCCCTCCCTTCCTTCCCTTCTTTTGCATTTAACTGTTTAGATAAACCAGAATTTATTTTGATATTCTGACATAAGCCTTAAATCTCATCTTTCCCCAGTTAACTAACTTATCTGTAACTATCTATCTATCATTTTCCTGTTGATTTGTTTTATCTACTCTTATATTAAGTTATTACGTGAAATTTATTTATCTGTTCATGCACCAATATCACACTGTTTTACCTATGGCAGTTTTTCACTGTGTGTATTGGCCACTTGGATATCTTTTGTGAGGTCTTTTGCACTTTTTTCCCCCTATTGGATTGTCTGCCTTTTACTTATTGATTTTAGGAGTTCTTCATGTACTCTGGATATGATGCATATCTGGTAATTTTTGATTGAATCTGGACATTTTGTGTGAACAGTTATGGAGATAATATGAAGTTCTGCTTAATGTTATCTTTCTCCAGAGGATTAGCTTTTGCTTCTGGCAGGCAGTTGGAGCAGATTACCTTAGTCTCATCAGGGATAGAACTGTTTCAAAGCTGCATGTTTTGTTTTTGTTTTTGTTTTGATGAAGACTGGCCCTGAGCTAACATCTGTTGCCAATCTTCCTCTATTTTATGTGGGATGCTGCCACAGCTTGGCTTGACAAGCGGTGCTGGGTCTGCGCCTGAGATCCCAACCTGTAAACCCTGGGCCACCAAAGTGCAGCACACAAACTTAATCAGTACTATGCCACCCGGCTGCCTCCAGAGCTGTGTTTTAATCCTTATGGAGGCTACTCAATTTTCAGGTCCTTCTGTTTCTAGAGTGTAGCCTTTAAGGTGCTGATGGAAAACCTTGTGGGCCCTAAGCTTCTATTTTTTGTCTCCTCAGCCTAAGATTGCTGACAGCTGTGCCAAGCTTCTGCCCACCCAGCCCCTACTTCCTGCTTGGCTTCTCATCATTTCCCCCCCAGTTTTATTGAGATATGATTGACATATAACTTTGTATCAGTTTTAGGTGTGCAACACGATGATTTCCTATATGTATGTATTGTGAAATGATTAGCACAAGTTTAGTTAACATCCATCACCTCACAGAGTTACACATTTTTTTTCTTGTGATGAGAACTTTTAAGATCTACTCTCAGCAACTTTTAAATATACGATACAGGATTAAGTTTAGTTAGCAGTGTGATGCTGTACATACATCATAGCTCCAGAACTTATTTCTCTGATAACTGCAAGTTTGTATCTTTTGACCACCTTCACCCATTACCCCTACCCCCAGCTGCTTATTCTTTTAACTGCCACTTTCCCTCAAAGGGAAAAATGATGCTATATATCAGGTTCACCTCTTTGGTCTTCCCTTCAGTTCAAGATCTTGGCCCCTCAAATCCTCTCTGCCTTGTAGCTCTATGCTGATCTCAAACAGATTTAAATTTTTTTTCTGTCTGACTTTTCTAATTGCTGTCACTGGAGGGTTGGTCTGAAACAAGCTAGTCCACCATTGCCTAAAGTGGAAGTCACTAATGAGATCAGATTTGAATCTTAGAAAGATCACCCCAACTGATGTAGAGAATGGTTCTGTTGGGATGAGGTTGGGGGGACCAAGCTGGAGAAGGGAGACTAGTTAGAGGTGCCTGCAGTGGCCTGGTAAGGTGATGACATCTGTGACTTGGGTGGCAGCAGTGAAAGAGAAAGGAGTGGATGGATTTGAGGGACGTTATTCCCTCATCATGTATTCATGTGAACCTCCCAGTGGTAGGAGCTGGGCCACGTGCTGGGGACTGAGATCCTGGTGAAGTGATAGAACCTGATGATAACTGGCTGTGGGGGTAAAAAGGAGAGAAATCCAGGATGACTCCACATTTCCAGCCACCGGGAAATGTTCTGGGTCGAGGAAGGTGATGAGCTCACGTGAGGGCAGTAGCTATGTCTGCTTTGTTCACCACGTGGTAGGTGCTCAATAAATATGTACTGAATGAAAGGAGGAAGTTCGTGGGAGATGTTCAAGTGCAGATACCCTGGAGGCAGTCTGATCTCCGAGGAGAAGTCGGGGCTTGGGCATCCTTCCTACAGACGTCGTACTTGAGACTGTGGAATGGATGAGGTGGCTGAGGGAAGAGAAGTGGGACCAGGACAAAGCCCTGGGGAGCCCCAGCATTTAAGGGGCTATGGAGGTGACCATGGAAGTGAAAGCAGAGAGAAGGAGGCAGTGGTCAGTGGGGTGAGATTCCACAGAGAGTGGGGAGTGAGGCCAGGCTCCAAACTGACCATTAGGATGTAATAGCAAGATCACTGGGGTTCTTGGCATGAGCCTGGTGGGGCTGGTGCCCAATGGGAGTGGGTGGGGAAGTGAGTGAGAGGGATTATAACATTGTATTAGTTTTAGGTGTGCAACATGATGATTTAATGTATGCATATACTGTGAAGTGATTACCACAATAAGTTTAGTTAACATCCATCACCTCACATAGTTGCAAATTTTGGAGGGGGCTCAGAGTCAAGGGAGAGAGTGAGCATACAAGGAGTGAGAATACGGGAGGCCCTGACGGGTGGCCAGAGAGATTCTGGGGTATCAGGAGGGGAGAGGGGTGCGGGTGGCCACAGAGAATTATGTCTAGTATCTTTTTCTTCAGAATCTCATGGAGATTTCCCTTAAGAGTGAGAGGAAGGAAAAGTTTCAAATGGAAGTTAACCAATGGGAAGAGTTAGCTGGTCTAGAGACCAGGAATTTTCTGGGATACTTTTGTCTGTGTCCTGGGGGTGGTCCACCAGCTCCCAACAGATGGATGCAGCTGTGTAAAAGGCAGACTGCTTGTTAACTTGTCACCTTGTTCAGTTTTGTCCCTATGGATATGATGGAAGCACAGGGGGACAGAGGAGGTGAGTAGTTGGGAGGAGGTTAGTGAGGACACATGCTATGGAATGCATTCAAGCTGGAAAAGATTTGGGGAGCAGATGGGGGAGTCCACGGCATTCTGAGATGGGAGGGGCCCCAGGGGACAGGGTTCATTGGGGCAGGTAGGCCAAGGAGGCTGACAGTAGGGGTGTTAACAAGGGACACAGCTCCAGTGTCCTGTGGGAGGTTGAGCCACTTGGCCACAAGGAGGAAGCCTTATTGTTGTTTCTTGTGAATAAGATCTTGTCCCGACTCTGTCTGGTTGTTGATGGTCCACAGAAAACCCATGACAAAATTCCTTTATTTACTGTAGTAATTTTCCAGTTAATTCTCTTAGGTTTTCTTTCTTTTTTTTATTTTAACTTTTTGTTGTTGTTTTTTGAGGAAGATTAGCCCTGAGCTAACTGCTGCCAATCCTCCTCTTTTTGCTGAGGAAGACCGACCCTGAGCTAACATCCGTGCCCATCTTCCTCTACTTTATATGTAGGATGCCTACCACAGCATGGCTTGCCAAGTGGTGCCATGTCCGCACCCAGGATCCAAACCGGCAAACCCCGGGCTGCCGAAGTGGAAAGTGCGCACTTAACTGCTGTGCCACCGGGCCGGCCCTCTCTTAGGTTTTCTTAAGGAGCTATCAGATCTTCTGAAATAAGGATAATTCAGTTTTCACCTTCACAGACTTTGTGTTTCTGTTTTGTATTATTGCATTGGCAAGAATAAGTGACGGGCAAACTAGATTTCCTTGTTTGCCTCTTAATTTAATGGGCTGATATTATAAAATGAATTTGGTGGATTTTCAGTCTCTTCTGAGCCTTTAGGATTCACTCCTCCTTCAGCAAAGCTCCCTGACCTGGGGCTTTGTATTCTTTGAGTTAATTCTTTGATGACAATTAAAGTGTATTCTTTGGTCTATTTTTTTAAACATATTCTTGAGTCATCTTTTTTGTCCTCTGATGTTTTATTATGAAAAGTTTCAAAGGAACAGAGCACCAGTGAAGTGTGAGAACAATATAAGGCAAACTAATACATGTGGAATCCTAGAAAAAGATGGGTGTAGAGAACAGAAAAGAAATATTTGCAGAAATAAGGGGTAAAAGTCAGAGAGTTGTTCAGTTGCAAAGGGGAGAAGGCAACTTTTTGGATGATGGAATTTATATCGTGATTGTGGTGGTGGTTATATAACTTTATACATATGTTAAAACTCATTGAAGGGGCTGGCTCCGTGGCCGAGTGGTTAAGTTCTCGCGCTCCAGCTTGAGCGGCCCAGGGTTTCGCCAGTTTGGATCCTGGGCGCGGACATGGCACTGCTCATCAGGCCATGCTGAGGTGGCATCCCACATTCCACAACTAGAAGGACCCACAACTAAAAAAAAATATATATATATATACACACAACTATGTCCTGGGGGCTTTGGGGTGAAAAAGGAAAAATAAAATTAAAAAAAATTAAGATTAAAAAAAAATAACATTGAATTGTACTTAAAATTGGTAAATTTTATTGTATGTAAATTTTACCTCCATAAAAATGATAATTTCCTCCTTCCCTCAAAAAAGTTTCAAACAGATAGCAGAGTTGAAAGATTTTTATAGGAACACCTGTATACCCACTATATTAGCTTTCTGTTGCTGCATAACATATTACCACAGACTTAGTGGCTTCAAACAACACACAATATTATCTCACAGTTTCTGTGGGTCAGGAGTCTGGCAGGGATTGGCTGGGTTCGCTGCTCAGGGTCTTATCAGGCTGCAGTCAAGATGTTGGCCAGGGCTTTGGTCTTATCTGAGGCTTGGGGTCTTCTTCCGAGCTCATGTGGTGTTGGCAGAATTCCTCTCCTTGTGGTTATAGGAGTGAGGTCCTTGGTGCCGGCCTCGTGGCCTCGTGGTTAAGTTCGTGTGCTCCACTTTGGCAGCCCAGGGTTTCACTGGTTCGATCCTGGGCGCTGACATGGTACCGCTCATCAAGTCATGCTGAGGCGGTGTCCCACATGCCACAACTAGAAGGACCCGCAACTAAAAATACACAGCTATGTACTGGGGCCTTTGGGAGAAAAAGGAAAAAATAAAATCTAAAAAAAAAGAAGGAGTGAGGTCCTATTCCTATCAGCCAAAGGGGTGCTCTCAACTGCCAGGGGCCATACACAATTCTTGTGATGTGACCCTCATACAATATGGCAGCCTAATTCTTCAAAGCCAGCAAGGAGGAGTCTCTATCTCTCTATAGTCAGCTAAGACGGAGTCTTATGTAATATAACATGGTCGTGGCATTGACGTCCTATCACCTTTGCATAGTCTGGTGGTTGGTTAGAAGCAAGTCACTGACTCTGCCTGTGCTCAAGGGGAGGGGATTATATAAGAGCTTGACTCACTGGGAGTCACCTTAGGGTGTGTCTGCACCTCCACCCTCAAGATTCTACCATCAACCTTTTATTATACCTGCTTTATCATCTCCTATTCATCTTTGCATCCCGAGTCATCCTAATAGTTTATTTTATTCAAAATTTATTTGTTCATCAGAATGTTAAGTTATTAGTACATATCAGTAGATTATGCTCATGTCATAGTATCAGTATCAGTAGGTGTTACCCTTTTTTCCATCCTTTGATTTTGTGGGTTTATTCTTCTTTCTTCTATTTTCTTTTGTGAGGAAGATTGGCCCTGAACTTACATCTGTGCCAGTCTTTCTCTATTTTTTGTATGTGGGATGCTGCACCTGGGATCTGAACCTGTGAACTCTGGGCCACCGAAGTGGAGCGCATGAACTTAACCACTATGCAACCAGGCCAGCCTCTCTTCTTTCTTAATTAGATTTGCCAGAGATGGCCGCTCATTGAATTTTTTCTGAAGAACCAGATCTCAGATTGTATAAATTCTATTGTTTTTTTGTTTTCTAATTAATTAATTTTTTGCTTTTGTTTATATCATTTCCTTTTACTTACTTCCTTTGGTTTTTTAATTTCTAGAGTTTATTGACTAGGACATTTATAATCATTCTTTCTTCTTGAATAATGAAAGCATATAAAGCTATTTTTTGCCTCATTTTATTGAGTTGCAGTCAGAGAATGTGACCTGTAGTTTTAGCCTTTTGGAATTTGTTGAGGCCCTCGCTATTGCCTAGAATATGGTAAATTTTCATAAATATCTCATGGCCATTTGCAAGGAAGGTCTGTTGTCTGTTGATTGGATACAACATCCAATATGTGTTCGTTATCAAATTATATGAAAGAATTACAGAGTTTTTGCACTTGTGGGGGTGTATGTGTGTGTGATGAAGCATTCTCATTTTTAGAATTTTATGTTGAAGTATTTCAGGTGAAATAGAATCATGTCTGGCATTATCTTCAAAGTAATCCAGTTGGTTGGGGAGAGGGAAGCAGGTATAGGTTTAGTTGAAACAAGATTGGTTGTGTTGTTAATATTCAAGGCTAAGAAGTGGGTACATGGGATCATTCATTATACTATTGTCTCTACTTTTCTGTATGGTTGAAAATTTCCATAAGAAAAAGTTTGTATGTGTATCTCCTTAATTTCAACTTCTTAATTATATCCTTTAAATTTTCTGTATCCTTATATTTTTTGGTTTACTTGATCATCATAAGTCAATAGTTGAATGTTAGAGACACTCTATAATTATTATTGTGTTCATTTTTCTTGCATTTTTAACAATTTTGCATTATTTTTACTTTTTCTCTTCTATATGTCAATATTTTGTTATGAAGTAATTTAAAAGTTCATGACTTATGAATTTGTGGGACATAAAATGAAACAGATGGCCACTCCAGTAAGGTTAATTCAGTGAGCATTTATAAAGGGACTATTTGCAAAGATATGGGCAGGGTAGAGGGAAACTACAAGGGGTATTACTTTTTACTGACCTCCTAACAACAGGAACCATTGCTTCACTTGGGCAGAGGAGAGAGGAAAAAGAGAGGATACAGGAATCGGGGGGCAGGGAGCACTGAGGACAGAGCAGCCTGATGGGATGAGACCTTAGGTGAAGACCCAGACCACTGAAAGCAACTCCTGTAGGAGGGAGCCTGGGAATAAACATCTCAGCCTCGCTCTCTTCCCTCCCTATGACCTCCTGTCAGGGTTCTTTATGGACTAGCCCAATAAAAATTAGTGGCCATGCGAGCCTTGTGGATGCAGTCCACAAGGGTCAGCCTTCTGGGGCAGAGAGCAGATGGAGAAGCAGGAGAAGGATCTGGAAGGGCAAATGAGATGAACCAGCACAGCACCTCCTTTTCTTTCCACCTTTAAAAGAAGCTATTCTGTTGTCTTCTGGGTTGCATTGTTTCTAACAGGAAGTTTGTTGTCATTCTCATCTTCATTCTGTACATAACGTGTCTTCTTTTTCTCTAACTGCTTTTAATTTTTTTTTTTTAAAGATTGGCACCTGAGCTAACATCTGTTGCCACTCTTCTTTTTTTTTTCTTCTTCGTCTCCCCGAAGCTCCCTGGTACATAGTTGTATATTCTAGTTTTGAGTTGCCACCCTAGCATGACCTGATGAGCAGTGCCATGTCTGCGCCCAGGATCTGAACTGGTGAAACCCTGGGCTGCTGAAGTGGAGCATGCAAACTTAACCACTTGGCCATGGGGCCAGCCCTTACTTTTTTTTAATTTAATTTTTACTGAGTTAATGATAGGTTACAATCTTGTGAAATTTCAGTTGTACATTATTGTTTGTCAGTTGTGTTGTAGGTGCACCCCTTCACCCTTTGTGCCCACCCCCCACCCTACCTTTCCCCTGGTGGCCACTATTCTGTTCTCTTTGTCTACATTTTTAAATTCCTCATATGAGTGGAGTCATACAGAGGTTGTCCTTCTCTATCTGGCTTATTTCACTTAACATAATTCCCTCAAGGTCCATCCATGTTGTTGCAAATGGGATGATTTTGTTCTTTTTTATGGCTGAGTAGTATTCCATTGTATATATATACCACATCTTCTTTATCCATTCATCTGTTGATGGGCACTTAGGTTGCTTCCACGTCTTGGCTATTGTAAATAATGCTGTAAAGAACATTGGGGTGCTTGGGACTTTTGGAATTGCTGACTTCAAGCTCTTTGGATAGATACCCAGTAGTGGGATAGCTGGATCGTATGGTAGTTCTATTTTTAATTTTTTGAGGAATCTCCATACTGTTTTCCATAGTGACCAGCCCCTACTTTTAATTTTTAATTCTCTCCTATCACTGATTTTCAGCAGTTTGCTTATGATGTGCCATGGTGTATATTTTCTTTTAATGTTTATCCTGCTTGGAGTTCATTGAGATTCTTAGATTTTGTTTAGATTTTGGAGTTGTTTATGTTGAGGCCAAAGCAAATCTGGTACTAGTTACTCTCTTATGGCTCCGTCTTTGTTTTGGATGGTTCCTGTTTCAATATAAAACACTTTTAGCATGGATTTATACTTTGGCTAATTTGAATGTTACCATATTACTTGCAAGTACAGTATTACCAATATTACTTGCTTTTCTTTTTCCAATTTTGTTTATTGTGGTAAAATACACATAACATAAATTTACCATCTTAACCACCATTTTTAAGTACACAGTTCATTGGTATTAAATACATTCATAATATTGTGCAACCATCACCACCATCCATCTCCAGAACTCTTTTCGTCTTGTAAAATGGAAACTCTATACTCATTAAACAATAACTCCCCATTCTCTCCTCCCCCCAGCCCCTGGCAACCTCCATTCTACTTTCTGTCTCTGTGATTTTGACTACTCTAAGTACCTCACTTAAGTGGAATCATACAGTATTTGTCTTTTTGCAACTGGCTTATTTCACTTAGCATAATGCCCTCAGGGTTCATCCACGTTGTAGCATGTGTCATGATCACCTTCCTTTTTAAGGCTGAATAAGGTTTCATTGTATGGATATTCCACGTTTTGCTTATCCATTCATCTGTCAATGGACACTTGGGTTGCTTCTACCTTTTAGCTGTTGTAAATAATGCTGCTATGAACATGCGTATGCGACTATCTCTTTGAGACCTTGCTTTCATTTCTTTTTTGTTTTTTGGGGTTTTTTTTTAAGATTTAATTTTTCCTTTTTCTCCTCAAAGCCCCCTGGTACATCGTTGTGTACTTTTAGTTGTGGGTCCTCCTAGTTGTGGTACGTGGGATGCCGCCTCAGCATGGCTTGATGAGTGGTGCCATGTCCGCGCCCAGGATCCAGACCAGGGAAACCCTGGGCCTCCGAAGCTGGAGAGTGCGAACTTAACCACTCGGCCACAGGGCCGGCCCCTCATTTCTTTTTGGTATATACCTAGACATGGGATTGCTGGATCATATGGTATTTCTGTTTTAATTTTTTTGAGGAACCACTATAGTACTATTTTCCACAGTGGCTGTACCACTATACATTCCTACCAACAGTGCATAAGGGTTTCAGTTTCTCTACATCTATGCCAACAACACTTGTTGTTTTTCTGTTTTTTTGGGAGTAGCCTTCCTAATGGGTATGAGGTGGTATCTCATTGTGGTTTTAATTTGCCCATCCCTACTTTTTGTCTGTATTTTTTGGTTATATTTACTCCCTTTTATTTTTAACCTTTTTGTATCATTTTCTTTAGATGAAAGGAGCACATCTTTGGTTTATTTTCCAGCCTAGCTTGAGAGCTTTTTTCCATTCAGGGATCTAAACCCATTTACATTTATTATTATAATTGCTGTGTTTGATCTTGTTTTAAATACTTTGTAGTTTTCTCTTTATTCCAATTTTTCTGTATAAAGATCATCTTTTTGTATAAAAAAAAGATGTATAAATATCGCCTTTGGAAGGCAGACAGTGTTTCTATTCCAGTAGTCATTACCTTGAAGCTTTTCAAAGACTTTCTTTTTTTTTTTTTTCTTTGAGGAAGGTTAGCCCTGAGCCAACATCTGCCACCAATCCTCCTCTTTTTGCTGAGGAAGCCTGGCCCTGAGCTCACATCTGTGCTCATCTTCCTCTACTTTATATGTGGGACGCCTGCCACAGCATGGCTTGCCAAGCAGTGCCATATCCGCACCCAGGATCTGAACCCGCGAACCCCAGGCTGCCAAAACAGAACATGTGCACTTAGCTGCTGTGCCACTGGGCCAGCTCCCTCAAAGACATTCTTAAGCAGGATGCACATAAAGGAATAATTAAAATATACTTGTGAAAGTTATTAACAGGAAAATAATTCTTGGCTCTGTTGGGAAAGATGAGGCTGTGTTATTTCCATCTATTTCCTTTCTTCTCAGTTTTTTCGTTAATGTAGTTGGGCAGAGTTCAGGATCATGATTTTTTAAATCTGTGTTTTTCTCTTCTTCACAGTTGATGATCTCTTTCAAAAGAGTAAGCACTTTTTGTAGCCTATTTTGTAACTCATTTAACCATTTGTAGGCTCCCATCAGCTGTGGCTGGTGGGAGCTGTGGGAGGTCTCCAGGCTCTGATTTCTTTCTCAGGCAAAGGGCAGCTCCCTGGGACAGGTTAGGGGCCGTGTCTGCCCTGCAGGGACAGGGACGTGGCTCTAGCATTTGGTTTTGCAGAGAAACCTTTGGCTGCCCCAATTTGTTTCCTTTGAAGTTAATCTGATTCTTTTCCTAGATGCTTGTGGATTCCCTTCTTGATCTTTCATATTTGGCATCTACTGGAACTTGTAGGACCTATTAATCATCCATGTTATCTTTGTTCTTTTTCTCTGTTCTGGTAAACAGCCTTGGGCTAGTCTTCTATGTCAACATCCGGATTTTTTTCATAATTTAATCCACAACTTACTGCCTTATTTTTCCTTTTTTTTTAAAAAAAAAACTAAATGGCTTTATTGAGATATGAATCACGTATCATACAGTTCACCTAAAGTATATAATCCAGTGGTTTTTAATGTATTCAAAGAGTTATACAATCATTGCCACAGTCAATTTTAGAACATTCCATTACTTAAAAAACAACCCTACAGGGGCTGGCCCCATGGCCGAGTGGTTGAGTTCATGCGCTCTGCTCTGGTGGCCCAGGGTTTCGCTGGTTCGGATCCTGAGCTTGGACCTAGCAGGCCATGCTGAGGCGGTGTCCCACATGGCAGAACTAGAAGGACCTACAACTAGAATATACAACTATGTATATGTACTGGGGGGCTTTGGGGAAAAGGGAAAAAAAAGAATATTGGCAACAGATGTTAGCTCAGGTGACAGTCTTTAATAAGAACAACCCCATAGGACCAGCCCATGGCCTAGTGGTTAAGTTCGGTGTGCTCCGCTTTGGCCGCCCCGGTTTAGTTACCAGGAGTGGACATACACCACTTGTCTGTGGCCATGCTGTGGTGGTAGCCCACATACAAAAAGAGGAAGATTGGCAGTGGATATTAGCTCAGGGCGAATCTTCCTCAGCAAAAAAAAAAGCAACCATATACGCCTTAGCAGTTGCTCCCCATTTCCTTCCAACCCCTCCCCCAAGCCTTAGGCTACTACTATTTTGTGTCTCTATAGGTTGTCATATTTTGAACATTTTATGTAAATGGAATCATATGATAGGTGGTCTTTTATGACTGGCTTCTTTCACTTAGCGTGTTTTCAAGGTTCATCTCTGTGGAACACAGAACTTCATTTCTGTGGTATCAGAACTTCGTTTCTTTATATTGCCAAGTACTAAGTAGTCTGTTGTGTGGATAGACCACATATTATTTACTCATTCATCAGTTGGTGGGCATTTGGGTAGTTCCCATTTTTGGGCTTTAGGAATAATGTTGCTGTGAACATTCGCATTCAAGTTTTTGTGTGGACACGTTTTTATTTCTCTGGGGTACATACCTAGGAGTGGAATTGCTAGGTTACACGACACTTTATGTTTAACCTTTTGAGGACCTGCCAGACTGTTTTCCAAAGCAGCTGCACCATTTCACCTTTCCACCAGCTGTATATGAGAGTTCTGATTTCTCCACATCCTTGCCAACACTTGTTATTATCTGTCTTTTTGATTATACCACACAACCCTGGAACACAATTCAGCCAAGTTCTCTGCCATTTTGTAACAAAGATCACCTTTTCTCTAGTGTCCAATGACATACACCTCATTTCCTTCTGAGGTCTCACCAGACATACCTTTAATAATCAGATTTTTAGCAACATTCTGTTCATGATGACATATGTATCCTGGAAGACGATGGAAGCTCTGTCTACTGTGCTTCACTTCCTTCTGAGCCTTCACCAGAATCACTTTTAATGCACATATTTTTACCAAGTTTCTGGTGGTTGCCAGCAGTCCTTGGCATTCCTTGGCCTACAGCTGCATCACTCCAATCCCAATCTCCATCATCGCATGGCTTCTTCCCTATGCGTCTCTCTGTGTCTTCACTGGCCTTCTTGAAACAATACCAGTCACCCTTAAATGACCTCATCTACTTGGTTACATCTGCAAAGATCCTATTTCCAAATAAGGTCACGTTCACAGGTACCAGTGGTTTAGAATTCATACCTTTTCTAGGGGAACACATTCAACTCACAACAGGTGGTTTGCATCTTTCTAGGAATTTTCCTTTTTCATTTAAGTTATCTAATTTGTTGGTATAAGGTTGTTAATGATAGTCCCTTACAATCCCTTTCATTTCTGTAAGCTTGGTAGCAGTGTCCCTCTTTCATTCCTAATTTTAATAATTTGAGCTTTCTTTTTTCTTGTCAGTCTAGCAAAAGATTTGTGAATTCTCTTGATCTTTTCAAAGCACCAACTTTTGATTTTGTTGCTTTTCTCTGTTTTCTGTTTTCTATTTCATTAATTTCTGCTCTAATCTTTATTATTTCCTTTTTCCTGCTTGCTTTGGGTTTAATTTGCTCTTCTTTTTCCAGTATCTTAAAGTGGAAGATTAGATTGTTGATTGGAAATCTTTTTCAATTATTATATTGAGGTCATATTGCTTTGTAACATTGTATAATTTCAGGTATACGTTGTTATATATCAGTTTCTTTCTTTTTTTTTTTAAAGATTTTATTTTTTTCCTTTTTCTCCCCAAAGCCACCTGGTACATAGCTGTATATTCTTCGTTGTGGGTCCTTCTAGTTGTGGCATATGGGATGCTGCCTCAGCGTGGCTTGATGAGCAGTGCCATGTCCGTGCCCAGGATTTGAACCAATGAAACACTGGGTTGCCTGCAGCGGAGCTCATGAACTTAACCACTCGGCCATGGGGCCAGCCCCAGTATATATCAGTTTCTGTATGGACTGCATTGTGCTCACCACCAGTAGTCTAATTTTTATCACCATACATACGTGCCCCTTTACTCCTTTTGCCCACCCCTTCACCCCGTTCTCCCCTGGTAACAACTAATCTGTTCTTTTTGTCCATGTGTTTATCTTCCACATATGAGTGAAATCATACAGTATTTGTCTTTCTCTGGCTTATTTCGCTTAACATCATACCCTCAAGATCCATCCATGTTGTTGCAAATGGGAGGACTTTGTCTTTTTTTATGGCTGAATAGTATTCCATTGTATATTATACATACATACGTGCTATATATACATACATACATATACGTATACATACATACATACTATACAAAGTAGTAATCTATTGTGTATATATACCACATCTTCTTTATCCATTCATCAGTTGATGGGCACCTAAGTTGCTTCCACATCTTGGCTATTGTGAATAATGCTGCAATGAACATAGGGCTGCATAAATCTCTTTGAATTGTTGGTTTCATGTTCTTTGGATATATACCCAGTAGTGAGATAGCTGGATCATATGGTATTTCTATTTTTAATTTTTTGAGAAATAGAAATCTTTTTTGATACAGGCATTTACAGCTATAAATTTTCCTCTTTTATCTTTCCTTTTTAATAGACAGCTTTGCCCCCAGGGCTTTGTGTAGAAAAAAGCGCTTAGAACAAAGGCAGAGATCAGCAGCTTTTTATTAAGGGCACTTTATTGCTTCTTCCTCTTGTTGGGCATGTCCTGTGTGCTGGCTCTTGGCTTGAGCCTTGGAAGGACACTGGACAGTTCACTCATCTTCTGGGCTCCTTAGCAGACAAGTGCATTGGAGGGAGCTTGTCTCTCCTTGCCGTGTTCCAGGGGAGTGGTCCATAATGCTGCTCATAATGTGGGCTGTCAGAGGTAGTCATGGCTAATGAAGTGATGGCCCAGTGTGCTCCGGGCCTCTCTGGGCCCTTACATGACACTTAAGTGTTCTCAACCAGTGTTCTCTCTCTGCTGATTTTTTTTAATGGCCTTTTTAAATGGTAATCTATGCTTTGTGTGTGTGTGTGTATCCTGAATGACACAAGTGAAATCTTACTTTGTAGCTTGCACAACAGTCCATACTCAGGAGTAGTATTTCCACAGCACAGAAAACAAAAGACACTTTAGAAAAGACACATAGTTAACATTTTTGTGTTTATTTTTATGGCATAAACTGGATGAATGGATGATGGATGGGTAAAAGTCTATTCTGATAGCTTTTTCTAAATGAGGGGCCACCCCCTGCTCAGTGTCCCCAGAGGACCTGCTCTTCCCAGATGGGTTCTAAGCTCCAGGCTGGGAGGGCCTACATGGCCCAGCAAATGCTCCGTAAACCTGGTCCCCTTTGCCTGCCCTCCCCTCAACACAGGGCTGATCCCGGGGCCTGGCACGGGAGGTGTGATGACCGTGGTGTCTCCCTAGGGCGTCTGTGAGGAAATGACTTACGAGGAAATTCAAGATCATTATCCACTGGAGTTTGCCCTGCGGGACCAGGACAAGTACCGGTACCGGTACCCGAAAGGAGAGGTAGGTGGGCTTTGGGGGCTTAGTCCCAGCCACCTGCTGCCTTCCTAGGAAGACCACCTGTGGCTGAGGACCCTGTGGGGCTCTGCCGAGGCTATGTGGACAGCAGGAGGGCCTGGCCTCAGAGGTAGGCCAGTCCAGGTGTGTGTATCATCTCCACTGCTTCCCGCCCGTGTGGCCCAGGCTGCAGCCCCCTCCTTGGGTAGTGGATGGACAGTGCTGCACAGGACTCCTAGCCCTGAGTCCCAGTGATCCCCATCACTCCCCATCTTTCCCTTCTTCCTTCCTGGAGGTGTCACAGGGTTATCCTGTCCTCCGCGGCTCCAGGCACCACCCCTAGCCCTAAATCCAGACCTAGGGAGACTTTACCCAGATGGGTCCTGGCCACTACAATCCACCTGCACTCATCACCTTTCGTTACACTGGCTCCTGCCTCTGTCCAGACCCCAGGTCACAAACAGGGTCACCTTTGACTTGGGTTATCTCCCACTTCCAGGAGGTGGTCTGGTGCTTGTCGCCAAATTAAAATACCCCCCACAGACACACATGTGTGTACACACATACCCATACACACATAGAAGCCCCCCATCCAGATGCCTGGCTCACAGGCCCCTATGCTATACTGTCCTCAGGAACAGTACAGCTCTGGGTGACATTAATTATTCCCAACATCATATTGTGAGGCCGAGCTCAGATGTAGAACCAACCCAGATAACAGTAAAAAGAAACAAAACAGGGCCGGCCCAGTGGCGCAGCGGTTAAGTTCGCACGTTCTGCTTCTCAGTGGCCCAGGGTTTGCCGGTTTGAATCCCGGGTGTGGACATGGCACCGCTTGCCATGCCATGCTGTGGTAGGCGTCCCACGTATAAAGTAGAGGAAGATGGGCACGATGTTAGCTCAGGGCCAGGCTTCCTCAGAAAAAAGAGGAGGACTGGCAGTAGTTAGCTCAGGGCTAATCTTCCTCAAAAAAAAAAAAAAAAAAAAGAGAAACAAAACAGGGGCCGCCCCATGGCCGAGTGGTTTAAGTTTGTGCGCTCTGCTTCCGTGGCCCAGGGTTTCACTGGTTCGGATCTTGCGCGTGGACATGGCACCGTTCATCAAGCCGTGCTGAGGCGGCATCCCACATAGCACAAGCAGAAGGACCTAAAACTACAATATACGACTATGTACTGGGGGCTTTGGGGAGAAGAAGAAGGGAAAAAAAAAAGAAGATTGGCAATAGATGCTAGCTCAGGTGCCAGTCTTTTTGAAAAAAAGAAAAGAAAAGAAACAAAACAGTTGGCTGTGCAAACTTTAGAATACAGGGGGAAAATTGGTAGGGAAAGTATAGTTACCAAAAGAACCAATCAAGGATTTCCCTAGGACTACCAGAGGCCAGCACAAATCCACATTGGTTTTGTTCCCAATCAAAACATGGGGCAAATTCAGCTCCAAGTACGTGAGGCTTTTTTTGTTTTGAAGGACCGCTTACTGTGTGAAAAGAGGGATGAAACCCCGCAGGGCTTGGTCTGTAGTGAAAATCTCCAAACCTGCCAAGTAGAGGGATTGGCCTAAGGGCCCCCACCGGATACCTCAGGGCACCCAGGGTGGTACAGGACAGGCAGACTGCAAGGATCGTTCTTGCAACTTCTGGTGTTTCTGACAGGTCACCCTAGTTTCGGGGGCTTTTGTGTACTGCGTCTGCTGTGGGCTGGGAGGGAGCAGTGCCTTTTCCACCACTCATCAGTTGCCAGCATGTGAATCCCAGCAGTCGAGGGTTCAGTGAAGGGCCGTGTGGGTGGACATGGAGGTTGCCCTTTGGGATGGCAGCCTGAGGCCCAGCCCTGTCCTCTCAGTCCTACTGGGACCTGGCCCTGGAATGGGGACGTGATCCCTTTCCCAGGCTACCAATCCTCACCCCCTCAGCTTCCTTCTCAAATGGACATCTCACTGTCACAGTCCTGTGGCGGTAAGCTGCCCACCCCCAGACCCTCAGGAGCCAGGCTGGAGGACACTTAACCACAGCCTCCCAGAGTGGTGAGGAGTTCCAGGAGTGAGAAGGTAGCCCACTACCCAGGATGTCTCCCTCTCTGCCCCCTGGAGCTGGGCCTGAGGGACCCTTTCCACTTGCCCTTGCAGTCCTATGAGGACCTGGTCCAGCGACTCGAGCCTGTCATCATGGAGCTGGAGAGGCAAGAGAACGTGCTGGTCATCTGCCACCAGGCTGTGATGCGCTGCCTCCTGGCTTACTTCCTTGACAAAGCGGCAGGTGCGGGCCCTGCCCCCGGGGAGGTGGGGTGTGTGTGAGGGGACGACTGTCACTTGGGCATCCCTGGCATGCCAGCCCTCCCCGTCTGTGTCCACAGAACAGCTTCCCTACCTCAAGTGTCCGCTGCACACGGTCCTGAAGCTGACCCCTGTGGCTTACGGTAAGGAAACTTCCTGTGCACTGACCTTGGCTGCCAGGGTCTGGCTGTCTGCATGCTTCCGTGACTTCCTGCAAACCCCTTATAAATTCTGTTAGGAGCTCACTCCTCCTCCCTCCACCCCACTATCTTTTCCAATTTGCTTTTTAATTTTTTTTGTTTTATTGTTTTTTTATTGGTTTTTTGGTTTTTGGCCACAGAAAGTCTCCCCAGTGATCCTTCCTTAACCATCACCCACCCACATGAGGGCTTTTCTTCTGGTTTTTCCATCACCCCCATGGCCCCCAGTACCTGAAACTTAAAGTATTCTGGGTACAGGGTGGTTTGCCTCCCACCTCTGCCTTTGGCTACACCAGGGGAGCCCCAGGCAGCTTCCTCAGCTCCTGGGCTCGGCTCCTTCCCTTCAGCATAGGCTGTGGCACCCCCAGGTGGTTGTGCTCTGGGGAGAATGACTGTAAAGCTCAGTGGCAGCTGGTGTCAATCCGTGTGCTCACCCCTCGTCCCCCAATACACTGAGTGCCTGGCACAATGTTGATTCAGCCTTGTGTGTATGACAGGTTTGGGTAGGGGTGGTCTTGGGGCCCTGAAAACTGAGTGTAATGACCCCATGCGGAACCAGGCTTATTGCTCCTCAGACCACTCTCGGCCCCCGAGGTTGGCAGCATAGGTCCTCAGTGTGGCCTGGATGTCTGGGCTCCACTGAAGCTGCACCGGACAGTGGCACATAAGCAAGGGCCTGACAAGGTGCCTTGTCCTTCGTCAGGGGTCCCCCAGAGCTGCCTAAGGTGGGAGGACTAGGGTGAGGCTGAGGCGCCAGCTCTGTCCTGTGTGCCCCACGCCTCCTCCTGAGATAAGTTTCTACCCTCTGTGGCTCCAGCTGCCTTTGAGGAGGGAGAATGGATTTGCATCTTCCCTTGGCAGGTTGTAAAGTGGAGTCCATATTTCTGAACGTGGTGGCTGTGAACACGCACCGGGACAGGCCTCAGGTAGCTATGGGGTCACCACTAGGGTGGTGGGCATGTTCCCGGGGGTGTCTAGACATGGCATCTTCCAGGGCTAGGCCCAGCTGGGGTGCCTGTCAGAGTGAGCTTCAGTTCTCTGCTCAGGGGGGCTGCTGTCTTATCTGCAGGATGAGGCCAGGGCTCTGGGTGTGGCCCTGGGCTAGGCCTTCCCGAGGGTGCTGCCTAGGGGGTGGGAAAGTGCCTGGAGCTGGGCCACCAGGCTTGGAAGCCCACGAGCCTGGGTGTGGCTGGCTTCCCAGCAGCCCCACCACAGAGGTCTGAGCCAAGGAGGGAGGTCCCAGCTGGGGAAGAGGCTGGAGGCCAGTAAGGGGGCAGATGGGGATTCATCCATGCTCTCCAACCAGCCCAGGCCTCATGAGCACCCTTTCCAACTCTGGCACTTTTAAAAATTAAAACAGTATCCTGCTTTGTTGGGGAAAGGGCCATGCAGATGCTGAGGGAGTCTTGGCACTGGGCAGAATCTTTCCTGCAGAAGAGCAGTTCACCACCCTGTGTTCCCCCAGTGCCTTGTTTAAGATAGACGCTCCCTGAAGTGTTGCCCAGAATCACTTTCTATGCCCATATGGGGTCCTTCTGCCATGCTGATTACCTCTCCCTCTCCCACTGAAGCCAAGGGCAGGATTGCCCCTTCTGAACCCTATTCCCAGAGTCTACTGCGCCAAGAAGGTTCCTGGGGCTTCAGTCGTGCCTGCTGCCACCCACGATGAGACATGCCAGGCCCTGGGTCCCTGCCGAGGGTGCTGGCCTTGGGCTGCTCACCTGCAGCCCCTTGGCCTTGAGCCCTGCAGGCAGAGATATGTGGATGTGTCTTCCTGCTTTCTAAGGCTGCCTCTCACCAGGACCAGCCTCTTCCCCATTTGTCCTGAGAGTCTGGTCCAGGCCCAGTGTGGCACCCACAGGTCACAGGAAAAGGCATGTCCTAACAGACATCCTTTGTGCTGAGGAGAACTCAGATGGCATTGGGTCCCCAGCATTGACTGACCAGGTGATGGTGAGAGAGACCCCTGGATCTAGCAGGTGTTGAGGGCTGACCCACCTGGTCCACAGGGCAAGAGGTGGCATGGTCATGAAGTAGCTGGCAGGCCACCCTGCCCGCCTCTGGGTGGGTGCTTCTGAGAGGCAAACTCCTGCTTGCTACAGATTCCGGGATGCTTCCCTTTCAGGTGGGCGGATCCCCAGGTGCTAGCTCATCCTTGGGGGCAGCCTGTGGTGGGAAAGAGGGCCTTCAGACACACTGTCCCCATTGAGATTGTACCTGCCCTTACAATTCTGGTGGCCAGTCCTGTGAACCTGGGGGTGTGACCATGGGTATCATGTCTCCCTCCCTGCAGATCTGGGCATGTCACGTTGCACAGGGCTGCAACCTAGGTCATTGGTGACTTGTTCCATTGGGCCACCAGGATTGGGAGTCACACAGGACAGTCTCATAGAGCTGAGGGAAGACTCAGGCCTCCTGTTCCTTAGGCCTGAGTTGCCCTGAGCTCAGCAGGCTGTGGACAAACTGGGCTCTGCAGCAGGGCGGGGACCATCTGTGGCTGAGGGCTTCAGGAGAGCCAGGGGGCCAGTTGACCCAGACCTGAGGCAGGAGGTGGAGATGGACTTACTCTGGGTGATGCCTGACCTGTCTGCAAGGAGCAAGCGGGAACCAGAGGCATCCTCCAACCCCCCCCCCCCCCCCCACCCCTTGTTCTTGTGTTCATCCACCCACCGTGTTCAAGAGACTCTTGACCACACTCTTAGGGAAGTTGAGGTCTGGAGTACTGCTACCAGGGCTCCTCAGGGTAAGAATGTGAGGCCAGATGGCCACAGTGATGGGGAAAGCACACAGCAGGTGTCCGTCTATTGTTGCCATGGGGTGAATGTTGTGTGTTTTTATTTTTGTGCAGAATGTAGACATCTCGAGGCCTCCAGAGGAAGCCCTTGTCACAGTCCCTGCTCACCAGTGACTGCGTCTCGTCCACTGTGACCCCTGGCAGGCATTGATCTCTGCAGCTGAGGTCATTCCAGGACCCCCGTCTGTGTGACAGTCGCCACACAGGAACGCCCTCAAAGCCATGCATGGCTGGTGGCACCCAGAACCCCTGCCCCAGCCCAACCCGCTTCCGTGTTGAGTCAGCGACGGGGTCGTACACGGTGCCTGACCTGCTGCTAAAAATCCTTCAGCCAGACTGTGTCTGCCCCGGGCTGGTGAGAGGTTTCCTGTGCCTGCTGTCTCTGTTGCAGCTTTTAGGTGTTCTCTCTCACTGGTCGGGTTGGCTTTGTGAAGTGTGAAACCCTAAAATGTGAAACAGAAAGCACTTGCTGTGATGGGCCCACCGTGGCCAAGCTGCAGGGTGGACCTGGGGACCCCTGCAGGGGCTCTGCTCTCCTCTCTGTGACCTCTTCTAGGGCCAGAGGCAAGGTCTTCATGGGATCCTGAGCTGCTGCTGCCTCAGGTGAGAGGGAGGGCCCTTCCCATCCTGCCCTGCCAGGAACTGGAGAGCTTCCGCCAAGGCAGACGTGCCCACTGGCCAGGTGCTTGTGTCCCTGCCACCGCATTTGAGGACACTCATGAAAGCAGTGTGCTCACTTCAGCATGTTGTGATGCACAGAAGCATTCAGGGTGCGGAGCACGCGTGGTCACCCCTTCCCAGTTGTGTGTACACTGGAATCCTTGCGGGAGCTGGGGCCCAGGCCGGCCCTTCCCCACTGCTCTGGTGGTGAAACCACGTAAAGCCAGGGCGGTGTGTGAGTTACTCTTCCCAGTTCACACTCCCATGTGCTCAAGGGAGGGGCTGCCGTCCTGTCTGCCCCCTCTGGCTGTGCCGCCAGGCTACCTCCCACTCCTGCTGCCTGTGTCCACATGGGAGTGGACACCAGTGACAGGGACATGCATTTGCTGTGAATGATTCAGAAAAGCTTGTTGTGGTCCTGTACAGCCTGTCCTGTCGTTTGTGACTCCACGTGGGGGGCGGAGCAGGGAAAAGGTCAGAACCCAGAGGCAGCCCCTCTCCAAGGGAAGATTTTCCCAGCGACTTCACTGCTCTTTGTTCACATGCACAGGAGCCTGGTAAAAATTACCTTGGGGAGTCTGCCGTCTGTCACGCCTCTGAGTTCTTTTGGGCCCAGAGAGACAGCCTGGGCAGCGGGTTCCAGCTGTATTTTATAGCTGGGCAAATGGACTGGCCAGCAAGTCATGGGGTTAGGTGAGAAAGTGTCTGATTTGTAGTCAGATGCCCTGCTGCCCACAGGTGGTCCTTGGTGAAGTCAGGCCCCAGGATCCCAAGCCCATTTTGCACCCAGAATCTTTCCTGGGCTGTGCTTGGCAGAGCAGCCACGTTTCCCAGCCCCCCAGAGCTTTGCAGTCCACAGGTGCCACCTGTCCTTGAACGAAGTTGTGTTCCTGGCCCCACTGGTATTCTCAGCTTCGTATGCTGCAGTACCTGTGGACAAACACGGGTGGAGAGGTGTCCAGGGTGGGGCTGGGGAAGGATCCTCCTTCTGGACTTGTTTCCTGTCAGACCCCCAAGCCCCTTAGACCCAAAGCCAGAGGAGCTTGCCACTGCCTTTGGGATATAGGGACTGCAGCCTTTGTTTCTGTGTTCCCCAGAATTTGGGTGACTTTTGGTTACCTGGGCACACTCACTTGTTGGCCATAATGGGTCCCTTCAGTCAGTGGCATGGACATCTGAATGTCCGCACCTCTCTAGAACCTCAGGCCAGCAAGATCAGCAAGGCCTTTTCTCTCTATGTCCAGAAGTCAGTCAAGAGCTGCTTGACCTGAATGTGTTACAAGGATTGGGATAGGGCAGAGGGAAGTCTGGGGTCACATCCTGAGCTGGGGCGGCCCCTCCTTGCCTCTGCCCTGGAGTGGTCTCTGCATGGGCAGCAACCCACCTGGTGGGCTGCCAGGTTTTAGCTGGGATGGTCAATGTGCATGTTTCAGACCTTCTGCTCTCTCTGGAATGGGTAGTGTTGGATCTCAGCCACCCATCAGACTGTGTCCGGCATTCTTTGCAATAAATACTTAAAAAAATAATATTAATCTAAGGTTGTATCTTGTGGCCAGCTCTCCATTTGTCAAGTGTCCTTTCCGGCCAGTGCTGCAGAACCGCATGTTGGGGTCTCTCTCCTAGGTCTGTGTTGGGATCCTTGGTCCAGCTCCCACCCCTATGCCTACCCCTCTCTGGAGAGGAAACTGTCTTGCCCTGGAGTGAGCCCTGGGCCTGGCACACACGGGCAGGGGCAGGGCCCGAGTTTTCTCTGGGCTGACCTGGGAATCTGGGATGGAGCACCATTGAGGGAAGGATTCTGGGGTCCCTAGAAATATGGGTCCCAAATGTTGGCATCCTTGGGGAGGGGAACCAGGGGCTGGATGGAGGATGGAGGGGCTGCATGAGGCCTTGGGTAGGGGCATGTTGTGGCTAGTTATATGGTGTTTGCTTTGTCACCTACTTCCAGGGTAGGGAATATGGTGACAAGGGGCAGGGCTTTCCCTTTCCCATGCCTCAAAATTTCATTGGACTTTCTAAACGTCCTGCCCTGGGCCTGGTCAGGCTGTTGGGAGGGCGGGTTGTAGGTGTTCCACCATGCAGGTGTTCCTCCATGGACGTGGTGGGGCTGAGCATGGCTGGGTGCCCACCTGCGCCTCTCCCAGTGTGTCAGGGCAGAGTGCGGCTATGGCTGGGCGGCTTTCGGGTGGTTTAGGGTTGCCGACAGCTATGGCTCTGCCTTACCCAGCTGTGTCACGGTGGATGACAGAAACCCCTGGGCTTCTTCCCGGCTCAGAGGGCTATCAGCTACAACCGTTTTCCTGGCAAGCGAGGTTGGGGGCTGAGTTCCTGGGGTGGACAGCTGACCTCCTTGGAGGCTTCAGTACTTTTCGAAGAAGGTGTTGAAGACTTAGCAAAGCAACAGCAGAAGGAATGAAATAGAACACTATCATAATTTTTCTTCAGTTCCGACGTTCTACCCCAGCCTGGCAAGAATGACTATACATTGTCATGTTGAAGAATTTTGTAGCGTTTTTGGTTGCTAGGAAACAACGGCCATCAGGTAGGATCAGAGGATATTTGGATAGAATAAAATGCTGTTGCAAAGACATAGGTTTCAGCAACATTTGAATTATATTTATAATATAATAATTATATACCATATGTTAGTAAAATAAAATATAATCATCACCTGTGAAGAGGAGTATCACCATGTTTGGTTTAGACCAATCATTGTTCATCCCCGGGGGCTGGGCACAGTGTTGTCTGAACAAAGCTATTTTATTGAAAGTGAAAAATGGCTTTGTGGTCGACAGGCTAGTGCCTGCCACACCCTGGTTAGTGGGCACAGGGCTCTTTGGTAAGGGTTATGGGGAAAGTACCTGCGTGAGCCTGTGCCATTTCACGGGGCTCTCCTTAGAGGGCACCCACCCCACTTCCTTCAGCAGCCCTGGGTTTGTAGACCGATCTGATCTAGAAAATTGGTAAGAAATCCTCTCTGTTACAGTCAGGTCTCTCTTGGGCAGACCTCCAGCTCTTTCGTTATACACATCAAGTAGGACTCTGCCTGCCTCCCCTTCGATTTTGGTCCTGGCGGCCTGGTGATCCTGCGAAAGATCCTTCCAGGTCTGACCATTCAGATTACCTGTAAGTCCTCCTGCATGTCCTGGTCTCCACACCTCTCTCTCCTCGAGCAGCTCAAGGTCCTGGTGTCTGCAATGAAATCAAGGAGCCGTTTCAACTATAGTGTCTCCAGTCAGAATCCCTGACCCATGGAGAACAGTGACTGTGGTGCTTGTTATGGTTGGAATTGTGTTCCCTCCTGAAATTCATATACTGAAGACCTAACCCCTGGTCCCTCAGGATGTGAGCTTATATGGAAAGAGGGTCCTTGCAGATGTAATAAGATGAAGTCATACGGGAGTATGGTGGGCCCCTAATCCCAAATTCTCTAGCGCCTTCAGAGAGATCATGGACCTGCTGACACCTTGGTTTCAAGCTTCCAGCCTCCAGAACTGGGAGACAATAAATTGTTGTTTGAGCCTCTCAGTGTACAGACCTTAGATACCACAGCCCCAGCAAATTGAAACTTTTCAAAGATGCTCCCGTCAGCAGTGGACTTCCAAAGGCCTTGGTGAAGGGAGTATCTTCTGGGTCCTCTGCAGGCACTCAGGGAAAAGGTGAGTTATCCGTGATTACTTCAGCCCTACAGTTATTTGAGTGAATGAATGAGCCTTCCTGAGGCTTTGGAGTCTCCTCTATACCGGGGAGCTTTTGGCATCTCAGTTGCATCTGGCGTGACGCAGCTTTCATTTCAGCCAACCAAATAGACACGCAGAACAGCCCCAGTCACTCATGCCAGCAAGTGCATCTGTAGTGATAAATTCAGCCCAACGTAAACTTATATTCTAGTCTCCTTGGTCTAGGACGTCAATCTTTTCCCACACATATTCTCCATATTTTGGTCAATGTAAAATAATGGAGTCTTAACAATTCTTTTGATATATAAGCCTTCCCCTCTGGGTTTGACTTTGTAATAAGGTCTCCAGACATGCTGGAATCCATCTCTAGTCTAAGGCACTGGAGATACTAAGGAGTTGGGGAAGAGGGGCATGAGGAGACTTGGCTCCCCTTGCAAAGTAACTCCCTCATGAAGTCTCAGAGGAGGACACCATGCTTCGGTGGGCAAGGGAGGTGCAGAAGGGCCAGGGGTTGGTGATAATTTTGTTCCTCCAAGTTCTTTCATATATCTTCATTCCACTTACTTCATTACCATGTTAAGTACCTACCATGGGCTAAGCAGTGGGGATACAGCAGTGAGTACCACAGGTAAACTCCCTGCTGTCTCAGAGCTGACATTCTTGTTTGTGGTGGGAGACAGAGTAAAGAAATAAAGATGTAGTATATTAGAGGGTGCTGGGACAGAGGGGAGGGCCTCACAGAGGGGCGACCAAAGGCCTGGATGAAGCCTGGAGCATCCACAGCCAGTGCAATACTGTGAAGGCAGGCTGTGCCCAGAGAGTCCCAGGGACATAGAGGAAGCGAGGGGTGGGGGTGGGGGAGCTGCAGAAGAGAGAATGAGGTGGAAGAAGACAAGGTCAGAGGTCATGGGGTACAGATGATGTGGGGCCTTGGAAATGAGAGGCCCATGAAGGGCTTTGAGCTGAGGGACTTGATCTGATGAACATTTTTAAAGGATCCCTCTGGCTGCTGTTGAATCAAGAATAGACTAATGGGGCAGAGTGGAAGCCAGGAGCCCTGTCTGGAGGCTGCTGTGATAGCCCAGGTGAGAGACCAAGATGCTTGTGATGGAGCTATTGAGAAGCAGTCAGATTCTACTTCAATTTTGAAGGTAGAGCCAGGATTGACTGATGGTTTGGATGAAGGCACATGAGAAAGACATGATGCCAAGGGATGGGGTTACCACTATGGACATCTGGAAGCCTGCGTGGGAAGCTAGTGGCGCTAGGGGGTCAGCAGCTCAGTTGAAGGCACATTAAGATGAAATGCCAGTTGGATCCAAGTGAAGATGTTGACAGAACAGTTGCATCTTCACATCTGGAGTTCAAGAGCCCTAGGCTAGAGATAAGAAATGGCATCATCAGTGGGTAGATGACTTTGAGAGTTATGACACTGGATGGAAACTCCAAGGCGGGTGTAAATAGAGAAGAAATGGGGCTTAAGGACTGAGCCCTGGGGACCCCACATTAAGAGCTTGAGATGAGGAAGAGCCAGCAAAGGAGTGTGAGAAGGAGCAGTGTGGGGAGTGTGGGAGGAGGAGGGAGTGGCCCACTGTGTCAGATGACGCAGATGAGTGGTCAAGGAAGTTAAGGACTGAGAACTGCCCACTGGATGTAGGCATGTGGACTCCTGTTTCCAGGGTCTCTGTGTGCACCCTCTGCTCTGTCCTGATCAGAGCCTAACTTGCACATAACGGCTTAGGGAGGCTGTGAATTCAACCCATGTTTAGTCTGAAACCCTGAGAATCTACCTTTGGCTTTGATGCTGGGCTCTCTCAGCTCCACGGCTGCAACAATAGGAGACTCCTTTGCAAAGCTGAGAAATTTCTGTTTGTGCCTTGACATGAGCAGCTAAGAACCTGACCCTGTCATTCTTTCTTGAAGCTGTTTGGTGCTGTTAGAAGCAACCACCTAACGACCAGTCCTTCACTTCTCAGGCCCTTCATGCTATTCTAAGGTAATGGCCCTTGGCCTCAATGAGCGCATCACCTGAGTGGCCACCTGTGGTGTCTTGTTTTCTGACGCCACATCAGACACTAAATTGCGTGGGGTTTTCCACACCAACGATCAGTTCTCTGATTCTCCCACGCCAACTGGGGGTCCAACAATTCAGTTCAGTTCTGACACTAACTCCAGAGTTAGCGCAGACACCACAGGTGAAGGGCTCAGTCCCTTAAGTCCCACAAGACTGCCCCTGCTTCAGGTGCCATTCCCAAGTCCTGAGAGGGCCACCTGAAACTTCTGACCAGCCGGCTATAGATGGGGGTCCCTACAACACCCTGCTCAGGTTTGATAATTCACTAGAACCACTGACAGAACTCAGGAAAACACTTCATTTCCATTTCCCAGTCTATATAAAGGTTGCAACTCAGGAACAGCCGAATGGAAGAGAGGCCCAGGGTGAGGTGCGCAGGGCGGGGAAGGGTGGTGCGGAGCTTCCAAGCTGCCCAAGGCTGCCGCCTTCCGGGTTCACCACCGTGCTCACCAACCCACGAGCTCCCTGAGGGCCACCGGTTCCGGGCTTTTATGGCGGTTTCATTACGTAGGCATGCATGATTGATTAAATCCTTGGCCTATGGTGATAGATGTCAATCTCCACCCTCCATGCCCTCAGGTTGGGGGTGGGGCCGAAAGTACCAACCCTCTATTTTTTTTTTTTTAGATTGGCACCTGAGCTAACATCTGTTGCCAATCTTCTCTTTTCTTCTCTCCAAAGCCCCCCAGTACATAGTTGTGTATTGTAATTGTGGGTCCTCCTAGTTGTGGCATGTGGGACGCCACCTCAGCATGGCCTGATGAGTGGTGCCATGTCTGCGCCCAGGATTTGAACCGGTGAAACCCTGGGCTGCAGAAGCGTAGCGTGGCCAGCTCTGTGCCGCCCCCCCCCCCCCCCCCCACACACCTCCCACCCCCAACCCTCTGTTCCTGGCTGGGTCTTGTGGTGGCCAGCCCCTACCCTGAAGCTGTCTAGAGGGAAATGACTCCCTCTCACTGCTCCCCCCTCCCCCGCAGCAGTCATCTCATTAGCATACAAAAAAACAATAAATTCCAAGCATTTTAGGACCTCTGATACCAGGAAACAAGGTGAACAACTTTCTGTTTTCTCATTCCACACTGCCAGCAGTGGCTTTACTAGCTCTGTCACTTCAGCCTGTCAGGGTTGCTGGAGCCCTCCCCCAGTCCTGGTTGGATTTCCCTGCTTTTAACTTCAACCAGGCAAATGTCCAGTCCGGGCACACCCCCATTTCCCTGGCCACCTGCTGCCATTCCTGGTGACAATTTCTCTATCAGTTGGAGGAAACTGACCCTGCCCAACTTGATTGGAAATGGAATTTATGGAGAGGAACTTGTGTAGCTCGCAGAGCCACCAAGTGGACTGGAGGGCAAGACTCAGAGGCCATACAGCTTCGTCTCCAGCCTGAATCACAGTTCTTGCTTTGGCCTGGTGAGCATGCCGTTGCCACTGCCACAGGCCCAGCAGGGGACCTTGCAAGGCACAGCACTCACCATAGGCCCAGATGCTGCCTGCTGCTGCCTGGCTGCCATGACCCCACCAAAGCAGGGGCTCTGCTCTCCTGCCTCTGGTCACCAGCCTCACTGAGTCCCCACAGTAGCAGAAGACACCCACATGACCCAGGGTTTGGTGCTGGGCTGGGGGAATCACAAGGGCTGTGGGAACACGGAGGGCAGCCCAAACACAGACTTGGCATCTTGGGAGGCTTCCTGGAGGAGGTAGTGTCTAAATTGGGATCTAAAGAGGGTAGGGTAACGTGAATGGAGGCTGCTGAGAGCAGGAGGAACCCCATTCAGTGCTATGGACTGAACTTGAGACTTTATCTTAAGAGCCACAGGGAGCCACTGCAGGGTTTAGAGTGCGGGGGCTGTTAAAGAGAAATACAAGGGGGACCGCCCGGTGGAGCAGCGGTTAAGTGAGCACGTTCTGCTTTGGCGGCCCGGGGTTTGCCAGTTCGGATCCTGGGTGCGGACATGGCACCGCTCATCAAGCCATGCTGTGGCAGGCGTCCCACATATAAAGTAGAGGAAGATGGGCACGGATGTTAGCTCAGGGCCAGTCTTCCTCAGCAAAAAGAGGAGGATTGACAGATGTTAGCTCAGGGCTGATCTTCCTCAAAAAAAGAGAGAGAGAAAGATCACAGGCCCCAAATGGTGTCACTTATGCTAAAGCCCACGACACCTACCTAGGTTTCATACCTGACCTAACTGTAGTTTTGACCTTCCGCAGGAATATAATCTTTTTTTTTTTTTGAGGAAGAGTGGCCCTGAGCTAACATCCGTGCCCATCCTCCTCTACTTTATATGTGGGACACCTACCACAGCATGGCTTGCCAAGCGGTGCCATGTCCACACCCGGGATCCCAAGCGGCGAACCCCGGGCCGCCAAAGCAGACCATGTGCACTTAACTGCTATGCCACTGGGCCTCAGGGCTATAATCTTAGTGGGTAGTCTAGAATTTCCTGACCAGCACCAGTGAGATAATCAGCATGATAAAACTCCTGCTGTCCCTTCCCCCATGGGAAGACGTCCTGGACTGAAACAATCCTTTCTTTTCTTTTGCTAATACTTTCTTGCCCTGCCCTCCTTCTGCACGTAGGAACCTTCCATTTTGTGTAACTCCTTTGAGTTTCTATCTTCTGGATGGCATGCACACTGATTCATGAGTCCTTGAATAAAGCCAACTAGATCTTCTAATTTACTTGGTTGAATTTTGCTTTTTAACAGGAATGTGACTGGTTTGTTCTTTCGGGAGGTCAGGACTGGAAGCATGGGAGGGAGGGAGGGGTCCAGAGCTGGGTCAATGGGTGAAAGAGATGTTCTGGAGGTGGCGTGTGGGGAGAGTTGAGCAGCATGCCTGGGTGAACAGGTGGAGATGGGGACACAGATTTGGGGCCAGCGAGTCGCCTGTGGAGGCCCAGGAGATCTTTGGAGACTCAGCTCTGGGAGTCCGCAGGACACGGACAGTGCTGGATGGGCTCAGAATCTCAGAGGCCAAGAGTGCTGTGAGGGAGTTCAGGGTGAGGTCCCACTGTGCCTGGCGACTCTGCTGGGTGGTGAGCATGTGAGCATAGTGAGGAGGGGGCATTGAGGGGGCATCGTGAGGCAGAAATGTGGAGGGAGAGGGTGACAAATAGAAATGGCAAGCAATAGGATATATTGGAGTATATGAGGAAGCCATTTGGTATAAACCTAATTCGGCCTGACTTTGTTTTTTCCAAAAGGGCCTGACTGTGGCTGTTAAGCACGCATTGTCTATCTGCTTAGACATTTCCTATGGCCAGAACAGAGGCCCTTGAGATAAAGGTGCAACTTCCCCCCACATTGGCATTTCCTTAGGGATAAGCATCTTTCCTTAGGCTAGGAACTGATTGCTGCACTCACCTTTGACCACCCAGCTCGAGACAACAGACTGCCACCCTGCTGTGTTCACTGAGACAGAAGACCCACCTGCTGTTGCCATCAATAGCTGTGCTGACAGAGCAGTTTCGCAACTATTGTAAAAGGGACATTTCAATCCTATGTGAAACGTCCTCTCTGGGGTATATAACCACTCTGTGCACCCCTCTTCTTTGGTGCCCTTAAAGGCCCCGGGTTATAATCCTCAGATTTACGCTCAGAATAAACTCACCCAAATTTTCATTTATAGATTGGTTATGGATTATTTTCGTCAACAGGGTGAGGACATAGGGGAGTGCCACTGGCCTGGGACAGGGGACAGGAGGTAGGGGCTGTGCCCTGAGATGATGATGAGGATTTTAGGCTGGTTACTTTTAAAACTGCAGATGAGAAGCAGGCTCCGAGGATTGGAAATTTGCTTGCCCTTTTGAGAGACATTTGCATTTGTGCAGGCAGGGGGCATGACCTTGTAGGGACCTGAAATTGGCCACCCCAGGATATGTCTCTTTGGCATCGGGATTGTTTGGGGCTGATTGCTTTTGATAAACTGGGACAGGGAAGGAGGCTCTGAGGAGTGGAACTTGCCCTTGTTGGGACACATTTAAATTTGTAAGGTAAATCTCTCTCTGTAAAAGGTGCCTCCCTCTCTGTACCAGGAAGAAGAAAGGAGATGACCTTGTCCCTAGAAACTCTTAATGGGGAAGGCAAGAACTTAAGTTGGTTGCTGTCTGGCAATCTCATGTAACTGATTTAGGGTGGTGGCTTCTAACCTTTCTAACCTTTACTTAATCCGATTTGATTCTTGTCTAAAAGTCATGGGATCACCCAATGACCAGACCCCACCTGCACTGATACCATTTTAACTTTTTTTCATGTTCTTTCCTTTGTCTTGTAAAGAGATGACTCACATACCCATGCCTTATAAAATTAGCCCTAACCCTCAACTCAGGGCAGCAGCAGCGGCTCTGCCTGCCCATAGGCCCTGTCCCCATGCCAGTGGGGGCAGCAGAAGCGGCAGCAGCAGCAGCTCTGACTGCCCATGGGCCCTGTCCCCATGCTATTCCACACTATTCTCTAAATAAAAGAGCCCTACTGCCAGATCTTGAGAGTCCAAGAAATCTTTCTTTCAACTCCTTGGCTCACCGACCCCGCAGCAATGAGATGTGAGCCCTTTCAGGGAGGCCAGGTGGGGAAGAAGCAGAATTTCAGGTAGGGTCTGCCTCTAAGGAGGGGAGGGCACATGCTGGAATGAAAGGGAGGGGTGGTGGGGAGAGGCCTGATAAGAAAGGCTGAATGAGGTGGCGGGGCGGAGTGCAACAGTCCCCAGCTGCCAACCCCTCCAGCCCACGCCTGTGGCCTGGCCCTTTTTAGCTGAGCTAGTCCAGCTGGTCTGGGTCCTCAGATCATGTGTCCCTGCATGGACTTGAGCCTCTCAATCTTATTGAGACCCCCACATTTGGCACAGGGAGTTTGGTTTCTGCCTTGGACAGGCCCATTTCCTCAGGCAGCTTGTGGGAGTGACCCTTTCCTGGCTTCACAGGCCTGGTTCACAGGGAATCCCACTTCCCGGCACAGGCACATCCCTGTTGGATGCATGACTACAATTTCCAAGCTACTGGGTGTTCCTCCTGGAGGCCCCGCCATGCGCCACCTTGAAGGTTTCACACTGTTGTCTGTGAGGTATGGGCAGATGAGGGGCTTTGGGGGAGTCTGCTGCAGAAAAGGTCAGGGAGGATGACGGCAGGAGAGAGGCCCCTGGAGGAAGTGGGATGGGGGTGTCGGAGCAGAGAGGCCGCAGACAGTGACAGGAGGTGAGAAACAACTCTTAGGAGCTTGGCTGGGGGCAGGGACTGGTTTATGAAGAGAAACCAAGTTTGTGGGAGGCAGAAGGCTGGGCATCCAGGGTGTAGAAGAGGGATTGGAGGATGGCTGGAGAGGTAGGTGTGGAGGGGAATGCGTGGTGGCCTTTGTGCATGGGGAAGGGGGACCTGGGCTATGTCCAGCTTCAGACTGTGGAGCTGAGGGGCAGAGGCAGCCGGGTGGGATGAGGCAGGGCGGGGTCATGGAGGGCCCCTCATCCTGCCTAGGGAGTCATTCCTCTCCCTCCACCTGTGTGTGGAGCATGCTGAGCCTTGTGCCCTTCCCAGCCAGGGGGTGACGGGGACTTAGGGAGGACCCAGGCCCTCCCTTCCCTATTCTCACACTCCAGCCTGGGGAACTGCACCTGGGTTCTCCCCTTCATGCGGGGTCGGTGAGCCAAGGAGTCGAAAGAAAGATTTCTTGGACTCTCAAGGTCTGGCAGTAGTGCTCTTTTATTTAGAGAATAGTATGGAATAGCATGGGGACAGGACCCATGGGCAGTAAGAACTGCTGCAAACATGGGTTGAAAGTAGGGCTAAATTTAAGGCATAGGTATGTGAGTTATCTCTTTACAAGATGAAGGAAAGAATATGTAAAATAAAGTTGTTAAAACGGTATCAGTGCAGGTAGGGTCTGGTTATTGGGTGGTCCTATAATTTTTAGATAAGAATCAAACCAGATTAAGTAAATGGCAGAAGCCACCACCTAAATATTATTTTTAGCTAAAGACAAAGGAGGATGTTGGGGGTGGAGGGGGAGTCGATCATGGGAGATTACCACACGAGTACAGTAAACAAGATGCAGATTTATGTCCTTGTCTTTGGCATTGATTAAGAGTTTCTAGAGATAAGGTCATCCCCTCTTCCTGGTACAGAGAGGGAGACACCTTTACAGATCCAGATTTCCTTTACAATGTAAATGTCTCTTAACAAAGAGACATTCTATTCCTCAGAGCCTCCTTCCCATCTACAGTTTTTAAAAGTAACCAGCCTAAAATAATCCTCATCACCCTCAGGTCTCATTCTTTGTCACACTGATGTCCCTGCAGTCACGTGAGAAACGTGTGGCACATACACACCGGCTCAGGTGCCTAGTTAGTGTGACATTTTGTGTTTACTGTGTTGAGTATAACGTACTGAATGTGCCAGGTGCATGGTAGGTGGCAGGTTGAAATCCTACCACCCAAGGTGATGGTATTAGGAGGTGGGGCCTTTGGGAAGTGATTAGATCATGAGGCTGGAGTCCTCAAGAATGGGACTGGTGCCCTCATAAAAGAGGCCCCCGGGAGGTCCCTTGCATGAGAACACAGGGAAAGGACAGTCATCTATAACCAGGAAGAATCTTCATCAGCTAGAATCTTCTGGCACCTTGATCTTGGACTTCCCAGTCTGAACTGTGAGAATTAAATGTTTGTTGTTTATAAGCCACCAAGTCCATGATGTTTTGTTATAGCAGCCCAAACGGACTAAGACAGTGCTCCACTCCCTTCCCCGGGCTCTGCCAGACCCCTGCTCTACAGTGAGTGGCAGGGCCACTGTTAGCCACTGCCCCATCTCAGGATGTCTTGTGAGAGCACATGCTAGCGGAGCAGACAAGGGTGGGCCAGCCACACTCCCCTGAGCCAGGAGGTGGCCTGGTGTGCCTGGGAGCTGCCAGTTCCCACCCTCAGACCACACTGTCTGCCTTGAGCCAGGGGTGAGCCTACCTGGACTGGAGGGTAGGATGACCAGGGGGATAGAGGTGTCACAGGGGGCAGGGTGATAAAGTATCCTTAGAGCTGGAGTCCCCGGAAGACTCTGCACTAGGCTTCCAGAAGGGACCCGGCATTTTTGGGGCATCTACTGTGTGCTGAGGTCTGCTGGGGGCACTGTCCCCGCGCCACCTCATCTAGTCCTTAGGTAGGAGTGAGGTCCCCTGGGCAAATGAGGAAGCCGAGGCGCGGGGAGGGGCTGTGTCGGCTTCTCCGCAGCACAAGAGTAGGCGCTTGTGCAAGGATGCAGCCTCCGGCGAACAGCCTCTCCGGCCCGAGGGTTGGGCACTGAGGGACGGGGGGCGGGAAGTATCCCAACAACAGAAGGCAACTCCGCTGATCGCCGGTCGCCCGCCGCTGTCCCAGAACAGGGTCCGAATTTTCGCGCAGGCACCGGACGTGAGTCTAGCCCGGAGGCTGGGAGGGGCGTTCGCTTCCCCTCCCTCGCCTCGCCCTCCTCCTCTCCTCTCCTTCCCGGGCGGGGTTCCGGGAACCGGCCGGGGCGGGGCGAGGAAGCGGGTGGCCGCGCGGGTCGCTGAGGCTGCGGCTGTACCAGGACCCTGGTGCTTCCGTCCGTCTGTCCGTCCGTCCACCCGCCCAGCCATGGCTGCTCCGACCCCCGCGCCACGGATCCTGTTACTGGTGCTGTTGCTGCTACCGCCGCCTCCGGGTGGTGAGCCTTTGGGGGTGGGGGCACTTTGTCCCGGCCAGCGATGGGGGTCAGCCACGTCCTCCCCGACCCTGGAGCGAGCCCAGGCAGCGCCATCCCCCGCAGTGCCTCCCACCGACCCCTAATAACCCCGAGGCAGTCAGTGACCCCACGACTGACCTCTCCTCCACCCAGCACCCCTCTGTCTGAACTGACACTGTCCAGACCTCAGGCAGCTGCCACCATTGTTTGCCTAGGGCTGTCCTCCCTCTGATGTTCCAAGGGGTTGGTCCCTGGAGTCTGGGGTAGGATTCTCTGCCTGGCCTTAGTGGGGAGGTGTGTGGGGGTGTAGTGGCTGCTGGGAGGGCTGGCCCCTCCATCAGAGGCCTTCCCTCTCAGCCTCTGTTTATTGGCTGGGAGCCCCCACCGCTGCCTCCATGGCACTTGTGTTCCAGGAGATGGCTGAGGCTGGCCTCCAGGGTTGGAGGAAACACAACTATCTGTGTGTGTTGATTGTAGACTGATGATTCACAGGTGGGAGAGGCCAGGCTTGGGGCCTTTTAGGAGTGGGAATTAGAATAGTCTCCCATGCCCCAGCCCTAGGACGCTGAAGATCCTTCTAGGGTGGGTGGCTTCCAGGAGGGGACAGCTTTGTTTCCTGGGGACTGGCATGAATCTGGAGGATCTGGGGGTAGGAAACTGAGATGGTGGAGCTCTGGTCCCTGGTCCAGTGAGGTCTGGAGAGCCGTGTCCAGAGTGTCAGGGGGTCAGAAGAACATTTGTGTCATGGGTTCTTGGCCCAAACAGAGCCATCGGCATGTCTTCAGCCTCAGCTTAGAGGCTTAGGCTGGACTGTGGCTGTAAAGGCTATGAAGACCCTGCTGGAACTGGGTCACGTGAGCTACCCAGTAGCACGGGCCATGCTGACCATACCTGCTGTCAGGTGGACAGCTGGCTGGGTTGGACCTGTTGGTGGTCCGATTCTCTGCCCCACAGCTTTGCCCAGAGCAGGGTTCTACCAGGAGCTGCCAAGAACAAAACATCGGCCCACCCTCGACCCCATTCCTAGTTCTCTCTTCTCAAGGAGGTCTCTCAATGCCTCTGTCTTTGGGCCTGGCTCTGCCGATGGCCCCAGGGTGGAGGATATAGTGACCAGGCTAGGTCTCCAGAGTCTGAGTGCTGTGCTGTGACTGTTTCCAGGTGACAAAGCCACACCTCAGGGTTTATCATCAGACCTATCCCCAGTCTACCATAGTCATCTGGGCCTTGCTGGACTGGGTGTTCCATTTGGGGTCTGTCTAGGCAGAATCCAGGACTGCCCCCTCCTGCTGATGGACACTAGATCTCTGCTAATGTAGCCTAAAGATGCATGGGAACATTTGGCTGTAGCATCTTCCTGGAAGTTTGCAAACTTTGTGGTCACCTGGAGCCCTGGGTCATTTTCCACACTTATCAGTCAGGTCTCCTCAGCGTGACCTTATATACTGAGGCTCTGTCCTTACCCCAGCCTGCGGGGATGTCCTTAGATCCCAACTCCGTGGCTGAGAACCTTGTGATGGTTCTGGGGCTTCAAATGGTGCCATTGCCTCGGAGCCCTGGCCACTGAGGGCACAAATATTTCCTAGGCACCTGCTGCAGGCCCAGCTCAGGGCTAAGTGCTGCATGGACACTTATGTGGTGGGTGTGACTGTGGCCGATGGTGAACTATTCAGGAGACCTGCCATGAAGGTGTGGTCTGTGAGGGCCGGCCCCTGAAGTCGTGGTGTCCAGCGGGGACTGAGGCTGTTGTGGCTGATGGTGGGAGAGGGAATGAGGATTAAGAACTAGCTGACCCAGTGCCTGGTCCTCAGCAGCTGGTCGGAGGTGTTACTGGTCAGTTGTGTGACTCCTGGGCTTGGGTGGCTTCTGGAGGAGGGGGCCGGTAGTAAGGCCTTGAAGGATGAGTAGATCTGAAGGTGGAGGATGGGAAACAGGCACGAATATGGACAGAGTGTGGATAGGGCTGGGATGTTGGGGTGACCCTCAAAGCTCTTTGCAATCTGGACCCTGCTTTGTGGCCTCTGGACTTGATCCTGAGGCAGTGGGAACCAGGGATAGTGTGGCCCAGTCAGACTCACATTTAGAAAGTTCGCTCTCCCATCAGGAGGCAAGCGGACTGGTGGGGAGAGAGGGAGTCCTGTTGGGTCCCTCTCCTGTGGCCCAGGGGAAGGGCAAGGCTAATTGGGGTAGTCTCCCAAGGTGGCCAATGACTAGGATGGCTCAGAGACGGTCTAGCATGCTTGTGCCTGCTGGCGGTGCTGGGGAAGGGGCTCTGTTGGCTGGGACATGGCTGAGGCCTGGCCTTGTGAACAAATGTTTCTCTGCTCCAGCCCACGGTGAGGTGTGTACGGCTTCCCGTGGACGCAGCCTTTTCCCTGAGTTCTGTCCTGATTTCTGCTGCGGCACCTGTTATGACCAGTACTGCTGCTCTGACGTGCTGAAGAAATTTGTGTGGAACGAGGAACGGTGTGCTGTTCCTGAGGCCAGGTGGGTACACCAGTGGTCACAGGGTGGGTGGCCCAAGCCTGCCCCCAGCGGGAGCATGCATAGAAGGGAAATAGCCCCACCCCTTTGGCCTCTCAGCCGTCTCAAGATGGTGGTAGAGTGGTGGGCTAGCAGGGTTGGGGGGTACCTGTTCTGGGCTAGACTCCCTAGACCCTGCTTGGTTAGTCCCTTGCCCCTCTCTCCCACACCCTCAAGGGCTCCAGCTCACCAAACCTTGGGCTAAGTAGGTTTCTCAGGGATCAGTGGCCTCAGCTGGCCCTGTGGCTCACTCCTGGGTGTGTACTTGTACAGCATGTCTTCAGGGTGGGTGCCTTGGTGTGAGTGTACCCCACAGGATGTGCATGTACCTGGGGGGGTTGTATGTGCTTTGTGCTGGTACTATCCTGTGGAGATATCCTATGGCCCTGGAGAGCACAGTGCATGGGTGTGTGCCTCTCTGTGTGCCATGCCTGTGTCCTCTTGGTGTGGCCCATGGATTTACACTGCATCTTGGCTTTAGACTGTTTCATGGGTTGGAACGAGGGTCCCAGGCCCTGGCGTGTGTCTCCCTTTGCCACATTCTGTATTGCTTTTGTTTTGGCCACAGGTGTAGGGTTGAGGTGGTCGTCCTCCTCAGTGCATTGCAGGTGACCATCAGTGGTCTGGGCAAGACCAGCCCCTCCCTCCCCGCCATGTTGATTTTAATCTCCCATGACATTTCCGTTCCCGTCTCACCCCATAAGCAACCAGTCTGCCATATCCGTTTGATTGGGTTCTTGCAAAGTCTGTATTGTTTTGTGGGCACAGTGAACCCCCTTACTTTTTGCATTCAGTGCAGTGTTTGTAAGAACCACCCACATTGCTGTGTGTACATCTGGCCCATGCCCACCACTGATGTGTCATTCTCTGTGCTGTGAGCCCACAACTTGCTATCATAGATACCTGCGGTGGACATCCTCCTATACTTCCTCCTACCTCCTTTTACCAAGCCACGTGAGAATTTCATGGAAGTGTACATGGGAGCAAATTGCCAGATCAGAGAGATGCACCTAGTTACTGACTAAGGACTTCCAAAGTGCTCTTGGGAATGGCAACACCAGGCTGCATAACTGCCAGCCATACCTGAGGGTTCCTGATGGATCATATCCCACCCTTTTACTTTCATCCTTTTGGTGCCCTTGTATTTTACAACTGTCTTTTTTTGTTTTTTAATCCATTCTGGTAACTTTTTTTAAAAACAAGAGAATTTATTCCATTTAAATTTGATGTAATTGGTATTCTGGGATTGTATTTGCCATCTTATTTTGTGCTTTTATTTCTCTCTCCTATTCTGTATTTCTTTCTTTTTCACTTACTATATTGTTTTGGTTTGTTTTTATTCCTTTTTTTCTCTCTACTGTTTACTTCTTGTTTTCCATTCTATATGCCTATATTCCTTTTTCTTGTCTCATTGCACTGGCTAGAACCTCTAGTATCTTGTTGAATTGAAGTGGTGAGAGCAGACATCCCTGTCTTGTTCTCAATTTTAGGTAGAAAGCACTTACCATAAGGTATGATGTTAGCTGTAGCTTTCCACAGGTCCCTTCATCAGGTTGAGAAAGTTCCCTTCTAATCCTAGTTTGCTTGGAGTTTTAATCATGAAGGGATCTTGAATTTTGTCAAATATTTTTCCAGCATTTGTAGAGATGATCAGATGATTTTTCTACTTTTATTCTGTTGATATGATAAATTATGTTGATCTCATTTTTAAAGAATAGTTATCTGAACAGAGCTTAAGTTGGTCATTATTTTCCCCTAGCATGTTGTCTTCTGGCTTCCATTATTTCTGTTGAGACATCAGCTCAATAGTTAGTTATCCCTCATTTAAAAGATATCTTTTTTTTCCTTCTGACAACTTTTTAAGATTTTTTTCTTCTGTTTGGTATTCTTCAGTTATGCTATGATGTATCGAGAGATGGATTTCTTTTTATTTATGCTGCTATGAAGTTTTTGAGCTTCTTAAATCTGTGGTTTAGTGTCTCTCATGAGTTCTAGAAAATTCTCTGCCATTACTTCTTTAAATATTGCCCTTCCTCATTCTCCTTTCCTTCTGGAACTCCAATTAGACATATGCCACATATTTTACTCCAGTGTCCTTGTTCTAGTCTCTCTTCCATATTTTCATGTCTATGCTGCATTCTGGATAATGTCTTCTAACCTCTCAGTTTGCTCAATTATTTCTTGAGCTGTGTCTAATCTGCTGTTCAACTCATCTGTTGAGGTTGTTTTTTATAGTGTTATACTGTATTATAAAATATAATTCACATACAGAAGACTGCACAAAATAAATGTATAACTCCATGATTTATCACACAGCAAATATCTGCATAAACACCACACAGGTCAAGACATGTGACATTCCCAGTAACTCAGAAGTCACCCTGAGCTCACTCCCAATCGCTGTCTTTTCTCTACCCTACAAAGGTAACTACAATTCTAACTTTTTTTTTTTTAAAGATTTTGTTTTTCCTTTTTCTCCCAAAGCCCCCCAGTACATAGTTGTGGGTCCTTCTAGTTGTGGCATGTGGGATGCTGCCTCAGCATGGCCTGATGAGCGGTGCCACATCCGTGTCCAGGATTCAAACTGGTGAAACCCTGGGCCGCCAAAGCAGAGCACGTGAACTTAACCACTCGGCCACGGGGCCAGCCCCCCAATTCTAACTTTTAACATTGCTTTTCTTTAAAGTTGTAATACCCAAGTATGCATCCCTAAATTCTATAGTTTAGTTTTTTTTGAGGGGTGGAGTAAATATATTTTCTTAAGTTGATGTATATCATGCATGTATAAAAGTACACAAATCTAGGGGCCGGCCCGGTGGGCAGCGGTTAAGTGCGCACGTTCTGCTTTGGTGGCCTGGGGTTCGCCAGTTCGGATCCTGGGTGCAGACATGGTACTGCTTGGCATGCCATGCTGTGGTAGGCATCCCACATATAAAGTAGAGGAAGATGGACACGGATGTTAGCTCAGGGCCAGTCTTCCTCAGCAAAAAGAGGAGGATTGGCAGCAGTTAGGTCAGGGCTAATCTTCCTCAAAAAAAAAAAGTACACAAATCTGAAGTATACAGTTCAGTGCATCATTACAAAGTAAACACGTCCACATAACCACCACCTAAGCAGATCAAGATAGAACATCATAGCACCCCAGAAGCCCCATCATGTTCCTTTCTAATCAGCATCCCCACTGTTATCCCCAGAGGTAACCATTAACCTGTCACACCTGTTATATTTATAGACACACACATGAAATCATACATATATTGCCTATTGTTCTGTGTCTGGTTTCTTTCTGTCAACATGTGAATTTCATCCATATTGTGCTGTTTGTTCATTTCCATCTGTGTAAGGTGTTAAGTTTTATACAACACTTTATCCATTCTAATGTTGATGGACATCTGGATTGTTTCCATTTTTTGGCTATTACAAATAATGCTGCTGTGAGCATTCTTGTACGTATCTTTTGATGCACATGTGTATGCATTTCTTTTAAGTATATGTTTAGTAGCAGATGTAAATAGAGATCAAATTTCATTTTTAAATAGGGATATCCAATTGACCCAGCACCATTTATTGAGAAAGGTATCCTTTTTTATCATTCTGCAGTGCCAATTTTTTATAAATCGAGCGTCCACACATGCGTGGATTTGTCTCTGGGCTCTCTGTTACATTACATTCGTCTATCTTTGAGCTAAAACAGACTTGTAGTTACTGTAACTTTATAGTAAGGTTTGATATTCTTCTTCAAGATTGTCTTAGTTATTTTTAACCATTTGTGTTTCCATATAAATTTTCGAATCAGCTTGTCAATAAAGCCAGCTTAGATTGTGTTGACTTTATAGACTATTTTTGTAGAATTGATGTTTTACTATATTGAATTTTCCAGCTCATCAATACAGCATATCTGTCTATGTATTTAGATTTTCTTTCATTTGCTCTTAATTATGTGTTATAGTTTTCTATGTCAAAGCCTTATGTATCTTTCATTGTAATTTTTCCTAGGTATTTGATTTTTTGGTGGTAATATAAATAGTATAGTTTAAAAATTTCATTTTCTAATTATTGATTTAGAGAAACATTATTATTATTATTATTTTCTGCTTTTTCTCCCCAAATCCCCCTAGTACATAGTTGTATATTTTAGTTGTGGGTCCTTCTAGTTGTGGCATGTGGGATGCTGCCTCAATGTGGCCTGATGAGCAGTGCCATGTCTGCGCCCAGGATCCGAACCGGCGAAACCCTGGGCCGCCAAAGCAGAGCGTGTGAACTTAACCCACTCAGCCACGGGGCTGGCCCATGAGGAACATTATTATTATTATTAAAGCTTCAGGACATGGTTGTGTATCCTAGTTGTTAGTTTTTTACTTCTCTATATGAGCCGCTGCCACAATATGACACCTGCAGACGAGTGGTGTGGTTCCATGACCAGGAAATGAACCCTGGCTTTTGCGATGAGTGTGCCGAATCTTGACTACTAGACCACCAGGGCTGGCTTTTATAAATCTTTGGTGCCTTTTAAAGGAATATATTTCTTCTGGGTAAATATCTAGGAGTGGAATTGCTGAGACATTGCGTGCATTTGTTCAGCTTTGGCAGATACTTCCAAACATGGTTGTACCATTTACACTCCTACCAGCTGTGTACGACAGCTCCAATTTATGCTACATCCTCTCCAAAATTTGATATTGTAAATCTTTTTTTAAATTTGAGGTATAATTACATACTGTAAAATGCACAGAACTTAATGTTTCAGTTTGAAGCATATATATACATCATGTATAACACTTCAGTCAAGATACAGATCATTGTTATTTCCTAGAAAATTTTAATTTTAGTAATTTTGGTAGCTGTGTAGTAATATCTCATCGTGTTGTTTTCTTTTAAGATTTCAGTCTTTTGAAGTTTGTCGTGATTTCATTTTATGACCCAGCGTATACTGTACTGTGGTGAATATTTCACAGGTACTTGAAAAGAAGGTGTATTCTGCATTTGTTGAGTGCAGTGTTTTATAAGTGTCAATTAGGTCAAGTTGGTTGATAATAGTGTTCAGATCTTTTCTATCCTTGCTGGGTTTTGTCTGCTTGTTTTATCAATTACTGAGAGACTACAGATATCTGTCAATATTTGCTTTTTGAATTCTGATGCTTTGTTATTAGCTGCATACATATTTAGGATTGTTTTGACTTTCTGATGAATTGCTCATTTTATCATACATAATGTCCCTCTTTCTCTCTTGTAACACTATTGTAAACCCCAAAGACCGTATTTTAATTGTTTTTGACAGTGACTATTTACTTACATTTATCCATATATTGATCTTCTCTGCTGCTGCTTAGTGCTTCCTGCACCTTTAAGCTTCATCTGAGATCACGTTTCTTCTACCTTTAATGCAGGTATGCTGGTGTCAAATTTTCTCGGTTTTTGTTTGTCTGAAAATGTCTTTATTTTGCCTTCCTTCTTGTAGGATAGTTTTCCTGGATATTGATTTCTAGGTTGGCAGTTATAAACTTCTTTCAGCACTTTGAAGCTTTCATTTCCTTGTCTTCTGATACCTGTTGTTTCTGTTGAGAAATCAGCTGACAGTTTTATTACTGCTCCTTTGCAAGCAACATGTCTTTTCCCTGACTGCTTTTAAGCTTTTTCTTTTTCTATTGGGTTTTTGCTGCATGGGGTTCACAGTACTTCTTGAATCATTGTTTGAATCAGCTGTTTTCATCAGTTTTGGAAAATTTGCAGCCATTATCTCTTTAAAGATTACTCCTGCCCCATTCTCTCACTCGACTCTTTTCAGGACTCTAATTACACACAGGGAAGACCTTTTGTAAACTGTATTTTGTATTTCACCTACTGTCTTCTTTATTTACATTTACCATCTTTTTGTGTCTCTGAGTCTCAGTCCATATATATTTGTTTGGACCCATCCTCCAGTTCATTAATTATATCTTTAACTGTGTCTAATAAATTATTAATTTGTTGTATTATTTTTTAGTTGTAGAATTTTTGTTTCTTCTTTTTATATTTCAAGCTTTCTTGACTTGCTCAATCTTTTCTTTAATCTCTTTGAACAGTGCATGTTATGTTATTTTAATGTCAGTGTCTGATAACTTCAACATTTGAAGCCCCTGTGGATATTTCTCTTGTCAGTTGTTTCTGTTGTTTTCTGTTGATGTTGTCTAGTGTCCTAGTGTTCCTGAAATTTTTTGATTGTGTGCCTAACGTTGTATTTGCAAAAGTGATTGTGGAAATTTGGAGCTCAGGATTTCCTCTGGGGAGAATTTAGTTTGCTTTTCCAAGAACAGGAGCACTCTAAGATCACCTTGCCCAGCTGCAGAGACTGAGATGGTTAGAAGCTGTCTGCTCAGCTTCTCCTTTCCTCTTGGGGCACAGCTTTGCAGGTCCCAGCCCAAGTGAGGGGGAGTCATCAGGGCCTCTCCACCTGATGGGCTCTGCATCTGATCTCTATCACCTGGGACTTTCGGAGTTTGGCTCAGCCTCTCAGCTGTCCCCTGAAATTTGCTAATGCCAGAGGAGCAAAAAGCCCTCAGATGCCGGGCTCACCTCCGTGGATCTTTCTTGCCAGCCACCACTGTATCCCAGCTTGGTATTCTTCACTATATCAGCACTTGCCAAAGCCTGCCTACTGATTTTTTTAAAAAAATATTTTCTCCTCAGCTTTACTGTTTGTCCTTCAAATTTATTGGGGTATAGTTGTTCCTAATACTTTTAAATTTTATTTTATGTTACATTTAATTTTGGAAATTTTCAAATAAATACAAAAGTAGAGGGAATAATATAATATCTCCATATATCCATCACCTGCTTCCATAGTTATCAACACTCTGACACTGTTGTTCATATACCTCCCACCACTTTTTTTTCTAGATTACTTTAAAAATAAAACAAATCCCAGACAGCATACATATTTCTCCTTAGAAGTTAGGTTTATTTTTCCTTGGCAAGGAAGATTGGCCCTGAGCTAACATCTGTTGCCAATCTTCCTCTTTTTGCTTGAGGAAGATTGTCGCTGAGCTAACATCTGTGCCAATATTCCTCTATTTTGTATGTGGGGTGCTGCCACAGCATGCCTTGATGAGTGGTGTGGAGGTCCACACCCGAGGTCGGAACCCGCAAACCCCAGGCCACCAAAGCAGAGTGTGCCAACTTAGCCCCTATGCTACTGGGCTGGCCCCTAAAAGTTAGTTTTTATGAGTACAAGTGAGACCTTTAAAAATAAATATAACCACTATATCCATAGCACATTTGGCACAATTAATAGTAATTCATTAATAGCTTTCAATACTTGTCTGTTTTCAGTTACCTCCACTTGTTTCAAAAATGTCTTTTCATGGGTGGTTTGTTCAAATCAGAATCAGAATATAGGTACTGTTGTACCTATAGTTAGTTCCCTTTTTCTTTTTCTTTGTGTTTTGTTTTTGTTTTTTTGTTTTTTTTTGCTTGAGGAAGATTTGCCATGAGCTAATATCTCTGCTAAGCCTCCTCTATTTTGTATGTGGGTTGCTGCCACAGCCTGGCTGCCAACGAGTGATATAGGTCCACACTGGGAAACCAAACCTGGGTCACCAAAGCAGAGCATGCCAAACTTAACCACTAGGCCATGGGGCAGGCCTCTCCCCTTTTATATTTTGTATTTTTCTCTTTCTGTACCTTTCTCATTTTCTG